>NW_014555639.1:948837-1026750 GCF_001313825.1 Dinoponera quadriceps
TAGGTCAAGGAACCACTCCTACCAAACTCCTAGCAAGCTAAACCACCTAACTCTGGGAACAGCGTGTTTAATCGTTGCTTCTTCTTTAAAATAAATTGAATTCCAATCCACAAGTAGACTGACTCACAAGCTCGTGCATTATCTTCGTTGTATTCATGATGTCGACGTTGTCGAACCGCATTTCTATCACGAGTTTATTGAGGTAGGTTTCGAACTGCTCAGTTGTTAGGATGTCTTTCATCTGGAAAACATTTAGTAAAAGCCTTCATGTAGCAAGGTAGTTGTTATGGCAAACTACTATCATATCACTAATTTTATTTGCAAGGTAGCCTGCCATACTGAGAAAGTAGCTTTAAAGAGAGTTTAATTCGATCAAAAAATTTGTAATTAAACTGTACGGGGCAACATTTAAAACTATTAATTCATTAAATCTGAAGTTACAAAATATCTTTCTTACGTTTGAACTAGTTTGAACTAGTCAGTCTACTTGTGAATTGGAATTCAATTTATTTTAAACAAGAAGAAACGATTAAACACGCTGTTCCCAGAGTTAGGTGGTTTAGCCTGTTTGGGGTTTGGTAGGGGTAGTTANATAGATGGCAGCCTGCTTGGGGTTTGGTAGGGGTGGTTTCTTTACCTTCATTTGACCTATGGAAGTCGCGTTAACCTTATACTTTGATACATATCTGGATGTAAAATTTCCCGCTCTTTCTGAATCCGGCATTAAAAATAGAGAGTTCCATTTAAAAAAGTAACCTTGATCTTGAAATGACCTTGAAAACTGACCTCAAGGTCAAGGTCATTAGTACAGGTAGATGACCCCCACTGTCCTCGACAACTTTTATCCGAACATTTTTTTCGTAGGTTGCGTAGTTTCGGAGATATCTCCGTTTGTCGATTAAAATGGGTCACCGTATATATATATCTTTTACGACAAGCAGAAGTCGAGACAACGACGGTCAGTCAATCGTCCGTTCGTTCAAGTTTTCAAATCAATCAATCATTATCATCTTCATATATTATATTATCTACTGCCGCCGACGGGTGTTGTTTCTTCGGAATCGTTTCTTATATTTATATACTCTTACGATATATTATTCGCTTGTTCCACCGCACTTCCCAGTATTCTTCTATATCCTCTCGCACGTTCATTTAAACATGCTCATTTAAACATGCTTGCTTCCATGTTACATTCAAGACGCCGAGAATTTAGTTTCGGCATTTTTAGTCCCGCTTAGATGAGGGCGCTTTCCCATCGAAGTTCGACCGTCGCTCGAGCATTCCCTTCAGATTGTGGGAAAAATTGTTCAACATTTCTGAGATATATTTCAACGATTTTCTCATTGTGTACATTGAAAAGGCTAAATTCAAAATTCAAACTGATCCCGGGAGAAACCGCAGGTTTGCTCGCGTTGCCTGCACATTTGACGCTTTTGCATCTAATGCCCGTTGCACACCGATGAGCGATATCCAATGACAGCTCTTCTTTTTAGAAGCCGATGTACAATGGGCGTTAGGTGTAAAAGTGTCAAAAGTGCAAGCAACACGAACAGACCTCGTATCTACCGAGCATCATATTGCGATTCTGTCACTGTGGATCAAGTTTCAATTCACACTGTAATGGCGAATCGCACAAGGATGTCGGATCACATCCGGAAGAAGACGACGATCGGAATACCTTCCGTCGGGGGTGGAGGGGGACACATTTAAGGGTTAATGAAGGGGACCGATCTCCGCCACCGTCGACGCCACCGTCGAACTTCGTAATTTCATGGAACGCGAGCGAGACAGAAACGAAATTTATCGATAATAACGGCGCGAATGGCGGCGGCCGGAACGAAAGGACGGCGGAGCAGAAGAGGAACTGGACGGGGAAGCGGAGGGAAAGGGGTAAGTGGAAGGTTGAAGGCAGGGCGAGAGCGGTGGCTTCAGCTGACCTTTTTAAGCCGTGAAGGGGAGATTCGGTCTGCTCGACTGGCCCGTCTGTCCCACCCCTGCAGTCCCCGCGCCATCACGTAATGATCCGCAGCGGCGCTCAACTTCTTAAGGAACCCGCAATCGCCGCCAGGGACTCTCAATGGGAGAAGGCAGATAATTTTCACTGTTATTATTATTGGGCGATTCATTATTATTTTTATTGTCAGGTGATTTTCTTTACACATAGAATCCTGTAACGCGAATCATTTTCCTTTCCAGGTCAATTACAATATTTATATAATTGAACACATTCGTTATACTATACTTTAGCTAGTATTATTTATCATTAGACGTTAGATTTAGAAACATTTATGTATCTTTGGCGAATTATTCGTATTAATTAGTTTACCTTTGCACATGGAAGACCCGAATAATCTTCCTTTTAAATCAGTCGATATGTATGTAATTGTGAACATATTTATATACCAGCTTCGGTTATTTATTACGAGTTTCCCGAAACTCGATCCACTTCATTTCAGGGAACTGCGATAGTCGCAAATTGGAGGTTCCAAAATTCTACGAGGATTTATGCGCTCAAACGCTCGTCGGACTCCGTATTATTGGAAGTTCAAAGATCCGAGGGAGCCTACAGCTGGGTAGAAGCTAGGGCGGCGGAATTACGAGCGGCGATTTTTCGCGCCTGGTATGATGTATGTATAAAGTATAATATACGTGGAAGGGAGGGAGAGAAGAGGACGCTTCAGGGCTGGCCCAAGGGGCCTCATTCTCTCTCTGCGTCTCACGCGAGTAATGAAGGGTCTGCCGTTCACGTATCTCGGAGGTGTGACCCCGTACGGCCCTTTTATACCGCGCGATTTCATACTAAACTCGCCGGCATTGCGAACGACGTATTATCTAGAATGTAAAAGCCGACTGTGCACGTCGGATCTCGGCATGCTGCTACTTCCGACCGAGAGAACGGTCGCAATTCGACATCTAAAAAGACGACGATTCCAATTAAAAAAAAATTCCAAATTATCTTAAAACAACATAAATAAAAAAAAAACTAGTCACACGAGAAAGAGAGAGAGAGAGAGAAAGACATTATTATCATGTACATGAGATATGAATTACCAACACTGAAATTTACATTAATACTATTCATTGAAGATAACGTTCGTCTCGTTGAGACGAGACTATAGCATCAAATCTCGGAAATTTATCCGAGCATTCGCGGTGCAATCGGAAAATCTGGGAAACAGGATACCGTTGTGGCCGTCGACAGTTTCCAACGTTCATTTCCCATCAACTGGAAAAGCCTTCGTGGCTGTGAGATGGAAGAGTGAAACAGAGACAGAGAGGGAGCGAAGCGTAGGGGCGGAAGGGGGGAGGAGGCAATTCATTAAAACTGCCGAAGGCGGCGAACGATTGCTTATAGCCTGTACTTGAAGCCGCGCATTAAATCTACGTTATTACGGGTTATTACCGAGTAATGAGAGACCTCCTCGCGCCATTTACGTATCTTCTGGCCTGCCGATGCAATCCCGTTTCTCTCTGCCTGCTCTCCCGCTCCCCCCTCCCCCCTGAGTCCAAACCCCACCCTCGTTCCTCGCGACCCATCCCTCACGTGAATTTGACGCGCGATGGAACACCCAGTACGCGCGCGAGCGCGCAATTTAACCAAGGGAGTAATTTTTCATAAATTTGCTTCGTGGAAAGAGTGAGAAAGAGCGAGCGAGCGAGAGAGAGAGAGAGAGAGAGAGAGTATTGTATTTAAATCGACGTGCGGAGAAACGACAGGTGATCGAAGGGAATCGCGAAAGATAAATTTTCCGAGCGGTTTGCGCGTCGACAAGACGCGATTTAGAAACCATAATGGTAGAAACGGGCATTAGATTAATTATTGAAATTAATTTCTTGCAACCTAATTTTCTCTTTCTTTATTCATCTTCCTTCTCTCACTTCTTCACTCGCTTATTCCAAGTATCACCGTGAAAAGAAAGATGACAGATTTTGGATACATCGTCGAATTCAGTGTTCATATCTCGGGCTGTGTTTTGGGGAAGGCGTTCGTTTCGCGAGTGTTTCAGAAGATCGCTTTGGAGTTTTGCAAAAACGCCCGTCAATTAGAAGTTTGCGCGCTGCCGACGATTCGCCGCGTCGACGAGAGCACAGGGTGGCACTCGAGGTGGAAATAGCGAGCAAAAAGCAGAAATTCCCGCGTCCGGTGCTCCGGTTGGCCGCGCGGCACATGCGCGACTAATTACAATCCCCTTTGATGATTCGCCGCCGCCTTCTTAACTCCCTTCCCTCCCCGTCGCCACCGTGGCCGCCGTCGCTGCCGCGGTCGTTCCTTCGAGCTTCACCGACGATCGCGTCGGTCAACGGATGGGCTTTGGGCCCAGTGTTGGAAAAAAAGTGCGCTAACGAAGAACGATTTCGAATTCATGGATATCGCTGCTTCCATCCGAAAAAGTAGCGATTTATGACACAAAAGAAAGAAAAAGGTGAAGAAAATCGAGAATACGCAGCAGAACTTTTATATAATTTTTTACTCTATTTTACTTATTTTTCTTTTTATTTATTTTACATTGTTGGGAGTGGTGATGTACTTTGAACACTGGTTTCTGGTTTTCTATTTTTTACAAATTAAATAAAACATTTATTTGGTTACTTATAATTGATTGATTTTATTTGTGGCAACTCAAAATATATTTTTACCAAATACAAAGTACGTTTTTTCCACACGTTGACCTGCCGTTTCTTTTTTTAATATATAAGATCCTTAGGTCTTCAATAAATTCTGTAGTAATAAAGTATATCTACAGTGATAAGAAAAGAATAAAACGATGAAAGATAATGAGAACTAATGTAGGACACATCGCAACTTACATCATGCGCTGGCTTGCATTGTCTTTTCATTATTGTGTCGTTTCTTTCGATTTACGTAATCTATTCTTCCCCATCGCTATGGTACAATATCCGTGCGCGTGCACGTATAATTTTATTGTTATAATGACACGTTCAGGAAAGAAAGGAACTGATAGTCGGGCAATTTCGACGGACAATCCGAGCCAGTATGACGAAAGGTGAAGGTCCTCCCTCGGGGTCCAGCTGTCGAGGTTCTCGTAGCCGCGCTTGCTTGCGAGAGAATCGAATCGGGATTTTCGTGGAGCAGACGTAGAAAAAGTTCAAATTCCAGCGGCGGGGCTCGCGTTTGCTTTTTGCTAGCGCTTACGATTTCTCCTCGCCTCGCCTGACGAATCGTCTTCTCACGCTCGACAGCACGATCCGGGATGACGTTTAATTTAAAATCGCCCGCCGCCACGCTGTTTTTGTCCGTCATATCGGAGCGACGAAATTTCGAGACGCCGCGAGATCCGGGCGTTTTAAGGCCGCTTTATCGGATAGATGGATATCCGCGTCGTCAAATTCGATAGATCCGATATCTCAGCCGTTCCGAAACCCCAATTCTGCCGAAAATTCGAATCTACTCTCTGGACTTTTTCGAGCGAGAAATTCCGTCGAAAAACAGAGCGTGACAATCGAGTCACGTGAGACCGTATAATAACTTTTCACTCGTACGAATGAATTAGAATAAACTTAGAAAGTAGGACGAATTCTTCAACGCTGAATCGTCGAGTAAATATTTCCATTCGAAATGGAAGGGTGAATCTGATTCGCTCTCTCGCAGAGATAAATTCACCCCCGTTGGTTTTTCACTTTATTGAAAAAAATAATAATTTTCTACATAACTTTATTCAATTATCTAAGTAATAAATGTTAATTCTGAGCGCGAAATTGAGACAAATATATACGCAGTATTACACATGGAGTGTTAAAACGCACACTACAATCTTCGTTTAAAGATATCGTTCTTTCTATTCAATATTGTTTTCTTCTCAATTCATGAAAATTACTTTTGAGTAACAAGAATATGATATTTTTCGTGGAACTATATGGAATTTTCCCATGTAAGCAGGTTTTATTTTCATATACGATTATATAACCTTGCTCGAATATATGAAAATATGAGTCTCGAATTGGTACTAATTGTTTCCCCCCGTGTACCAACAAATTATCGACGGTTTCTTGTTTGAGCAACGGCGATTCGCATTATCGTTACAGTGGGCAGTAAAACACGAGAGGGATATTAGATACTAGACGGAGCCGTCGAAGAAGAGAGAAGGGACGCGCGCGCGCGCGACGTACAAAACGCATAATTAGCACTTTTGCGTGCGAGGGGAAAATAAGATGACAAGGACGGGCCCCGTCAAAGGAAACCGGGGCCCAACCTGTCTCATTGTAGGTTTCTTTATTCTATGTTTCGCGGGGCCTCCGCGCCGAGATACCCAACGTCGTCCTTCAATGGGCGTAACAGACCGCGTCGACTTGGCCGAAAAAGGTCCAAAAGGACTGGTCGTGTGGAAAGCCCGAAATCGTGTTAACACGCGTTATGGCGGGCCTATAACGACTCGTCGACTCGCCGCCGTCCGGAATTCACCCCGCGCTTTCCGAATGAAATACCGGGTCCTGTTTGTGGTCCGATCAAAGCCGCGTTTCTCAGACCCGCCTGGTAACAACACAGCGAAAAAACTTTACGTTCCAGCTGATTACGAATATTCCGATTGCGCTCGAGCGCAATTTTTTCCCCCATTTATTAACGGGTAAAAACCCTTTGGTATTCGGTCGTAAAGGACGTAAAAGTCTACGCGGCGTGATGCAAACGTTGAGTTACAATTTAAAGTCGCGATTCAGTGCAAGTAAGATAAGAGGGGTCGAATTAAATTAACCTTAAAAGAGCGCAAAGAATTGTGAGACAGGCCAACGAACTTCGAGTACTGGTTGGGCAATATACAAATTAATACAGTTGTATTTGTCGTACTCCGTACGATGAAACTCCACGTGAAAGAGGAGGAGCGCGACATTGTAGATTTGAGAATTTCCGGGCATACGATGTAATGGTTGAGTACATTAAAAATAAAGAGTAAGTCGGCAAAAATTCGTCTCTTTTCTAATGTTCGAAATTTTGTGTCGCAGTAATTCCGGTCGCAGTTTTGCGCACACGGAAATTCCAACGTCGCGAAATCGTCAATTTTTTAATCTACTGGAGAAAGATATATTGTGTGTGAATTAATTTATTATTCACTCACGGTAATACCAAAAAAGTATTATTCTTCTCTTTTCAGAAAGAATTTCGGGAGATTCCAGAGATCCAACGAGACCTCCAACTCGTCGACTCCAAATTCCAAAGTTTACCATCTCGATCTCGCTACGGAAGGAATTTCCTCGATGTTCGCAGATAGGAGGAGAAATGTCGCCTCAGAAAATTATGTTATATCGTTTGCGAATTAATTGATTTATCGCGTCAAACAAAAGAGGCTTGTAAAAAATATCGAAGAAATCGTACTCATAGAGCTCTTTGCAGAGGTCTTTTTTGAAAGCCACCCCGAGGATCCATTACGTATTTATACGCGGAGTTTCAAGGACTCGCCGAAAGGAGGTACATGGGGAAGAGGGGAGGGGGTGGGGGTTGTGAAAACCTACTTGGTATTGGGTCTCGTTCACCCCGGAACGAGAACACGACGGATGCCAGACGCCGCTATTGTGTCAGCGTAATGGAATTCATACAAAAGAGTTGTTGTCGACGAAACGCGGTGAACGAAGAGTTCATGGAGCAGGAAGAGGGGAACGAAGGGCTTGAGAGGGTTGAAATCCGATCCAAGAACCATCTGGGCAATCACAATTTCGTCGTGCGTGCGCACAGCCGAAAAATCGAGACTTCGGGCCTTCGATCCTATGCATTGTAAAAAAATTGGGAGGAGAAATAAAGAAACGAAATTGATCGATTCCGCTCGTGTTGCTTGCGCTTTAGAAACGGTACTGTCCGACATTCTGTGGTACGCATGTCACAAATTTTCGACGAAAATCGCGAAGTCACAAATTTTCAAATTTGCGAGAGCAAAATATATATTGCACGTAGATTATTTTTTATTTATCAATACTAACAAATTCTTGTTTTTTCTCTCATGAAAAATTCTTGAGAGATTCCAAAGGCCCAACGAGACTCGTCGACTCCAAATTCCAAAGATTACAAGCTCGACCTTATTACGAAGGAATTTTCCCAAACAACAGAGGAAGATAGACAAGAGTCAGATGCTGTTATTGGAGCCGAATAAAATTTAATAAAAGTGTTTACATAAATAAGTAAAAAAATTAATGTTTCGGTCCTTATTATTTGGGTTCTTTTCAACGTTCCTTTCAAACGTAACTGACAATGTTTAAAAACAAAAGTGTCGTAACGTTTATTGACCGCAAATAATAATATCTTTCTTTTTTTTATCGGACGTTAATGAGAGAAAATTGCAGAATAATCTAAAAATATTGAAGACGCTATGTTGAGATTGACTAAAGACGCAGCATCAACTATATAACTGATTTCATTATTTCTTAACGCAGCAGAAGTCGTCGAAGAACCCAATAAGCAAGAGATCACTAACATAACGTTATAATATTTTATAACATGTAACGTTTCTAAATATCTATCTAGATAAACATATCTCGATATATTGTCTGAATTATGATTAGTATAAATACGTTAAGATGTGTCCTCATACAAGAAGCATTTCGTTAGTATATAAAAGATCATTTAATGCCGTCAAAATTGCTGCAATATTGCGGCGATATTCTGATATAAATATTGCTGCTTATTTTGCCCGAAAAGGAACGGAAATAACCCGACATTCTTGTAGCAATGAGAAATCAATACTTTGATTAAAATCGTTTTAAAGCTCACCTTGAACCATGTTTTATACCAGACAGAAAAGATTTCAAGCGGTCCACGAACAGCAGAATAAACAAAGCTGATCACGTTGCGTAGTTCACCCTGTGTATACATATACATACACACATATCAGTTACATGAAGAAAAATTCTCGACGCGCGCAGGCGAGAGAGCGACAGGTTGTCGTTCGCGTTTCCAAGAAAGTGACGGGAACACATCGAGGCGAGGTAGCGGCGCGCAGCATCCGGCGCTCCCTTTGTTCCTAATTACGCCTGCGGGATCAGTCCCATGATCCCTCAGCGGTCGGCCCGAAATAATAGGGCCCGCCGCGGCGGCGACGTAGCGGCGCGGCGGCAAAAAGCGGAGGAAGGTGCGCTGACGCGCGCGCGCACTAGATCGAGCGGAGCGCCGAGCTCTCGCCAGTCGGCCGTCGACCATCGGCGCGCGCGAACATCTCGAGGGAGGAGGTTCGAATCCCCTTGTATCGCCGCGCGAGTGTTGATCCGCGAGAGTGGCCGGACGGGGATCGTCGTATGCACGCGTTGTCATTGTTATGCGCGCGCACCATGCGGAGTAAAATGTGAATGAGGACCGAGGACGACGATGATGCTGCGCGAGCTGATCGTACTGGCGGTGGCGGCGTGCCTGGTCCAAGGATGGAACGTCAAGCCGGAGAGTCAGAAGACCGAGGCCAAGTGCGAACGGCTGAGCGTGTCCTTCTGCAGGGGGCTGCGCTACAACTTGACAGCGATGCCGAATTTCATGGGCCACGCGGATCAAGGGCAGGCTGAACGAGGGGTGAGACTTCTTCTTCCTTAGTTTAGCCTTTTTCCCAGCGAGAGACACGAGTCTATCGTCTGTTATCCTTTTCTTTACCTAGTGCGAAATAAGCGACCTGTTCGAGAAATGCACGCGTACTGAAACACGAGAGTGCTTGCGTTCAGAAAACACAACGGTTGATTCATTCGTCGACGTAATTGGTCGAAATTCCGGGCTCTGACGGTAAAGACCGATAATCACTGGTCGTTCATTGATTCTTTTGTATTTTCGGCGCGCAGCCAATCTCGTAGGTGCGCTTCACACGCTTCGATGTGTGTAGTAAATTTCTTGAAGCGGTGCAGCCAGTTCAGCTGAAAGGAACAGAGCGAAGGACAAATGATGATGTAACTAGATTTGTGTCAACTTGGGTCTTGCTAAGGTTGCTAGAAAGCAACCTTAAAATACCGAACCATCTTGCCTTTGGGCGGAGGTCTGGCGCTTTACGGCGCTTTTTACGACGGTCTCACCACTGTGTCTATTTATCGTACGTACGCGTGAGGCTGTTTCGAGAAATCGTATTCTACGGGGGAAGGGAACAGACGATTCCACGTCGTGTTTATAGAGGAGAAGCAGGCATCGTTTGCCGGCAATTGACAGCCGACACTTGGCGTGTGTCGTTTGGAGCACGAGTTTAAGTGACGAATGACGGTTACTGTCGCACTTTTTGGAGAGACCGACGCCCCGTGTTACCTTAGACGCGTAGCGAACGCGTAACTATGCACGCTTTTCTGATTCTCCCAAGTTGAAACGATGTAACGTTCGTGTCGAAAACACGGAACTCGGAAACTACTTAGACGTATTTAGCGTTCGTCGGGCGTCCAGGATAAGGGCGATTGCCGTAACCGTAAGACAAATTTTGATCGAAGAACCAATCAGGATATTCCTTTAGATTTGTGTATTCTAGAAGAAGAAACTTCGGTAAATCCGATCGTAAGCAGAACTCGACTGATTAAAACCCCAGTTATTTGGTTTGAATCTTAATTATACGTTCGCTTCTATTTCTTTTTCCGGAGTACACGAAGCCTAAAGCCATATCCCGATTGGTCCTTTAGCTGAAGTTTACGCCTCATGTTTGCAGTCACGGTAATTCGCGTGTGAAAGCCCTAAGGGCTCGGTTTTACGTCACGAGTCGGCTTCTCACGAAGAGCGTTGTGTTGATAATATTTCAAATTTGGTCAACGTCAAAGTGGTGGCTGCATTTCGAGGGTTTCGATTAACAATCAGCAGCCACCGTGGAATTCCTTCAACTTCACCGAACGTATCACGTGCGACACAAGTGAATAACTGTCATCCGGGAATCGCCGATATACCTGTGGATTTTATCCCCCGCTGCAAACAGCTGCGACGGTATATCGGTATCGCGCTTAAAAGTTAAGTCGTTTATGGCGTTTATCGTACGGACATTCACGGAGAGGCGCGTCCCTTATCTCTCGAGCGAGTCGTAATTGGGAACAGGGGATCTAACAATGAAATCAAACGCATGCTGTGCAACCTTAGAATAATCCTCGGCAGCGGAGGGACCGGTGCGAGGCAATGTGTGGCGGGAGGGAGGGAAGGGGGGAGTATTTCACGGCGCATCGAGCGTTAATAAGCGATCGGAGATCAAAGAACGCGCGACCGGCTCTCATTAGCAGCGATAAGGCGAATCAAAGTCGCTGAACCGCGACGTTACGGAAGAACGGCGGGACGGGGGCCGGTGGGGAAGGGGTGGAGTGGAGCGAAGAGATAATACCGGTCTCTTTTCTTCTCTCCGGGCGGGAAGAGAGAGAGAGAGAGAGAGAGAGAGAGATATATATGTATATATACACGGTGTTCTCCGCGGGAGACGTAATTAGAAGCCAACTTCTCGTCCCTCCGCGAATCGTCGGATCCATCGATCGCTCGACTTCCGCTTAGAATCCGCGTGCGTCCGCGGAATGCCACCGCGGCTAATTAGCGGCAAAATGGCCGACTTGCTAATGGTCAGCGTCGGGGAAACGGTCGGCAACGCGCTTCTCTTTTCATAGCTGACTCTAAAAATTGCGGGTTCTTGACTCCATTTTTCTGCAATCCCATTGACAGTCGGGCGAAGTTAGCGAACTCTTTTTTTTTTAACGTTTCCCAGATATGGGAAATAAAATACAGAGGGAAAATCGATTGAAATATCGCGGAAAGAAATTTTATTTTAATGTTAAAAATTTGAGACTGAGTCTTTCATTAAAGAATCTAATGTTGAGAATTTAATGTTACATTTTTAATGTTTAAATTTAATGCTACATTCCAATGATATAATAATTGTTCGGCTCGGCGAGTAGATTAATTTTCGTGTTAAAAATGGAAGAAGGGGAAACGCGAGGGAGTTTCCGTCCTAAAAACAGCATAAGTAAGTTTCCTCTTCGGCACGATTTTAGATAAGTGGTGTTAGCACGGAGACACCGTAGGAAACTCGTGAGACGACGAGAGGGGACCGCGCTCTCGCACGCGTTACGCGTCCCTCGCACACGCACCCTCACACAGGCGTACCTGCGCACACGCACACACACATGCGCGCATGACGCAGAGAAAGAGAGGTATTTATAGCCAACGGTTCACTCTCGCTCGCTCAGTTTTATTATCGTAATAACGTTAAGGCGGCTTCCTTTGAAGCCGCCCGAAGCGAGATAGCCCTGACGAGCAAAACCGCGTATTTTTGTAGCAGCTGCGTTCCCCCGTGAGCACATGAATGTGTGCGTGTGCGCGCACATGCATCCGCATGTGTGTAGGTGCGCACAGAGGTGCATGCATGCGCCTGTATGGAAACATCGTCGGCGGATGCATTTGATATTCGCTTTTCACGCGATGAGCCCACTCGAAGCCGGGAATGACGATGATGTGGAATCGTGCGCGGAGGGAACTTGAAATTCTTAGACTAGACGCGGATTACAGGGAAGCGGGGATATGTGGACAAATCGGAAAAAGATATAACGAAATCGACAATAGCTGAATTAAATTGATTGCGGCCTAGATCGTTTTTTCCTTTAGACCGATCCGTAGAAATTTGTTCTCCTTGTTACTGTATCACATAGTTTGTATTGACTTCAATATTTCCCATTTCAAAAATATTGAAAATATTGCAGTATAACATCGGAAATGTTACAAATATTTACGATATTATATTTTAAGATTATCTTCAATCAAAATGTATCAAAATATTCTTATTTCAAAATGTTATTATTTCCATGTTTAATCAATGCAATAATACGTTTGCAGTAATTTATTAGTATCGAGTATATTATTAATAAATTAACAAACATTGATTAACAACAAGATTCACTGATATAAATAAAATTAAACGATAATTGACGGAACCTCGAGCGTTAATTTCATCTCAACGGGAATGTTCATCTTTTTTTTAACTTTACTTCAACGAGATACACTGAGAACAATGCCCGATCATATCTGATTGGATAATCCAAGTAAAAAATAACAAACGGGTATATCGTATCGAATGCAATATCCGATTATTTCGTCATTCCATCCGATCTTGTTCTGCCTTTATCCGATGAAAGTTACAACGTATATACAAACGACTAATTTTCCGATTAGCTTTTGTTAGTAATTGCATCGGTAATTTCACTGGATAAAATCCATTAGAAATTCACAGTTTCGAAACTTGGGAGAGAGAGAACGTGTGTCCTCGCATCGCAACGCAGTAATACAGTTACGCAATTAATCGAGTAGTAACGTAACCGTAATCTTGCAGAGCGCGGCGCTGCCTATATAAACGTGATCAAACATTCGTATGCGATCGAACGAGAATCGTAATGATCAAACATGACGTTTTACTGTATTAATCTTAAGTGCAAGCGTGCGACCGTAATTATACAACACGGTCGTAGTGCCGGGCGCTTAAATCATCATTCGGTTTGCCTTCATAATTGAACGCATCTGTAATTTAATACGGACGCTCTTTGCCGCGGCTGCAATTACACGCGATTGCAGTTTAATGCCTTTATGACTTAATGCGAGCATAATACGGCGCGACGCAGGTATGATTTCATACACCTTGCAATTACTCGCGATTATGATCGGTGAGTCGCGATCTTTCGTTTGAGGCGCGCACGCCGAGGGAAAGAAGCCGCACGAACGAACGATACCTGCGCGAGAATGGATCTTTTATTGCGGAAAATGAAACGAAAGCACGGCACATTGAAACCCTCCGGGCTACGAATGATTTCCGTATTTTCTTCGTTTGAGGCGCGCCGAATGGAGAAAAGCCGCTCGAACGAACGATACTTGCTCGAGAACGAGTCGATTATTACGGAAAATGAAACGAAAACACGGTGCGTTAAACCTTCGGGCCCTTCGAGCTGTTCCCGACTTTTCTTCGTTTGATGCGCGCCGAGGGAAAGAAACCGCTCGAACGAACGATACCTGCTCGAGGATGGATCAGTCGTTGCGGAAAATGAAACGAAAACAAGTATGTTAACCTTTTGGGTGTGACATTTTTATAATTAGGAAGTTTTCTAGAAATTTGGACATTTTTAATGTTGCATTCGTATCAGTTTCAATTAAATTTTTATCGCGTTGAACGTCTTGTCGTGGAAGATTCGTCGGTAGTTTTTTTTTCGATCCCAATTTCGGCAAGGCAAAGTCTAAAAATCTGTTTTGAAAGATCCGTAAGTTTCACGATAATTTATTGATCTCACCGTTCCACGGTAATTTATTTATTTATTCCTGCAATTAATTTACCGATTAATTCGTTTACGGGAATCATTCCTCTGGTACGAAACGTTTAATATAATCGGAATAAGAAAGGAAGAGAAGAAGCAATTTAAGAATCGTGTCGTGCTAATCATGCGGGCGTCTTTGAACACGCCGGTTTCTCCTCTCTCCGTCGTCGTCGTCGTCGTCGTTACGATCGATCCCGCAGAATTTTTTCTCGTATTATCATTTCCGTTGAGCGTATTGAGGTAACGTTTGTCTCATAAATGGTATGACGAGGCTCTCGAGATAACGCGGGACGGCACCGCGGTGGTCGTCGTCGGAGTACGCATCGAGCTCAAAGGACGCCGCTATCGTTCTCCGTTCTCCCCCCTCCCCCCGTTGTCCCCCTGCTCGCTCTTCCTCTTTCGCTCTCCTCGTTCGTGTCCCCCTGTTTCACCCCCGCGCCATCGACGAGTCTTATATGAGCTCCTCGGTATCCGTTGGTGATACCATTAAACACACACACACACACTCATGTAAGTCGTCGCGCGCGCGCAACGACGTAAATCGTAAAAGCCGAGCCGCCGCTTTTCGTAATCCAAGTCCCATCGGTTCCGTTGGAAACTCCGAAGCTCCCGCTTTCTGTTGTAAAATTCCATCAGACGATCGTTTACAAAGTCGTGAAAACCCGATCCGTATAGTAATTTTTCGAGATTAAAAAGAGTAGAAAAAGCCCGACGGATCTTCCACGATGGAATGTTGAATGTACTGTATTTGAAACATCACACTTCTTCAACTAGAACTTCGATTTCCCAACGAGAATTCATGATTCTTTCAGGAAATCGTGAATTCCAATTAGATCCCAAGAAATGTTCTATGCGGAGAGATTCGCATTCGCAGCTTTACAATTCGATCGATGCTTTTAATCCAACGATTTGCGATCGATTTCCCGCGAAGACATTCGACGGGAACGCGATTGGATCTCAACTCTTTTCTGCATTCGTTTCTGGTATATTCGTCCGGTATTACGCCATTCTCGAGCGATGCTTCTGTACGTAATCCTCTTCTTGCTCGTTACGGTATGCAGGACTAAACTTTCATTATTCTTTGAAAGAAGACTCGAAAGAGAAAGGAGGTTACGTTCTTCACTGATGCGATCGAACGTGGAGGAATCGCGGGAGTGCGCTCTCGCGGGAAGAGTGTATCGACATCTGCAGCAGCAGCAACCTCTTGCGCAATTAACGAGGACGTTTTATCCGATTTATCTATCGGTGCGTTCACCTACGAAATTTGCATCCGACGGCGATAACATTCGAAGTACGGGTTGATTTGGTCCTGTAAAAGGAAAATATCAATGTCTTTGGCACTACGTGCGATTCTTTAATTCTTTCTTATCTTATTTTGATTATATTACATATTTTGTGCGCCAGGATGGTGAAAAGGATGACTCCTGTAAATTAATAAATAAATAAATTATATGGAATTTATAGATCTTTTAAGACGGATTTTTCGACTTTGATTGTTTTCTCCGAGATTAAAGAGAGTAGAAAAAACTCGGTGAATCTTCTATGACGAAATATTGAACGCAATGAAATTTCAAATAAATCCGACTCGAATGTCATTTGAAATGTTTACAATTCTTTTTATATCTTTTCCAGAAAGAAAATCGTAAAAAAAGTCTCTCGTAAGAGATTTTTCGAATAAAAAATCCGTGAATGTGGAACGACGTGAGTTTTGGTTCGCAGGTCCGAAACGTTGCAAACACGCCGAAACTCGCGCAACTGATCGTTCCTCGGAACCAGCTAGTCGACATCCTGCTAGTCAGGACAATTACAGAGGGATTAGCTCGAACACGTTTCGCGGGCTGATGACTCCTCCAAGCTCCGGTGATCCTAAGAAAGGCGCCACCGCCAATCACGTGCCGTCGTTCCCGGAAGGTGGCAAATTGCAGGGCGCGCTTGGTCATTCTTTTCGTCCCGATCTCTTCGAGTGCGATATCTCGGGTATACTAAACGTCGGTTTCTTACTTCTTTCCGCGCCGAAATTTCAAACTACCCACGTTCCGAATCACCCGGGCTTCGTACCGAAGATGGGAAGATTCGGAGACTCGAGCGTCTCGAGAGATTTCGGAGGCTCGACACGTTGACATTTTCGAGCTGCATAATTCTGGGATTTTGAAACAATTCGGTTTAGAAATTTCACAAACTCCTCGGAAGGTTTTAACCGTCAGGAGCCTACCGCTTCCCGTACACTCATTAGCTCATGCGAATTAATTGATTCTTCATTAACTATTGCGAATTTTCTTTAAGGTACGCGACTTTCCTGTTCAGTTTCATCTCTGTTTCATCTGCACGGACTCCGAGACAATTATCGGACAATTATTTTGTATATAAGTCTAAACTATAAGTTAATCAAAATATGAAAACCTGTAACACCCGTGATTTTGATACTGAAGTAAAATTATAGGTCTCTCAGGTCTACATGGCGAAAAAATTATAAGAATCATGGTTTCCTGCACTTCTTGGTCTTTTATGAATTATTTAGTTTATTATTAATTTTTATGTATTGTCTTTGTAGACTGGCTACCGTCAGGAAAGTTATCTCATTGGATCAGGCTGGTAATAACAGTGGTCACATGGACCCAACTTTCTTTTGAGTAATAGAGAAAGAGAAGTGAGATAAGCGAAGAAAACGCGTGTAGGCCTCGTAGGCATAACATAATATTGTGAGGGTTAACGACACGCAATTTCGGCATTTGCCAAGCTAGCATGACGTTTCAATAATTTTTAAAGAACAGTGATAATTTCCGTAACATTTTTCATAGTTCTATAGTTGCAGGTAAAAATTAACGAGAAGTTAGCACGCTGTTCTCTTTCTTTATTTTCGAATTTTTGATATTAAAAATGAAATGAAAAATTTGATATTAAAAAATATATTAAATATTTTTATATTAAAAACTTTTTTAATTTTTATCAGGAACTGTAGAAATGTGGAAAGTGCTATGGAGACTATCATTTAATAATTTTTAAAAATCATTGAAACGTCGAGCCAATTTCACAGATACGCGATTTCGGAGTTCACAGAGCTCCAGAGCTAAACGATCGTATCGAAATTCTGAGAAATTCACGCGGCTGATCTTCATTTCGTTCTTCATCGAAACTTGGAGCGACGAAAATTTCCCAAGGGAACCGGGGAAAGGCCCAAAAAAAGGTTTCCGGAGATTCGGGATCTCCAAGATCTCAAAAGAATTCGCCGTCCGGGCACGAACAACATTTGATTTATTACATTTCTCCGCGGAAACGGCTGACAGCAGGAAGCAAAAAGCTCCGAAAGCGAGGATCGCGCACCCCCTCGCAAAAAGTATCCCTCCCCGGCCTGCGACATCGCGTCTCGTCGGGATTTATGCGTCACGTCGCATAAATATACATGCAGTCCTACAAAGGACCCTCACAATGACTCGATCGAGGCGGAACGAGCGTGCCGCGTAAGGACAAAAGCGGGGAAGGAAAAGGGAGCGGGCTGCAATAAGAAGTAAGTCGGCTCCGTTCATCCGTCCGTCCGTCTGTCTCTTCTTCTTCTATCCGTGAGTTGTCTGTCAAGCCGCTTTGAAAATGCCTCGAAGGGGACCACGATGGGGGAGAGGGAGGGAATACAGAGGCGGAAAGGAGGGAATGCGCCGTTTTCTACTCCCGTCTTCTTCTTCTTCTGGTCATTCCCGGAGGAGAAGAATGCGAAATAATGAACGAACCGGTCTGCTCCGATTTCTTCTGCGGCGTGTCGCGCTCTCTCGCGCTCTTGGGATTCGCGACGCGAGATCTGAGATTGCAAAAAAAAAGAAAGAGAGAGGAAGAGAGACAGAGAGAGAGAGAGAGAGAATAACGATAATAACAAACGCGTACCGACGCGAGAGCGATGTATACTCTCGACGGGTTCAATTATCGGTCCTGTTGGGACTCAAAGCGACTCCGTAGAAAATATTGAGACAGCTGCCCTCGCGTCAAAAATACCAGTGCCCCCTCGCCATCTTCGATTATTGATCGGTTGTCTACCGTACGCGAAGAATAGAAATGATCCGCGCGCGATTTCCAGACTGGGTTTCTCTCTCTCTCTCTCTCTCTCTCTCTCTCTCTCTCTCTCTCTCTCTCTNTTTCTGTCTGTGTTGTTGCCTCCCGGCCGCACGCTGCTGGTCCACCTTGATCGGTGAGAAGAGAACCCGAAGAGAGAACATCACGATGAGAAGGAGGGGAAAGAGGGGGGGGGGAGCCGAAGCGGCGGAGGGCTCCGGCGTTACGGGTTACCACGTAATTTCATGAGGCTATAATTTGGGAGCGCCGTGGAAGAGAAGAGCATCGGGTTCGCCCGTAATGGGCGAATCTAGAGGGTGAGGGGGCCAGAGGGGCGACAGGTAAGCAGGGGGGGAGAGAGATGGGCCCGGTGGGCCGCAGCAACGCGCGGACCCCGGCGAGGACGTGCGAGGATCTATCGGGATTGAGGCGGGAAGAATGGGCGGGATAATTACCCCCGATGCCCACCGCTCGTTATATCTCATGGAAGCGAAGCGTCTCCTCTCCGCCCCGTTAGGTGCATTACCCTCGCTCTCTCTCTCTCTCTCTCTCTCTCTCTCTCTCTCTCTCTCTCTCTCTCTCTCTCTCTCTTTCTTTTTGCCTGTCTTTCTTTCTCCCCATCCTCGTTCGTGTTATTGCCTTCGCCTCGCGTGTTTAGAATTTAGACAAACGCGAAGGCTCGTACGAAACGCGGAGAATCTCGCGAATGATATGAGACACACACACGCAGGCGGTGGAGCACACACATCCTTGGCAGGTTTGATTTACCATTAAATCGATTTACCAGCAATGAAATATAAAATATTCTTCGCCAGCGAGCGGTAGTGATCACGAGCGGAGTAATCCGTGGAATACGAGCGGAGTAATCCGTGGAATACGAGCGGATCTTCGAATGAATGATGATTGAAAAACGAAACCCAGAGGCTGCGACGAGAAGTAAATTTGGGCGAGCAAAGTGTGCGCCGGGACTTGTATGTAGTGAATTTGAAGCAACAGGGTTCTTAGATATTCAGATTCGAAACGAAAAGAGGGAGGATCTGTGAGAACCGAAAACTGCTTGAATTTACATAAAACAGTGTTGTAAATCAGGGAATTATCGGGCTATTTTTTTTCGTTAAAATAGGCGCTCTGATAATGTGTATCCATTTTATACACATGTACACGTACACAAACACGAACTTATAACAGATGTAACAGATTAAAGGTTGCACCATTTTTTTCGTTAAGTTCCTCGATGCATTTCAATAAGAAAATGTATTTCCTAAGAATTACTAAGAAATTCTCCTATTGGACCTGACGGAGTACGTTGCGAAACTCGTCGAAGAAAAGTGTTGCAATCCTTAATCCAACTGTGCGTGTATGTGCGTGTGCGTATCTATTTTTGCCAAGTTGTTTTTAATGATCATTTCTTAACGACCTATTTGTTTGCAGCTGGCAACCTTTATGCCACTGGTCCACTACAACTGTTCGAGACATCTCCGACTCTTCTTATGCGCCGTTTTCGCGCCGGTCTGCTCGGAACATGTGACTATGCAAATACCTGTCTGCAAGTCCCTTTGCCTTTCCGTAAGAAGGGATTGCGAGCCGGCCTTAACCATCCTCGCGCTTCCATGGCCACACATGTTGGACTGCAATCGCTTCCTGAGTCAGGGTGAGCGTCCATTTATCATCGAATCGGTCGACCAGTCAATGGTCGATGATCTACATCGGATTAAGATAGCAATTTAAGTCTACATTCAATACCGAATCGAATCACTAATCTCTTCCTGGAGATAGAATAGATTCTCGGCTGTCTTGCAAATTTGTCGATTTTTATTACGGGACATGTATACTTCAGAGCGTATAAATGGAGTGCTTTTGAACGTACAAGGATATGGATGAGCGCACTTTCACCTTTCTACGACTTTCTACACTCAGGAGGACTCCATATGTGTGCTTCATCGTCTACAAGATGTCTGCTCGTTAAATGTCTATCCGTCATATACTTTCATAGAAAACAAATTCGTCTTATTCGTCTTATTCGTCTTAATCAAAAATAGTTATTCTCATATATAAGCAAAAATATCATAATCTTTTTAGAAAACCTTTAATCTCGATTTGATTGAATTTATATTGATGTAAGTATTATTTGAACTTAATTCAAGACTAAAAATCTTCTAAGAAGATTATAATAAATATTCTTGCTTATATATGAGAATATCTATATTCTTGATTCAAGATTAATTTTTTTTCTGCGTGTAGTTTAGGTCAGTGCGAATAAGAAGTCTTCCTTGCAAGCGACGATGCAAAATTTCAAGTTATTAATTATTGAAAATGACTATGTGTAGAAATTTCTTTAATTAATAACTCGAAACTTCGCGTGGTTATTTGCAAAATGGTAAAGGATTTTTTGGTTTAGAATAGTCTAATCTATTAGTATACGGTGGCTGTTATGCCTAGCAAGTTCAAAGTTCGAGATTCAAAGTTCAATTCAATACATTGGTGTCTGTCGTCTAATAACAATGTCTAGGTATGACTTTTTCGTTCACCTAAATTATAAGTACAAAAATATATGCAAAAGATGAGACACTTAACGACAGACATCCTACATAATTTCTCTATAAAATATCTTTAGATAAAAACGCCTTTGATTCTACGCAAGCTCCATGCAAGTGTAGTATTTCTATGTTATATTTCCAAGAGGAGAATGTTGTTTTCCTATTTATTTAATAATAATAATATATTGCAGACAACGTACTCTGCGTAAAATCACCGGACGAAGCATCGGACGACACCAGTCTCCAGGTATTGCCGAATGTGCAGCAGCAATGGCCGATGGTGCACGAGCAGCCGCTGCAGATCTCCCCGCAGGAGCAGCAGCAACATCATCACCAGTGCCCGCCGCCTTTCGTGCAGATTCCCGAAGCAAAAACGGTTAGGACGCAATCGGCAGTTGACTCTCGAGAACGGTAGGAGAATGAATCAGTATTTTCTCATCGATCATCTCACGTGGCTGCCTCCAGATCTCTTGCGCACCACGCTGCGGCACCGACGCCTACTATCGCGCGGAGGACAAGAGATTCGCCGAGCGTTGGATGACCGGTTGGGCATGGCTGTGCTTCCTGTCGACTTCCTTCACTTTGCTGACCTTCTGGGTCGAGCCGTCCAGATTCCGCTATCCCGAGAGGCCGATAGTCTTCTTGGCTCTCTGCTACAATCTCCTCTCCGTGGCGTATATCGTCCGGGGTGTCGTGGGCGCTGAGAATCTCAGCTGTGCTGTCGAGATCGACGACACAAGCTATGTTCCGGTGAGCAATTGAAACGTAGAGAGAAGTATTTTACTACTAAGAAAAGCGTTCGCTCGGTTTCCTTTGTTCCTTTTAAATAATAGTTTCCTTCCCTAGGGTATCTTTCTTGTGATAATACTCTTAAGATGTACTCATCACAAATGTAGAAAAGCTCTCACTATCACGCACTTAAAAGAAGAATTTATTCTCTTTTCAAGAATATTATAAATCATCGAAGAGAGAGGAGGTTAAATTCAGTTAATTTGTATAATAAGCAAATCGAAGTTTGTTTTAATTTAGCATTTTTAATTGAAGTACTTACTAGGATTCAGAATACATTTTGAATAAATTTGATGCTTATGATTGAACTTACGAGATATATTTAGGAATATATAAATTTATGAAATACTTTAAATAAGTAACGTTTATTTGAATGTGATATGCATTTTTTGTGTACAAGTCTCTCATCATTTTTTCCGTTTCTCATTAAAACCGTAAGAACACTTTGATTGCTAGAATTAAAAATGCGATATCGGAAGCCGTTTTCGGTATCTATGATACATATGAACGATGCTAATTTCGGCATCAATTATCTCAGCTTCGGTATGGTCAGTATTTTTTCTAATTTTACATATGTTTGGGCCTGCGATTAGTTGCTTCAATTAATTTGCTGTCAAAATTCGGAAAGATTCCTAGAAAAGAAATTTACGGGCCACCTGACTTAAATACTAATCTCGTAGTCTGGTAGCCGGTCTAATACGCATCGTCGGGAGAGCAGATGTTATCGCCGTCCGTAAAATATATCTCGTGATCACTTCGTCTATTAATAAACGTTCATTCACCGATAGGTTCGCGACGGTCTGAACAGCGTTCCCTGTACAATTTGGTGGCTGGTCAGGTACTATGTGGGACTAGCCAGCAGCACGTGGTGGGCGGTGCTTTGCGGTTGCTGGCTGCTGAGCGCCAGGAACGAGTGGAGCAGCGAAGCTCTTCACAACATCGCGTCCTACCTTCACGTAGCCGCGTGGATTCTTCCTGTACTCTTTACAGGAGGTAATCATCTTGAATTGCAATCTCTCGCCTGGATAGACAGAAATATTGCACATAGTATGCAAACGTTTAACTTATGCTTCGTGATGCCAATGCAACAGCACGATATTTAAAATATACTTATTTCAAGAAATACTTATTTATCACGCCATGCTTTTGACCCAAGCATTGACTTCTTACTACTACAATAATTCCGGGTTAAATGCGTTCCTCTTTCGAGCGAAATAAGCAACAATATGGCATCAGAATATCGTCGCAATATTGCCGCAATTTTCAAATGCATCGGATGATCTTTTATGTATGTACTGACAAAATGCTTGTGAGGACGCGTCTTAACATGTTTATCTGGACGATATCTTCGAGGGAGATTTCTTGGAAATTTTTACAAAAGTGTTCGTCGACTTGTTACCATCGGTAACGACACGTTACTCACCGTCTTTCCTCTCTTTCTCTTTCCAGGAAGCCTGTTGTCGCGTAACGTGGTGGCGGATGAGCTGACCGGGCTATGCCAAATCTCCGACGAGTCGGCGCTTTGGCTGGAGGTGGTGCCGCACGCGGTGTTGCTGCTGCTGGGCTGCGTGTTCGGCAGCATCGCTGGGAGCGCGCTGGTTCGCGTTCGGAGAGCCGTGCGTTGCGCCGGGCGCAGCGCCACCAAGCTGGAGCGTCTGATGACACGGCTGGGCATCTTCGCGCTGCTGTACGCGTTGCCGGCGCTGGGCGAGCTGATCTGCGTTCTTCACGAATCGTCGGTGAGGCCGCGATGGCGGAAGCTAGCCTTGCTGGCCGCGTTAGATTGTCGCGCCACCCAGAATTGCGCCCCGGGCCCGGTTTATCGGGCCGCCGGCCTCGAAGTGGCCCTCCTCAGGCTCTTCCTCTCCCTTGTGGTCGGTGTTACTTCCGGCATGTGGGTCTGGTCCGGTAAAACCTGCCGGGCTTGGAGCAGGCTCCTTGCTGCGCCCAGTAAACCTGCCAGGATACAGAATCCTTTTCAAGGCATCAAACAAGATGCTAATATCGCTTGAGGGACTCGAAGTCCAACCATCGACGAAGTGAGAAACCGCCAGCCTTGAGGAAATTTTACCATGTAGAAAGTGGGACTTGGGGTAATTGAAGACTGATGATGTTACCGACCGTTTTTAATCATCCGACGCGAATATCCGGGGCATTCGATGTGTAAGAAAATTTATAAGAATTTTGTCAAGTTTACAGTTTACAACTCGAATGTTTCATAAGCATATATATATATATATATATTCCACAAAAATATACAAAATACACTTCATTGTAAATATATATATATTTATATTTACGATGAAGTGTATTTTGTATATTTTTGTGGAATTATACTTTTATGCTTCATCCGTGCGATGATTGAATAACGAAATTCTTCGTTATCACGCTAAATTCCGCGAGGCTGGCAGTCTGATCTTACCTTGTCGACGATTGAACTTAACGAGCAACAGTACGAATATTCGGGGCTGTAAGATACGTAGTGGCAAAGATGTTGGATATTTTACATTATTAATATCTGCCTTAGAAGTTTCCCGGGTAATATTTAGGTATCCTTTTGAAGCTTCGTGTTTCGTTTGGATGGTTTGTGAGAGATTAATTTCAGGAGCATGATGCATTCGTTGAGTAGTTGTCATGTGTGATTTTATTTATGAGTCGAATCATTTATAAGAATGCTTGTGATGCGCGCGGGTCGGTAAAAACGCTGAGAAACGATTGCTTTTCTTTTTTTTGTATATATACGTTGTACATATTGTAAAAATGTGACGTGCGTCCGAGGAATCGTAGAGTGTAATGATTCTTACGAATCTGCAAGTTTTAACACATTGAGTGCCGTAATGGCTGCCGGTAACCAGCACTATGATATTACCACGTTAATTTATGCATCAAGTATATTATCATTTAAATTAGTTGTACGGTCGATAAAGTATATGTATGCGTTTGAATTACGTTTATTTTTCATATCATCGCAAATTTAATCATCAATTCGCGGCATTTGTACAATTAATGAAGGAAAGGAACGACAATCAATGTGTTAAAGTCGAATTACGGCATTATGACAATAATGGCAGAAAGTGTGTATCTTGATACAACTTGAATAAATACCAGTCATTATTCTTACTTGTGAATTGTTTTTATTTTTAAGTTATTTACGCATCGTTCGGGTGACGAAATACAATCGAGAAACGTAATCTTAACTTTTCAGTATACTTTTATCTTACTTTATTCTTTAAAATACAAGAAAAAGTATGCAGTAAACATATAAAATAATTATGAGAGAATAATAGAAGATATATTATAAAAGAGAATGAGATAAAAAATATACAATGATAAATATAATGATATAATTTAATAATCGTGAAACATTGAGACTGTCAAATATAACAAGTATATAAATTCGTACTATACACATATAAATATATAGCAAAATTTATTAATATAAAAGTTATATAGTTCTATATAATATATTATTTTTAATATTTTTTATAATTATATATTTTATATTCTTTTTTATATGTAATTCTAAAATATACAAAAATTATATAAGAAAATTTTATAAAAGGAGCAAATTGAAGTAACATAAATTTATTTTACACGTATGCAAATCTTTATCTAATATTATATGATATGAGCTTTACGATGTTGCAGCTGAGCTAGAAATTAATTATATAAAAGTATGCATTAATACGATTCATTATTCCTGAAATTCCAGTTCTGCAATGTTAAAAAGTCAAATCCAAATGATAATAAAGGTTCAAATACCGTAAATTTGAGTACAAGTCCCACGATGCTGAAGTTGCAAATTCTGTAATAATGGAAGTTCATAACGCTTGCGATATGGAGGAATTAAATCTCACGATGCCGAAGATCCAAGTGGTCCCGTGATGTCGTAGATCCAAGTGATCCCACGATGTCGAAGATCCAAGTGATCCCACGATGTCGAAGATCCAAGTGATACCACGATGTCGAAGATCCAGATAGTCCCACGATGTCAAAGGTCCAGATGGTCCCACGATGTCGAAGATCCAGATGATCCCACGATGTCGATGATCCAGATGGTCCCCACGATATTGAAGATCCAAGTGGTCCCACGATGTCGAAATTCAGGTCCTATGATGTCGAAGATCCACGTCCTACGATGTTGAAGATTCCATGATGTCGAAGACTCAGATTCCACGATGCGATATGATGAGATTCAAATCTCACAATGCCGAAGATCCAAGTCCCATGATGCCGAAGATCCAAGTCCCACGATGCTGAAGATCCAAGTCCCACGATGCCGAAGATCCAAGTCCCACGATGCCGAAGATCCAAGTCCCACGATGCCGAAGATCCAAGTCCCACGATGCCGAAGATCCAAGTCCCACGATGCCGAAGATCCAGTTCCCACGATGTCAAAGACTCAGGTTCGACGATGTCGAAGCTCCAGGTCTCGTGTTGACGAAGTTCCATGTTCAAGTAGTCCAGATATAAATCTCATAATGTTGAGAATTTAATGTGAAATATTTTGACGTTTTGCGACACTGAATAACGTTCAAATTCCGTGATCTTACTCATTATATATCCAAATCTCATAATTTAGGTGAAACTTGAATTATGCAGAAAATTTACGTTCTACAATTTTGAAATATTAGTTTCAACAATATATTCGATGTACATTCGATGTAGATCGACAGTAACATGAACTTCATAATGTTAAGAATATGGTTTCTAGTTAAATTTGTTTCGAATAAAATTTCGAACAATGCCAGGTTTATCTGTTTCATTCTACCGGTGAAGTCCCGCGACGATCCTCTTCTACGACGAAGTCCCGTGACGATCCTCTTCTACGATGGAGTCCCGCGACGATCTTCTTCCGTGAAGATTCCGATCCGACGATGTTGAATATCCAGGTCCGATGATGTCGAAGATTCAGGTCCGACGATGTCACATATCCAGGTCTCGCGTTGATGAAGTTCCAAGTATTATGAAAATAATACTCAAGAAGCTCTCAGATATGAATCGCATAACGTTGAAAATTTAATATGGAATGTGATGTTTTACGACATTGAATACTGCTCAATAATTCCATGATCTTATTATAATCATATCCTCAAATCTCGATTTAGGTGAGACTTGAATAATGTAGAAAATTTACGTTCTACAATTTTAGAATATTAGTTTCGACAATATATTCGATGTATATGCACACAACGACGGACAGAAACATGAGCTTCATAGTGTTAAGAGTATGAATTCTAATTAAATCTTTGATCAAATTCTCCATAATGCTAAGTTATCTGTTTTTTTTCCACCGTGACGATCCTCTTCTACGACGAAGTCTCGCGACGATTCTCTTCTTCGATGGAGTTCTGCGACGAACCCACCCGATGATCCTCCCCTGCGATGAAGCCACACGAAGATCGTCCCCTGCGATGAAGCCACACGACGATCCTCCCCTGCGATGAAGCCACACGACGATCCTCCCCTGCGATGAAGCCACACGACGATCCTCTCCTGCGATGAAGCCACACGACGATCCTCTCCTGCGATGAAGCCACACGACGATCCTCCCCTGCGATGAAGCTACACGACGATCCTCCCCTGCGATGAAGCCATACGACGATCCTCCCCTGCGATGAAGCCACACGATGATCCTCCCCTGCGATGAAGCCACACGATGATCCTCCCCTGCGATGAAGCCACAAGACGATCCTCTCCTGCGATGAAGCCACACGACGATCCTCCCCTGCGATGAAGCTACACGACGATCCTCCCCTGCGATGAAGCCATACGACGATCCTCCCCTGCGATGAAGCCACACGATGATCCTCCCCTGCGATGAAGCCACACGATGATCCTCCCCTGCGATGAAGCCACAAGACGATCCTCTCCTGCGATGAAGCCACACGATGATCCTTTCCTACGATGAAGCCACACGATGATTCTCTTCTGCGATGAAGCAACACGATAATCCTCTTCTGCAACGAAGCCCCCCTTGACGATTCTTTTCTGCAATGAAGCCACACGATGATCCTCTTCTGCGATGAAGTCCCACGATGTTTTTCTTCTGCACTGGAGTTACGTTGATGATCTTCTTCTACAACCGACCTGCGACGAAGCCACACGTCCCAGATAGACGGAAATATCGAACATAGTATGCAAACATTTAACTTATGCTTTATGACGCCTTTGCAACGACGTATGTTTAAAATATGCTTGCTTCAAGAAATACTCATTTATCATGCCACGATTTTAATCAAAGTATTAACTTCTCCTCTTAAAGTATTGACTTTCTTATTCCTACAATAATTCCGGATCAATTGTGTTCTCTTTCGAGCAGAATAAGCAGCAATATTTATGGCATCAGAGTATCGCCGCAATTTTCACGGCATCAGATTCTTCTTTCGTATATTGACAAAATGCTCGTTGTGGACGCATCTTAACGTACTTAGTAGTTACGGTGCAGACAGTATATCGAAATGTCTACCTAGGTAGACATTTCTTCTTTGCAACGAAGTCCCGCGACGATCCTCCTCTTCTGCGATGAAACAATGCGACGATCCTCCTCTTCTGCGATGAAACAATGCGACGATCCAAATCCGCGATCCTCTTCTGCGACAAGATTCCTTTCTGCATTGAAGTATCACGACAATAATCCGCGATGAAATCCTCCGATGATTCACGTCTATGACAAAGACCCGTTACAATTTTCCTCTGCGATTTCACAATGACGATCTTTCGCAACGAAGAACCGCCATATAACGATCCTCTTCCGCAACAAAGTCTCACGATGAAATTTCTCCTCTGCGACGTCTGACGTTGGTCCTCTTCTGCGACGAAATCCCGCGATGATTCTCTTCTGCGAGATAAAGTCCTGTAACGATCTTCTTCAACGGCGAAGTCCGGCGACGATCCCCTTCTGCGACGAAGTCCCGCGATGATTGCCTTCTGCAGCGAAGTCCTGCAAAGTCCTCTTCTGCGATGACGTCCCACGATGATCCTCTTCCACGATGAAGTCCAATCATGAAGATCCTCTTCTAGGACAAAGTGCCATGACAATTTTAACGTGACGAAGTCGTTCAATGATTCTCTTCTGTAACGAAATCCCGCGGTGATCCTCTTCTGCGCCGGTCCCACGACGGTCTTCTTCTGCGGCGACGTCCTGCGATGATCCCACGATGAATCCTTTTCTTCGGTCCTCAAATGATATTCCTTTCCGACCCAATATCTTGTCCGTGATTCAGTACGTGTGAAATACCGACGATTCTTAAAGCAATCGACATCTAGAAAAATAATTCTGTGGAAAAAGAAGGGTGAAGAATTAACAAGACGTGCTATTTTACAGTAGAGATATATTTTATAAAAATGACTCGGGATTAATCAGTTTCTTAAAAACAAAATCCTAATACACATTAAGATGAGAAAAATCTGATTGAAAAAATTTGTAGAATTCTATGGGTGCTTTCGGGGAGACGCTATTTAGCGCTGCAGTGTCATTCTATCTTTGTTCTAAAGAGTAACAGAGATAGAATAACGCAGTAGCGTTAAAATAGTCTCCCTGAACGCATCCGGTAAAACTTTAGTTATTATTTTTCACATTTACATATATGATATCTATCAATTTGTCAATTTTTATACATTTTTATTTATATATATATAATTTGCACTTTTCCAATGGCCTATTTTATTTATACAGACTATTTAGGATTGTTTATCAAAGAGAAAAGAAACTAGAAAAGACAATATTTTTTAAGACCAACGACACAACAATCCAAAAATATCTCTAAAAGTGACATTTAGTTAATGGAAATCACATACCATTTTAGAAGGGAAGGAGTGCTGTTTTGCTGGAACTCTGCATTCTCCGCAATGGCCCTGTTGGAAAGTATCAGTTCCTCGCAATCCCGGTCGACGAAAAAGCACTCTTCCTCTCTCCTTCTTCCTCCAGTTGGCAGCAAGCCGCAAACGTAGACAGCTCGTGGACAACCCGTGCGCCCGTAACGGATCTTGAGGAGCTCGAAGGAGACCAACGAAAGTAGATCGAGGACCAAACGACCAGGACGACTGCACGCGCGCAGTCGAGCGGGTGTTGGAAGACCAGCGACGAGCAGTTTGTAGAACTCACGACGCAAGCTTAACGGCCGTCTCGCGCCGCTCTAAAACACTCCATTAGCGGGCAAGGTGATAGAGAGGCGGGTGGAACTCACGTGCCTCTCTTTCTCTCTCTCCCTCTCTCTCTCTTTTTCTCTTTCTCTCTCTGATGTGGAAGCCGGCCACCGGATCGGGGATATCAACGAAAAGTTTGAAAGGCTGCCCGCGACCTCGTCAACGCCGCGGATGCAAGGAAGCGCACGCTCTTGAAGTCGATCGGCCATACGACTTCTAGGATTCCGCGAATCTGCTTTTTAAGGCGAGGGTAGCGATTCCCAGATAAAAGGTTCCGGACCTTAACTATGTCGCGGCTGTCTGAAACGCTTCGAATGTCCTGCAAGATTAGTGCCTCCCCCCCCCCCCCNCGTCACAATGCCCCCGGAAGACGCTTACTTCAGATGTTAGACCTTCGGTTAGACGTTCTGAGAGACTTACAGATCGATGACCCCTAATTCTGCTTTCTATCGTATTCTGAGATACACTGATAACTCGCTTCCGAAGACCTCGAATGTTCACGATTACTTTCCAAAGATCTCGTGCTAACTTAAATTTGCAAAAACTTGCTGGCTTTTCCGCTGATCCGGATCCATCTCGTTAAATTTTCTCATTTTCACCCATTTCTGCCGGTTTTTTTTTTAGCTTTTCGTAGCCATTTAGAGACATGTGAGATACCGCATTTGAGGCACATCGTCTTCAACAGTCAAGCAGTTTTGCTTATTCTGTGGATAGAACACATTCCGGACGCGACAACAAATACTGGTTTCAAATAACGGCTTTCTGTGAAAAAAAAATTAAGTGGTTTTGTCCCCCCTCCCACTTCCCGTACATCCCCCAAAAATGGACATGAACCTATATATATATATATTAAGCTATAGATTGTAATGAATAAAAAATATGATATACCTCTTTTCTCCAATACCTTTTAAAATCGCTACCTTCTAGAAATGATCTTACGCAGTAGTAAAGATTTTCCTTTTCTCGAGCGTGAAGATTTCAACAGTTCGTCATTAATCATTCGAATAAATCTGTCGTATGACACGGTTTAGCCGTCTTGATACAAAATTGCTCCACAAATGGATATCTCTGTTATTTATCTCCTTCATAAAACAAGGCTTCCGAATGCCCCGCGGGTCGTCGCGATGAAATGATTCAGCTTCGATTGATGATGAAATTTTTAAATGCGATCTGAAAGGAAGAATATTTGTCCGGCGAAATTCCGTCCTCGGACGGAGAGGAAGACACCTGGATATTCACGATATATATATATATATCCCTGAATTCTGAGAGATTCAGATTCCAGATGGGACAATAAGAGCCTGGAATTTTTGGGTCCTTAGATGTTCAGATCCTCAAATTCAGAAATGATTCATCGGATTTTGCGGTCCTCATAGCCGAGATTCCTGGGTTCGACAAGTCTTCGTGGGGTTTTCGTGGACGTTTCACGGCCACCGAGGCTACAACCCGAGCTGACCGAGCGTGTAAAATGACTTTCCCGACTGTAATCTTTAACGGTTTCGTAAGAGGTCTTCTCGATTCGCCTTGAAACGGAAGGTCTTCCGAGCATGCTTTCCCTTGTGTCATCGTGCGAGGCGGCGATGTGTCATCCTGTGACTCATAAGAACATTGTTTGTGCCCCCGCCCAAACCCCATCTAGCACTACCTACTTCAGGTTACAAGAGCCGCGAATCACCGGGCGATCCTTCGTCTCTCGTTACCTCCAGTGTTCTTTCGCGCGATATACGAATTCTCCATGACCGCTCGATATGCGTGTACTTCTCCCGGCGATGATCGAATAACGGGTTTATGGCCACACGCAGCTTGCCGACTAGACGAGTGCGAGATGTCGGTGTGCCGTTTCGTGAATCTACCAAGGGGGGCTTTAGCTCTTTCGTTCTGCCGCCTGCTGTGTGAAACACAAAAAGAGACACGAAACAGAGCAGTCCGCATGATGCATTAACATAGATAAGTACGGTGATTATTTAACAAGGAACGACAGCTAGTTACGCTAGCGTAAATCAATTTGTATAGGAAAACAAGAAAACTTCGTTTTCTTTCGAGCCATCCACCGAGCCAGGCCGCTTTGATGTCCGCGCTCGATACGCTGAGTTTTACTCTTCGTTAGAACAGAATGCGCTTCGTATTCTCCCTCACCCCTCTCTCTCTCTCTCTCTCTTTCTTCAATGTTTTCAAGTGATATCGGGTCGAGATCAGGCGTAAGATCTCGAGTGACTCGAACTGCATATTCTTCGCTATCGTCGGCTCTGCTTGGGTCAGACGAGAGGTCTTCCGAATGCACGCAACTTTCTGTAGTCAAAAAGACTTATTTGCAAACCCCCTCCCCCTCCCTCCCTCCCTATCATCTTACGTATCATAAAGAATACCCCAAAGTAATATTACCGAGAACAGTTCATCAATGTATCGTGAATATTACTATAAATGCCTGATATTTCGTTACCAAAACCAAGGTCGTGGTCTTGTTTGCCAAGTATCGTCCACCGTTAAACATGGAGCAATCAGAGCACGTGTAGGTTGCTGGATTATATCAGCAATGCGAGTCCACATAGACGCACACACATGAACGTACTTGTCAAAGTTTAAGACGCGTCGGCTAACGTATTCGCATGAACAGCAATTCGCTCCTTGCGCTCTTTATATCCTTCCGTATATACTTTGCACGTAAGATAACTCCTACATCCCTCTTTTTCTGCGGTAGATCCCTGTGGTCGATTCGCCTCAGGCTCGACATCCGTTCGTGGACCTTCGTAGATACTTAGATTCGGACTTGCGTTAGAATACCGAGACCAATGGATACTAAGATCTTGGGTTCCGAGATCCCTGGACTTCGAGGCGCCTCAATTCCGAGAGCTTCGCATGGCCGCGACTCCTGGACGTGCGCGGAGAGTCCTTAGAATCCCCGGACTCTTGAGTCTTCGAATCTTTCGACTCCTCGCGATATCAAGAAATTCGACAAGACTTTAGACAAATTACATTAAGCTACACACAATCTATTCAAAATTAAATTAGAAGCTGAAGCTTTTAGATTGAAATGAATGTTACCCGAGTCGAGACAACATTAATATCCGTTTCTTTGATCATACGCAATATTTCCTTGCACGTACGTAAATTATTTCTATTACTCTATTATCGTTTCTCCCTTTTCACATTGACCTCCGCATTCTTCGTCTCCTCGGTTCCTGATATCTTTCTCTCTTTCTCTCTCTCTTTCTCCCTCTTTCTCTCTTTCCTTCTCTCAAAAGTTTCTCTCACGCTCTTCAAACATCTAAAACATACGCGTTAACGCCCCTATCCCCGTGATCTCTTCGTGGCGGACGTGGCACAGATCGCAGATCTATGGGCACACGGTTATGGCAACGCCGGGCAACACATACACATTGCATATAACATATTTCACATCGGATATAGAAGAATTTGTCCAGTCATTCTCCTGAATGAACAAGTCGATCGCATGCTTGCATAGCAAGTAATCTTACTTGAGGTGTACCTACGACTCTCGGGGGTAACGGGAACACCATGCAGAGACCGTGATTCCCGCCCACTATTCCGGACAGAAACCAATAATTCTGCTGGAGGTGGGAAAGTACGCAGCTGATTCGGCTAAAGTGGGAGTGTAGAAGCTCGCCGGATGAAAGTCGCCTCTCATCGTCACGGGTTATCACGCAGACGATCACGTGACTGCTTGGGCGTGGGGTAATTTTGCCTGAGCGCCGGTTGAACCAACCTCTAGAAACAAAGACTTTCTCCCTCCCACTCGCAGCTTTCTCCGTCGAAACTCGCAAATATACTCCCTCTATCATTCTATCTTTTCGTCCTCCTCTACCTCTCTCGCTCACGCAATCTCACCGCAATCTTATAGGTACACGTTTTCTAAGCTGACGACGATTACGACGACGTCGTCGTCGTCCCCTCGATTGGCGGCCCTCGCAATAGGGTGTATTTTCTAGAGTGTGTATGTGCCAGACTGAAAAGGAGTGATGGCATTAATAAACTGGTGAATAGACATGTTGAAAAAAATCACCTTACTTCGTTAATTTACTTATAAAACATATTTATTCATTTCACATTACTTAACGAGGGTTTTATTTCCTTACCTAAAACAGTCTTTTACAAGGAACTTCTTTATGTACTAAGTATCACAATGTGTTCTGCATTATTGAGATTCTATGTACAATTACTTAACTCAATCCTAAACAGCATTTTTTTAAAATAATGGCAATGATAAAACCACCTTACCACATATCTTGAAAGTTTTGGAAAACTATACATAATAAATTATCCTACAATAGTAGATTTTTTAATTAATTTAAAGATTTAAAGATTTTTTAACGTATGTGGTAAATGAAAAATATTATACGATTTAATCCTGACAATTAATATTTATACATATTTAATTAATATATATATATATATATATATATATATATATATATATATATGTAATTATATATTAATATATATATTAATTTTTAGGTTAAATTATACTGTTCAAGATTAAGCACAATTTAATACTATTTAACAATATAGGAACTATTCTCACTGTTTCTGCTTTTAATATCACTTTATCCTTATATAGTACGAGTATCATAAAATGTAACTTTTCTATAAATGCACGAAAAGAGACTAGAAACTGTGCTGAAATGACACGACTCTTTCCAGTTCTGTGTACTTTGTGAATACTGTAAGTATATAGTTGATCTAGATGACAAAGATTCTTTGGATTCGATACAATATTACAAACCACACCGGTGAAAGACAAGCAGATTATCAGCGCCGCGTCAGAGTATTTGGCTTCTATAAATATCACAGCTACATTTTCTGCTTAATTTCCCATTTCGTAAGGCCCCTTCTGTTGCTTCACCAGCCTCCGTAGCCATCTCAAACGGTAAGACTGCAAGGAAAAAAACCCAAGATGTTACATAGGGATACGGGCGAGACTTCGATAGTTGCCGCAGTCACTGCACGGGGAAGGATTCAATGCGCCGATTTGCGTAGATTTGCGTTTTCCCTTGATGACTGCCGGTGCAACTGTGATGTCTATTTAGCGCTGCACGACTGTTTGTACTTTATTCACTTCGTTCATGAAGCTGTCCAAGTTGCTGAGTACATCTTCCACATCCTTTACGAATTCGTCATCCCACTTCGTAGTCCCCTTTTCGGTGCTCTCCTCAGCCTTCCACTCGGGTACCAAAGTTTGTACGCAAGTACCGTACAGGTTTTCCTTCATCTCTTCTCTCGCATCCATCTCCATTCGCCTGGCTTCAGCTTGTTTATTCCTGTCTTCTCTTTTGCAGTAGTACGGACGAGTCGACCAAGACAATTTCTTACGCTTCAGCTCGCGCTTCGCCTTGTACAGGGTGTGAGTAAGGATGGCCTCCATTCTGTAGTTGCGTCTAGGTTTGCTCCAACAGAAGTCCCTCTTGGTACTCACCTGGTCAACCCACTTGCTCAATTTCGCATTGTCCTCGCAAGGTATCACAGGTTCGTCCCAACATAGCTCGGGCATGTGCGGTAACATGGTGAAAATCGCACTTCAGCAACTTACAAGAACTCCGATGAATCTCTCCTTTCGTTCTGATACCGTTGCTCTCTCTCCTCTCTTGTTCACCCCAGCGACCAGCAACTACTACTCTAACTCGCAGGCTTAGTCAACGCACAACTACGTATTTTAACAAATATTGAGTCAACCAACCTTTATCTCGCTCGCGTCTGTTGCCCGTCTATTGGTGCAACTACGTGCCGAGTGGTTCGAGGACACTAGCGAGATCCAGACCACACCGTTCGGAGACGACTGACGGAGTGGCTGCGCGCTCTCTGAGTGGGGCTATTTATACCCGAACGTCAGCCAATAGGGTGTATTCTTACGCCGTAACGCGCGAAATAGTCCCTTCGTTGCGCTGTGAAAACAGCTTTATGTCGCGAAGCTCTGCGAATTCGACAAGCGATCTATCAATTCAGGTCGATAGGTATCGCAGGGAGTCAATTTTGGCACGAATCAGCGCTCATTGGGCGAAAATCGATGTGACTGGAAAAGTAGTTCCGGCGTAGGAAAGCGTCATGCGGCATCCCCTCCAACAGCCAAATGACGCAGCTGGCTTCTTCCGTTGCGGATACTCAGATCTATCGGGTGTACCAAATTCTCTCAGAGTACGTATATTCGCGATCTTGTAAAGAAGACTAAGAATAATAAATAATAAAGAAAAATAAAAAAGATAATTTGTGTAATGATAATTCGGCTTGGCATATTTCGTCGATCGCGTGAAACTATTCGCAACTGTCACGAGACTTTTGTAAAATGTAAGAATAATTTTTGTAAACGCTTCTCTATCTGTATGAGTGCAAGGATAATCTGTAATCTCATGTGTTCGCACATATGTTGGATCGAGAATAGTTTTAGCATTCGTTATGAATTGTGATTCGATATTTATAGGATTATATTAGATCAAATTTATTGATGTAATTATTATTGTGTTAATTGACATATGGTGGAAAACAGTTTTTTCCAACTGAAATAATTAAAATACATTCGGCTTTCAACTACATAAAAGAAGAAAGGAATCCAAAATTGTTCAAGAATCATATAGAATAAAGAATTATATTTTACACAGTCACACTTTTTTTAAGTTATAAGGTAGTAATTTGCAGAACAAATTCAGTTCGATCATATTCTCATGATTCAATGAAACTCAGATATTCATTTTTCTACAATTTTGTTCAAATTCTTTGAAATGAATTTTCTAAGAACTTCTATTCACCTCTGTGCTATCTGGGACTTTATTGTCAGGTGTAATTTCTCAACAATATGTTTACAATTACTTTCCAGGTAGAACAGAAAATTACGAAGACGTCAAAATAACAAAGTAATCATTTGAACGTTATCTTGAATTTTTATTCTGCCTGGATTATTGTTAAACATACATTTATTTGAATCCATCATGAATACCTGAAAGACATGTTAAAACATTTAAGAAACATGCTGCTATTTTCGACGTCTTTCAGACATTTTTATAATGCATTTTACATATTCATGCTTTTTGGAAATCTCTGTTTGTTAATTGTAACTTGAAGTATTGAGTCCTGAAATTCATTCCAGCACTTTAGTACCACCCTATATATGCACAAAAATGCGCACGGCCGTGCCAAGCCCCTTCTGCTCAGCGAAACGTCAGGTAGTAATAGTAAAATGGCGACGAGACTGCTTCCTTTATGCGTCGATTAACCGTAACCGAAAATGCCTGTCCTTCTGTATACAACTCGTCGCAACCAAAAGATGAGGAGAAAATGCGCAATAACAAATAATATGGATAATTGCGATGCGACGCAGAATTATCTTTTTAATAACGAAGATAAAATATTGGAACGTGCATTTTATCGGAGAGAAAGGAACAAATAAAGCAGCTGAAATCATACACGAAGAAATCATTATATCGTATAATAATATTTATTAAAATTTTAATTTGATAATTCTCATTTCTTCTACCGATAATCAGGTTGAATCATCATAGTATGACGCATACTGTGTTGTAAGCGTCATCATGAAATCACTTGGAAAAAATAGCGACGAGATTCCTGAAGAAATTATTAATCTATTAAGAAATTACGTTTTATTAAGAAACTACGTTTAATTATGTAATATACAAATCTCTATGTTATTAAAAGGATTTCTAGCAATTCCATTGTTGTTTATAGGTCAGCGAAACGTAGACTCATTAATCCGATATTAATACATACTCTACAATTATTAATACGTTCAACCTTAACCTTTCAGGATTATTAGACAATCGATAAAAGTAAGGCACAAATATAGCTATTCTTTTTTTTCTCTTACCCTCGAAATTTTAGTCGAAAAATAGAATGACTAATGAATCACTTGAATCTGAGTGATTTTCATTTGTATCGAATAAATTCTTTCCACTCTAAACCGTGAAATGAATATTTTCATTTGAAATTTAAGTAGGAATCTAATATATTTTATCGTCATTAGAATATAATAATTGATTGAAACATTCTTTAAAATCCATTCTAATTCCAGCAAGGAATCATTAACACAACGTTATTACAATGATATTTTATAATATGTAACGTTTTCAAATATGTAGTTCTTAATGTTGCACATAACGTTATTGTTAACAATATTTGATCCAAACATTAAAAATTACATTTATAGAATATGGTTTTAATATTTAGGAATATTATATTATTAAATAACAGTTTAAGAACATTTAAAGTATTATATCAAAATTTATAAAATCCACATAAAATCAATGTTTCAAAAGATTGATTTAATGTTTCTTGTTTACTGGGATTTTGTATGTAAAAATGTGTGAGTTATAATATTTATTCTTACGATTCTTCCTGACTAGCAGTTTCTTTTTCATTTCGAGTAAATTCTGCAACTCGTTTTGTGTAGAATTTTCGGAAAAATATCCGGGCATAGTTTTCTTACCTGCGTATCCAGTTGTTTCATAGTTTCCTCTTCTTTCTTTCCCTTCCGTTTTTTTCCATTTCGGGTCAACGTATTAGGGAAGATTTATGGTTGTCAAAGAAAAGTGAAACCGGCCTTATCTGCAGACTGTTAGACGCGTCGTGCATTTCTAATATTTTAACACATTGTTGACCGGTCACAAGTTAACTCGTGTCTTCCTGCTTAAACGTTGCTGACCGGCCACGAGTAAACTCGTGATCGATGCAAGATACATTTGCGCGATCGAAACAAGATACATTTGCAAAACCTGTTGTGTACCATTACACGTAGGTGATTGCTACACCGTTTATCACACCAAAAAGAAATATTAAAAGTTAAATATTAAATAAAATTTATTGAAGTTTATTTCTATTGTTTCACTTCCACATCCAATTATGAAATAATAGCCGATGACATGAGATAAATTCTAAGTAAAATTGCCGGTCAACAATGTGTCAAAAAAGTACTAGGAACTTTGGTTTAAAATTGATTTTTAAATAAAAATGTTATGATTATTATTAAAAAACAATTTTTTTAATAATTCCTGAAATGCATCCTATTTTACAATTTTTAAAAAATTCGTAAAAATTTATTTTCAAGTAAAAAAAGTTATGATAATTAAAAATGTTATGATGATTAAAAAACATAATTTTTTTGCAATAATACCTAAAATGCGTCCTATTTTACAATTTCTGAAAGTTTAACAAACATTGCTTCATCAATAAAAATGTTATGACGATTTTAGTAACGTGCAAGTTTGCCCAAAAACGTGCGGTCCCAGGCGTATGTCTTACAGATTTCTTACCGGTTCGCAATGTGTTAACGACCGTTAAAATGCGTAACATATGTGTGACTAATTGTACAGTCACGCATACGTCACGTGTAGCCATTCACGAGACGGTTGCAACTTATTTTTCTATAAACTTTGAAATGTATCCAATAAGAACGCGTACAATAAGAAAATTCGTTTTTTAGTCATTCTCAGAAAATACATTTATATTTCTCTGAAAATACACACAATTTAACTGAGCTTCACGGATATTTCATACTCATTTATGTTGTAAGCACTAAGCGGGCACAAGATATAAAATAACAAGATTCAAAGCAGATTCATTGCGAGAGGTCAGAAAACTTCGGAAGCTATTGAAACATACGTAAACCTTTAACACGTTCATTGCCAAGCTGAAAATTGGAATTTCGTGTGGTGGCCAATTTTTTTATTTAGTTTTTATTGTGCACAAAATAAGTTAATATATTATTTATATGTTTTTATTATTATGTACATAGGATTTATGTACTCTAAATATCTATTACGCGATAACGCGTGATCGGCCGTTTGATGATAACTCGCATCACGCGATATCGCGTGATTGGCAATGAACATGTTAAGAAGTTAATTAATACAACGATTAATATAGATCAAGTATTTGAGAAATTTCTATCGAGAGAGTAAACTACAAGATCATTTATTGATTACGAACGACTCATGAGCAACAAACAGCTCGTTAGTTCTGACATTGTAACATAAAAACGGTATCCAATATACATCACGATACACAACACAAATCATAACAGATCATAAATTTCAGAATCTTGTGACCGAGCAAATAATAACAGAGACTAAATAACAAGGAGAGGGGTTTGTAACGAATCTTATAATAGCTAACAATAGAAACGATTCGAGAATCTTCGAGAGAGGCTCCGAACGTTATAAAATCTTAATCCCAATACAACGGGCGAACATACATCCATCACAGTTCGCACAAGTAAGATTGTAATTTAGAACGTTACGAGTCGCCAATATATTTCTCTCTATTATGTCATACGTTTATGTAGAATTGATTTACCAATTCGCTTAATGTGATATTTATTTTTGTGTTAATTTTCATTTCCTCAGTATTGAAATATTATCGATATTATATAAGGTGACATTTGCTATTATTGTTGTTTCGTAATCTTAATTGCTTCATCGTATAAATATTCGTATTATTAAGATATAACAATGAAGCCATAAAAATCAATATCATAGAGATAGATAGATAGAGAGAGAGAGAGAGAGAGAGAGAGAGTACATATTAATTATTCTAATAAAAAAATATTTTCTGTTATAAAGCTTGTGAAAAGTCAATGCTCAAAAATGGCAAGCTACATGACGGCATTAGTCTGCATCTTGACAATCGCACTCGCGAATATAGGTGAGTTTTGTAATAATTAGATGTAATAATATATAATAACACGGTTCAATAATTTTTTTATTAATTTTTATTTAAGTACATAATTATTCTGCAATTAATTTACAATTAATTATATTTACTTATCGCTCTCATAGCGAAGTGTTATTTCACTTGATATATATTATTTTTTTGTGCAAAGTAGAAATGCGAATTTTATTCAAGGTCATCATGTTATACAACAATGCTGTAACTCCTCTTTGTTTACGTAGAAATTAACCTTTGCGTGAAACTAAACAGTCCTCTTAGAAGTTACGATCCACGTCATTATAACATGATGGTTTTTATTTAGTTTGCGGCTATTGGATGGACAAGACCCTGGATATCAAAGAGGAGTGGAATGTTGGAGGACTAATAAATGCTAATCCCACCGACACTGAGAAATATCCATTTATGGTCTCTATAAAAAGTGAAGGAACTCACATATGCAGTGGCGCCATGCTCACTCAGGTCTATGTTATAACCAACGCCCGCTGTTTAGAAATGTGGCAAGAAAGTTCCTCAGCGAAAAATTTAACTGTCGTTACTGGAAGTTCTATTCTCCAATGTGGTGGAAAAGCTTACAACGTCGATAAGATATTCTTCCACGACGAATACGCAAAAAATACAGATTATGTTGGCGATTATATGCATAACATCGCTTTAATTCGGGTAATGCCTTTGCTATAATAATTTTTTTTCTTTATTTCCTTGTGTAGTCGCAGCATAAACAATAATAATACAGCATAAATAATGATAAATAATACAAAATGCTACTTTGAATATATAAATCTGATGACATCTAATGACCTAGTAAACACCAACTAACAGTAACATTTTTATTTTCAACGTTTTAATTTCTCTCTCTCTCTTTCTATGTGTGTATATACATGTATAGGATATTACAAAAATAAGTGATCAAACTTTAAGTATATATTTTGTACTCAAAACAAAGATAATCATGAAAATGTTAACAGATTTGAACTATTTTGTGACCTTGCCTATCGAGATCGTTCTATTGTTTCCCATGCACTCATTTGATAATATAATTTAATTAAGTTTTTAATAACGATTGCGAAATATTTGTAAGATGGTAAAAGACTTTCGTGTTCAGTTTCTTGCAATCTACGAGCACATACGAGCGTTATGTCATAAATTGTCAGACTGTATTTATATGTCTCGTAATGTTACCTCGTTTACCATACCGTATTCGATAATTCGACAGTTTTCTTTAAATATTAACTCAAAATTTTACTTGTTCTTTTGAAAAATAATAGACCCCTTTTTTATTTAACGTAGTATGATTTAATTTACAATCATGCGACGGTTGCCATACATATTGTCAGAAATTCTGTACATATATTTGATATTCTTAATTTTACAAATTCTAAACCTAGCTTACTATTATTATACGAACATTTTAATAACACTCTGACCGTTTTCAAATTTTTATATTCTCGAAAATGATTTTGAAAGCTAATTTGAAATTTTTCAGGTGGAGAAGATTATGGAATACAACTCGTTGCAGTGGCCGGTAAAGCTACCGAATTGCAAAGATCCTCCTCCGTCGTGTGAAAGAGCTGAAAATGTAGACTGGGGTATGCTCTACAAAGATGGTCCCGTGTCGAATAACCTGCAAGTGTCATACCCTTTTCAAAGTGACAGATGGAAATGTCAGGGCGACTATTATGAAACTATCAAGATCGCTCCTGGCGACTTCTGTCTCTTCACGGGCGTCAAAGTAGGAACGTGTCATGTACGTCATTACTTAAACATTGTTCTCTTTCCCATTGTTATACGTGCTCTACGAACACGTTATATTCAGTTCCGTTACGAAATCCGATTCGTTTGTCGTAACGCTAATTTTTAAATTACGACTGTAATCTTCAATCTTATATTACAGGGTAGTTTCGGCGGCTCTGTAATGTGTAAAAACTACCTGATTGGGATAACTTCTGGTGTAACAAGTTGCTACTTAGAGTTACCACTTATAGCAACCGACATCTGTTCGCATTATAAATGGATTGAAAGGATTATCGCGAACTGATATAATTAACAGTTTACCTCGAGCATCATTCGGACAGCGCATCTATTTAAATATAGACTGTCCCGAATAAAATTGGCCTGTTAAATGGTTAATTAAATCAATTAAACGGGTTTCTTACGGCATGATTATTTACTTCTTAATTAAATTTACTGGACAATAGCTGTAGAGAAAAATATTGTTACTAAATAAAGTTTCAGATATTTATATATGTTATATTTTTTAATATTAATTACATCCTCCTCTTTTATTCTGAGAAAATAGATAAACAGAACGAAACAAATGTTTATGCGAAATTGGATTATACATGTTTTTGAAATCGAAGAGTGCAGTAACATAACGAATAAATTTGTAAAAATATTGCAGATATTTTAATAATATGCAAATATGGCCTTGAAAATGTAAAAATAGCCGAATAGAATGAATTAATAAAGTTTTCGTTACATTCAATTTCATGTACTTTATGCGGTAAAATATATTTAATTTATTTCTGTTAATTACTAAACTATTGCATAATAATATGTAACAATTAATCTACAACTAGAAATAATAAATCAACACTTTTATATAGCCATTTTACTAACATTTTCATATAACCATCTTTTGGATGGAAACTTTGGAACTAAATTTAGCCGAGACTCGAACCCCCCGTCATTTGAGTTTTCTACGACACCGCTAGATGGCCGTAGAGATCCGTTGAACTTTTTTTTTAACGGGTCAAACGAATCAGTCATCGCTTGTGTTCAACAGAAAAAGCAGCTTACTAAACACTTTTTGATTATTGTCTATAATTGAAATTTTTTTTAGATTTTCCTTAGATCTACGAGAATGTCTAATTAGAAATAATAATCACAAAGCGCTTACTAAGCTGCTTCTGAACGTAAGCATCGTTAGATTAAGTCTGCAGTAGAGTTTTAGGCCTTAAGCCTTAAGAAATTCACCAATCACCATTGATTATTCTTCTATAATTCAATTGTGATTGGTCAATTTCTTAAGGTTTAGAGATTAAAGCACCCATCTAGACTAAGATTTAAACTCGTTACGATTAGACCCGCTATTTGCGGCTATTTTAATTCCAAACTCTCCGTTACGAGTCGCCACCGTTTTCGACGAAGAATCGAGGAAGTATTCTACTTAAAAAGAGACCTGCTATATTTTTATTACAAAATTTTCTGTTCATTCATGAAAAGAAAATCGCCGTTTCCACCTCGGGTTTTCCGTTGCTCGAGTTTTGACGGGACTTCCTCTAGTTCGTGTTTCTTCTCTCGAAAGTAGAAGCGAGCAAGTTTGAATAAGACCCCCGGAGCGCCAAGTGTGCGCAAAGTTCAGCTCTTCTCTCCGCTTAATGCGATCCTGAGTGCGCTTATGTATGTATGTCATGACGTTTCACATGTAAACGTGACCGTAGTGGGCCTCTCTCTCTCTCTCTTTCTCCCCCCCCCCTCTCTCTCACACACGCTCGTAACTATGGAACTATTACCTTTTCCACTTATTTATTTAATTTAATTGTACATCTAAGAGTGAAAAGCGAATTATTTAATTGTACACCTAAAGAGAGAAAAACAGAAATCCGCCGTTGCGTCTCGTCGCAATTTTTACGGGCAAATTGTTGAGCGATTTTTGCTAATGACGCTCGGAGACAATGTGGATCCCTCTTGAATGGAATCGTGTGAAGGATCGCCTCTTGCGCGACTTTTCGTAGGGATAAGGACGTTGCCAAAGATCGTCGGTGATCTTTACGAGGAGTCGCGTGAATTTCATTTATTTATTCTTATGTTTAATACGGACATTTTCTGCATTGCCTGTTGAAAATTTCCAGGTGAATTCTCATGGAAATCCATATGAACTCATGTGAGTCCATGTAGGATAATGAAAAATCATGTAGGAATCCGCATGATTTGTAAAAATTATAAGAATCCACATGAATTTCCTATATGTTAGCAAGTTCAAAAAATATCCTAAAGACGTCCCAGAATGTTTGAATGTTTCTACAACATTTCTGAAATGTTTTTTGCATATTTATGCTAATTCCTACTTAAAACCAGGGTTTTTGGCGCAAATTTTCAGAGGCAGCTACGGGATTTCACATGAATTTTCCATATGGATTCCTACCTGGTTTTTTCAACAAGATTAAAATATTTTACCTGTGTTTAATTATGCGGCGACGAGCTATAACATTACGAGAATAAAGGGTACAAAGTTCGGTGTGAAGATGCGATGAGATTCCATGGTGGTTAGAAAGAACGAAATTCAATGATGATATGTGTTGTATTCATAACATCAGCGGAAGCTGACGAGAATGTATGGTGGAGATTTATGTAATAAGACTGAATTTATGTATTAAGACTGAATGTATGTAATGAGACTGAATGTAAAAGATACATACCTTAGACACACAATTAAACGTTTCGATGCGTATCTCTTTTCTCAAGTTTCCTTCCTGTTAACACGTTAACTGCCACGTCAGTCACTAGCGAAACTTGAGAAAAGAGATACGCATCGAAACGTTTAATTGTGTGTCTAAGGTAACCGGTAACTGACAGTATAAAGTACGATATAAAACTAAAAGAATTACATAGTTTAATAAGTAATTTCAGGATCGTATAATTAATATACTTAAATATTTCTTATCAAAAAATTTTAATGGATTTGGCCTGACGGAGATTTCCTCCGAAATGCGCGTGGCAGTTAACGTGTTAACGCAGCAACGTTAGTTCGTTATTCTCTAAAAACAAATGAATTAGAAACGCTGGACTCTCTTTGTAGAGGCAACAAGAATTGATGATTCCTAAATTTCTTTAGTTCACTGATTTGGGAAACGATAAAGAAGAAATACCCTTCAGTACAGTTAAATCTTTTAATTTAATTATAATTTAATTTATTTTTTATCGCACGAACAAATCCTTTTTTTTAACTTTACAGCCAGTGGTTTCTTTTATAAATGATAGTGGCATATTAAATATTTTACAGTGAAAAAAAGTAACCACGCACATTTTTTATTTATTAATCAAAGAACCTTCCACATATACATAACCATTTTTAATAATTGACAATTCAAAACTTCGCGTGGTTGTTTGCAAAACAGCAGAGGACTTCTTTGTTCGTATTGACCTAAATTACAAATATATAATAATTAGCGCCGATTTGCGTCAGACATGTACCGACGGCTGGGAATAATCGATAATATAAGTTTCTGCATTACCACCGGGCTCTTAGAGAATCAATAGTTACCAAAAATATTGCGTGTGCCTCTGAAATCTCCGATCCGATAGCAACTAGCATGCTGGACACATCGGTCATGACATAATTCAGGGCTGTGTTCGGGAACTCTACTCGACGGTTAGAGTAGCGTTCAATTGACCAATCAGGACGAAAAGAGAAAAGATATCTTCATCGTGATTGGCTGATTAAATGCGACTCTACTAGTCGGGTTCCCGAACGCAGCCCAGTAGCCGCTCGGAACGTCCGGGAACATGGATCCGTCCAGGGGTGTGCTTTCTATATATCCAAAGTTTCGGGTGAAAATCAGCGCCAGAAGAGGTTGATATGTCGCGGATTTGATCGGTAGAGTCTAGTAGACGCGTGAGAGCGCATCAGTATATACGTGTTGGTGTCGATGTACTTTGGCAACGCGCGAAATATGCGCGTGTTCAGTTGCACGATACATTATCTACTTTGGAATAAATAAGCAATCCGATATTAGGTAGCGCAGAAAGGCAATCAGGCGACCTTAAAGCTCAAGTTAAAGCCGTTAAAGTGAAATGCAATCGGATTCCGTTGATTTTGTAACGTAATCACGCGTGAGTCCCGACGCTCGAATCAGTGGGTGACGGTAAATCGAATGAAAATATACAATTAAACCGAGCGTGTCGCTCGTTCGCTACATTGACAGTGCGTTAATTAATTCGATGCTGCTTTCTTCTTTTCCACAGACGCGCCGAACATTCTTTTCGACTGCTCAGGGTGAGCCGGAGCTCGTCCGAAGGAGGGACAAACACTGCAGACAGGATGCATTGGGTCAGGATCTCGTTGATCCTGTGCATGTTCGGATGCTTCAAGGACTTCCGGCCGTCGGAATCGTTCGTGACGAATTATCTGACGGGGCGATGGAAGAATTTTACAGAAAACGAGGTTGTTACTGCGGATTAGCGCTGATTGCGCTTACATAACAAGCTAAAACTGGCTTCTTCGATGTCAAACAGATTTTCTTAATACCAGGTGTAATCACTGGTATATCAGACGTCTTACTTGCAAGCATTTTATGCCAGTCATGCGAACGCTGTGACTATGGACATTACCGAGCCAGCTTTAGTTTGCGCCAATAAACTGGCTCATTGATGAGGCGTTAAGTTTAACAAGCACGTGTCATTGAGAATATTGTTGATCTTTCAGGTGAATCAAGATATTTATCCTGTGAGCACATACAGTTACGCGGCGATGCTGATATTTGTCTTCCTGATCACGGACTTTGTTAGATATAAGCCCATTATCATACTCTGCGGCCTCTCGGGTGTCACCACCTTCGTCCTCATAATACTCGGCAGGAGCGTGCTGTTGATGCAGATCATGGAGCTCTTTTACGGCCTGTTTCTGTCGGCAGAGGTGGCCTACTACACATATATATACGCCAAAGTGGACAAGAAGCACTATCAAGAAGTGACGGGTCACACCAAAGCGGCCTCCCTGTTTGGCCGCAGCATGTCTGGCGTGGTTGCACAATTAACAGCTTCCTTCGACTTGTTGGACTATCATCAGCTCAATTACATCACTATCGCGGGTACGTGACACTTTCGAGCCGTTATTTCTCACGATTGGGAAATAGTACGGCGGAGAAGTATTAATCACGGGCGTGAAAACCGATGCTGCGCGACTGGTGTCCCGATTGTCTCAAGCCCGGAGAACATTCCTTTGCATACGTCGTAATCTCTTGATATGTTACATCATTCGTCATCATTTCACATTGGTGTTATTATATTATCATTAATATGTTGCGTAACATATTTTGCAGCTTTCAGCATGGCGACGATCTGGTCGTTCTTCCTACCCTCCGTGGGCCAATCGATCTATTTCCATCGAACGGATGATGAAGAGGAGAATCCCGCCGGCGAGCGGGAGAAGGAGAAGATCGCTCGGTCGGGACGATGCGGCCCCCGGTGGCTGTGCTGTTGCGGCGGATCTAATCACGGTGACGCGTCCGACGACAAATACCAATCTTCCTTCTGCAACGTGCAGTGCCGGCGCCTTCGCAACACGTGTCTGTGCGGCGCCGAGAGCAGCGTCACTCGCGAATCGCTCCGCAAGATCGGGCGAGCGTACGCGCTGCTGTGGAGGCACTTCGTGCAGGCCTACGCGGATCACCGCGTTCTCAAGTGGTCCTTGTGGTGGGCCCTGGGCACCTGCGGTTACCTGCAGATCGCCAATTACATGCAGCTGCTCTGGCAGGACTCGGTCCTGCCAACCGACAAGATCTACAACGGCGCCGTCGACTTTTTGTACGCGATTCTAGGTGAGGAGACTTTTGAATCGCTCTCTCTCTCTTTCTCGTAAACTTTCGGCGGTGAGAATATTTGGAAGTCAAGGAAAAGGGAACGAGGGAATTTACTGGCGGATGTGAAAATAATGAACGTAAAATCATCCCGATATTAATTCGGGTACGGAAACGCTTTCTCGACACAGCTTTCTCGAGATAATAATAGTAATAATTCATTTGTTATGATATCTTTATATATATTAGCATATATGGGTATCCGGAACGTTCTCGGCTCCTGTTTTTCGTGTGCAAGCAGAACGGGTGAAACTGAGCGGGAAAGTGATATACTATTTTGCAAAATTCAAAATTAATCTGTACGAGCTGATAATCGCGCGGGAAACAGTAGACCTGGTTTTGTATAAAGAAAAATCGCTCACTTCTGAAGATGTCCTCAACGACGAGCATCAACTGATTTCTAAAGACGGAGCTGAGAGCAACGAACGGCAGGCGAGACATTAGGCTGCGTGCTGAAAAGAAGCCTCTCGCTATCAGTTTAATACCTATCGTTGCTGGGACATCTTCAGGAGTAAGCCATTTTTCTTTATACAGAATCCGACTTCTCGTGCGATCATTAGCTCGTACAGATTAATTAATTCCTCATTAACTATTGCAAATTTTGCAAAACGGTACACGACTTTTCCGCTTAGTTTCACCTGTTACACTTGCAAGAACGGGAACCGAAAGGTTTGGGACATCCTATATATAATATATTATAAATAGTAATTTATTATTATAATAAAATAGTAGTTATTATTACGCAGTTACAATGTCGAAGTCAAGGCACAACGAGACAATGTCCGAACAATTATTACTTTAATAACATATTATTATACTATGATAATAATAATAATTCTTGTGTAATGATATTATATATGATAATACAGATGATTATTATTAGCAGATAGCGGACTGATCTGCTATGCTGGCGGTCCCGGGTTCGATTTCGGTAGAAGCCAAAATATTTATGCTCGTGTCTCTTCTCGGAAGGTAATGGCAAACCACCGAGAGTATCTTCGCTCAGTAAAAACTTATCTAAAAACGTTGCCGTTCGAAACCGGCGTTAAACTCACATATACCTGTGTATAATAAGCGTGCGCACCACAGGCATATGAGAGAGATCACCACACCACGGGCAACTGGACCAAAGAGAGATATGATTATTATAATAATAATTGTTCGGCTATTGTCTCGTATTTATCTCAATATTTTCACTCTGCATAATAATTTGTGTGCTCCCAATATTTCGGGATATTTGCATTTCAGAAGTTTGCCTTGGCACTTTTGGATTTCGAAATGTTGACTTTTCGAGGGAATTGTCCTCTTTATGTTTTTTTCTTTTTTTTTTCAAGATCGATATATACTTTATCGATTTATTCCCAACGAGTATAGGTGTATAATTAGAACGTACTGAGCTCAGCGTTCATATCTGTTTCTTCGCCACCTTTCATTTATAGTGTTTGAATAGTCCGAGAATGATTATCACAGTTGTTGTGTTCTTATTAATGCTATCTGCTGAATCGATTGTACGGTTTTCTTAATCCTGCGTATCTATTCGAGACAAATATCTAGACAGCTGATAACGGCAGCACGCGTGAACGCGATAAAAAGTTTTGACAAGGCAGATCAGGGCAATTTCTAAATTGCATTTGGAGATGCCGGTGGCGCGATGTAGGCTAATTGATTAATTAACCGATACAGATTGTAATGAAATGGTGACGCGATAATCGTACTTATCGTACATCGGTTTGAGAAATGCTTAATTAATGTTTTTTTTCTTTCTTCTTTATACGTGTTAAACAGATTTAACAAATTGCAATACTGAACGATCAGTAAGGAGTTGAAAAACACATACTGATCTGTTCCATGGCAAATATCATCTAGAAATGCAAAAACAGATGTGCAAAAGTTTCACAAGATTGTTAGAAATTCGAAAGCAGATTTTTATACGCGTGCCCAACTCCGTTTTTGCATTTCTAGATAATATTATTTACGATTCAATTGACCGATATTTTCTCTTGCACTCTTTGTTACATGCAATTTGATATGGCAATTTACAAAAAGGAAAGATAGGAATAGAATGAAGGAATCGTCTTAAATGAATATGTGAAAAAAAGTAGATATAAATTAGGCTCTTGGGATATACAATCCTCGAGCAAATGAAAAGTGGGAGCAACAAGAGTCTAGTCGTCAATTGTGAAGTGAGAGGAAGAAAAATGATTCAACTTGGAATATGAGGAAATACAAACATTTCGAAGTTTCCGGTTCTCTTGTACGAAGCGTTTTTGGCGAATGTTACGCGCCAATTGCGTCGGGTCGAGAACTGGCGACCTCGTGACGAGAACTGGCGACGATTTTATCCAAAATTCTCGCTAAAATTCTATCTTTTTGTTATTTCTATCGACAGGTGCGTTCACCGTATTTTGCGTAGGAAAGATACCACTGAACTGGGTCGTATTTGGAGACATGTCGTTGTCTATATTCTCGTTTTTCGGAGGCGCCATCATGGTGGCGTCTTCGTATAGCCACAACATCTGGTTCCTCTATGCCACCTACATCATATTCGGTGTGATCTATCACACCATGGTCACCGTAGCGAGGTAACTGAATTTAGATTCGCAATAAGACCATGATCAGCTCCCTACAAAATAGTCTCGATATCGTCGGAGTCATACCGTGGTAGACCCTGGCCCCGAGTGAAATTACTGCAGCGGAGAGCAGGTCTCCGGAAACTGGGAGAGTGTTACATTCGGACGTTGTGTCGTTGTGCTTGTTCGTAGCTTCGAGGTCGCCAAGTACATCTGCGAGGACAGTTACGGCTTGATATTCGGCGTGAACATCTTCGTCGCCCTGGTAGCGCAGAGCCTGCTCACGCTAATAGTCGTCAACACGCTCATGCTGGACATCCGGTGGCAGGTAAGAAATTTTATTGCACATTTTACTGCACTATTATGACTTATTGTGTGCTATTTTTTCCTTTTTACGTAATTATGTAAAACAGACTTACGTTGGTAACGTAGGTATGAGGAAACATTTGTTTCGCTATGTACAAAGTGAAGTCCACTTGAATCGAGTATCTTAAATATTTAATTTATTTTTGACGAGGAAATATTTAAGGAAAAAATTGCTTGGTTTGAGGGGCAATTATTACAAAAAAATTTGTCAAGGTAATTTTTTTCAGAGATTTGAGGGTCAAGATGATTTTTTTTTAATAGAATTACATATTTTTGTTTGCTCTCTCACGCTTTCTCATATTCTCCTGTGTAATTGGTACATCGCTGTAAACAAATGTTTCTAAACATTCTCTACAAGTTAAGTTTAGAGGATTTAAATCAGGTGATTTTCAGGAATTTTTATGTTGAAGATCACAAATGTTTGATTTTTCTCTTTCCTTTAAACACACGTAATTTAAATATTTAAGATTGTTTAAAGGTCATGGGTTGCTGAGCTCCTCCCGATGTTGGTTATAAAATCGCGCAAACAAAAATATGTAGTTCTAGAATATATATATTCGGTGCAAAAAGTTTCTCGAAAAGTAAATGAAGTCAACTTAAACCTTCCCGTCCTAATTCAACACAAATTTAACACGCACACATTCGCACACAAACTTGTCCATCCCGAGATAAATTGGTTAAATCCTCTGGTCTCGAAAAAGACACATCAGCAACATTCAAACACAACATGACTCAACTTTTTCTGTAGATATTTTTTCGTATCAACAAAAATAAGTGAAATATTTAAGATGCTCGATTTAAGTAGGCTACCTTGTTTGACGCTGATTACGAACGTTTAATTGATCCTCTTCTTCTTTTTTTAAGTACTTCATCTACGGCGGCTATTTCGTGATTCTGGGTTTCATGTATCTGCTATTGGGTATCCTCAATATCATGAAATATTACCAGAGTGGCAGGCGTCTCGATTTGCGGACTAACGACGAAGATAAATCATTTGCCTCGACGCAAACCACGATTGACGTGAACGACGGCGTATCAGCGGTGCTCGAGAATAACAGTTGAGGCTGAATAGTAGGTTAGCACATTTGTTGAATATACGAGATACAAAACAGGCCGCTACTTATCGATCGTTTTAAATTTAATTCGCGTACCATACGATTTTTATTTTTATAGTGTAATTTTATCCATCGATCGCGGATGTCTTCTTACAACTATGCGCGCTGGTACCTAATAATCTTAGATCGACATATCATTTTCCTACATTTCTACCCATTGAGCAAAAAAAAAATCATTGAACGAATATTATTGCAACGATATAGCGTATGACATGTTTTTAGAATGTAATTCTTTGTTTTTTAGAACAGTTATTTGTAATGACGTCATTACAAGTAACTAACCGGTTCTTTAATATTACCAAAATATTTTTATAATATTTGTCGGAAAATCACATTTGATAATCTTTGAAAATTATTTTAAAAACGTTAAATTAAAACACTCCAAAAGCGTTAATAAACATGTACAAAATTAATTTTACGATGTTGATCTAGTATTCTTTGTTTACTGGGTATATTTGTATGATATACTGGATATATATGCACAGTATTAGATTGTGTTCTCAGATAATTTTATAAAGCAGGAAAGTCAAGAGTATTAAACTGGTACCAAAAATTTATCACTCCTGTACTTTCTTTGTTCGAAGACCGAAGTTCTTTGAACGAGAAAATTGATTCACCAAGATTAATCCACAATTGTACAGTTTTATAGCTTCCACGACAAGTTGTTTGCACCAGTTCAATATTACCACTTCGTGATAAGAGATGAATGATAATTAGAACGTGTGTATCTATACCACAAGCCTGACGTTCGTTGCATTTATATTTTCCAAGTTTTTTCCGAGTTACGCAGATGAAATATTTTTATGAAACGTTTCTCGCTTTTAGAGTACTGTTGAAATATGTTTGAATGAAACATATATTAAATATATCATTATAGAGATTTCTATTTATACATATAATATTATATAAAAAAATATACTCAGACGAGATGCTGTTATCGAATTGTGATTTTGTTGCTAAACCTCTCCTCGTTTTTTTTTAGCTGGCCAAAATAGCTCTCATTAGAGTGGTCGATTGGTCTCGCGGGCATGGAAGCGCATTGCAATCGATAGATATTGTTCAACGTCGAGATATGACTTGTCTTATCGAGTATAATCTCTGAATTGAATATTGTCATATATTCACAAAAAGAGATTCACAGATATTGCAGCTTTGATCAAGAAAGATTTATTTTTAACTGATTCGTCTGGAAAAAGCCCGTGTAAAAATCAAGCGATTCGCGATAGTTCGCGACTTGCTTGTAAGATATCGAACTTAAGTGAGCGAAAAAATAATAGAAAAAGTAAATGGAATTATAAAAGCTTTGCGCGTTCAAAATAAATCTCTCTATTTAGGACGAGTTTATTTAGGATTCTTTATTTAGAACGAATTAATCAATTAATTTATTTTACACGTAGTTTATTATATAGTTGAAATAATAATTGAAATTTTTGTGATTTGTTTCCAAGTTTTACTCGTAAACAACAGATTTAGTAACGAAAATATCGTTACTAAATAAAGTTTCAGATATTTATACATGTTATATTTTTTAATATTAATTACATCCTCCTCTATTATTCTGAGAAAATAGATAAACAGAATGAAACAAATGTTTATGCGAAATTGGATTATATATGTTTTGGAAATCTGAGAGTGCAGTAACATAACGAATAAATTTGTAAAAATATTGCAGATAGTTTAATAATATGCAAATACGGCCCTGAAAATGTCGTAAAAATAGCCAAATAGGATAGAATTAATAAAGTTTTCGTTACATTCAATTTAATATATTTTATGCGATAAAATATATTTAATTTATTTCTGTTAATTACTAAACTGTTGCATAACAATATGTGACGATTCATCTATAACTGCAAATAATAAATCAACATTTTCATATAGCCATCTTTTGGATGGAAACTTTGGAACTAAATTCAGCCGAGACTCAAACCCCCCGTCATTTGAGTTTTCTACAACACTGCTAGATGGCCGTAGAGATCCGTTGAACTTTTTTTTTTTAACGGGTCAAACGAATCAGTCATCGCTTGCGTTCAACAGAAAAAGCAGCTTACTAAACACTTTTTGATTATTGTCTATAATTGAAATATTTTTTTAAATTTTCCATCGATCTACGAGAATGTCTAAACAGAAATAATAATCACAAAGCGCTTACTAAGCTGCTTTTTCTGAACATTAGGTTAAGTCTGCAATAGAGTTTTAAGCTTTAAGTCTTAAAAAATTGACCAATCACCATTAATTATTCTTCTATAATTCAATTGTGATTGGTCAATTTCTTAAGGTTTAGAGATTAAAGCATCTATCTAGACTAAGATTTAAACTCGTTACGATTAGACCCGCTATTTGCGGCTACATTAATTCCAAACTTTCCGTTACGAGTCGCCACCGTCTTTGACGAAGAATCGAGGAAGTATTCTATTTAAAAAGAGATCTGCTATATTTTTATTTTCAAGTAGTATGATCAACGGCAGGTCAGATGCTCTTAAAAAATCATGAAAAACAGATGAAATTCAACGGGCTATAAATTCTATAAAAGTAATGATAATAACATAGTTTTATTTAAATGCAAAAAGCGTTTTATAGCTTAAAGTCTCTGGAGTTCAAGGTTAAAGTCTCTAGAGTTCATGATAAAATCAAACATCGTTGTCTTTTCTCGCAATAATACATTGAGTTAAATTAAAAATGGCGACCATTTGATTTTCAATCTCATCCTTCAATTGAGTTTTTATATGAAAAAATCATTTTTATAAAAAAATACGTACAATGTGTTTTAAAGAGTAGAATTTAAGCTCTCCATTCATTCGCTAACAAACGTTGTGTACTTGTTCATTTATTATTTGCGAACAACTCAAGTTGGAAAGATGTTTTTCATTTAAACGTTGAATAACTCGGTAAAAGAAAATTGCATTGCAATCGGCAAATATGCAAATTAAAGCAAAAGATTTGCATTTTCAAATAATCATTAATCAATGTTGTTTGTGTGCGGTTTTCCATTTAAATGAGGGGACTTGACAAACTTTATAAGCAATAGTGATATTCAATAGATTTCGATTTTATATATTTATATAATTATCGTCAGAACAAAATAAATTTAACATTAGAAAATATTTCAGATAATTAGACATTTTAAGCTATAAAGATGCTCTCCGAACTATTTTATTATAACTATTTTTGCCTGTGTTCCGTCGAATTTTGCCAATTGTTATGAAGCCGCAGTACTTGTAAATAAATTTAAATTATCTTAATTATTACTCCCAAATTACACAATAAAAATTAATCAATATAAAATGCATTGAATTTAAAAATATTTTAAAATACACTGTTTAATATAAGAAGAAACATTTTGTTGTATAAAAGAGATACGTTCACTACAAAAATCTTCTTTGCTATAAAGTAGCCCATAAAACATGTGATAATATACATTCAAGTTATATTTATGATCGCAGACTCTTGCGTTGCTCGAGAATTTAAGAGTTTAACACTTGACCGTGTTCGTTAAGCCAATTGACCCTCTAATCTTGACCCATCTAACACAGTCGCGTAGGTAGACAAAAAATATGCGAGCAAATCATTCTCGGTATCGCTTTGGACATACAATTTATGAGAAACTTGCAACGTAGAAGATAAAAGTAAACTTTCGTAGAAGGTGCTTGCAGACTGCGATATCCGTATCCTGATGTGTATCCTTGAAAGTTGGGATTTTCTGGTAATAAAGTAGACGATTACGACGACTGGGCATTTCCAGACACGAGGAAGTAATGACCGCGCGAGAGGCGTGCGTTCCATGCACGTAAAAGCGCTCAGGGTCGGATTGGAAAGGTAGAGCCTTGATGAATGAAAATTCCAAAGGGCTCCGTCCTCCTCACGCATAATTTACCGATCTAACGCAGAAGAGATACGTAGAAAACAAAATTTACGCTTAATCACTGCTAAAACCGAATATTTAACTTAACTTTCGGCGATGATCCTTGAGAAGAAAACCTCCCAAAAAATTATTTTCCTAAAAAAGCGTGCAATTTGAGCGAAGATACATTCTCTCTCTTTCTCGATACCATGACTCGGGCAGTTTTACACCGAAATTTTTCGTTCATTCAAGGAAAGAAAATCGCCGTTCCCACCTGGGACTTCCCGTTGCTCGAGTTTTGACGCGACTTCCTCGAGTTCGTGTTTCTTCTCTCGAAAGTAGAAACGAGCAGCGTTCGCATGAAACCTCCGGAGCGCTGAGTGTGAGCGAAGTTCAGTTCCTCTCTCCGCTTAATCCGATCCTGAGTGCGCTTATGTATGTATGTCATGACGTTTCGCACGTAAACGTGACCGTAGTGGGGCAGGAATGGCCAGGCGAGCGCTCCTCGAGCGTCTTTTCGTGGTCGCACGGTCTTCAGTCCTGCCTCCTGCCGATCGACGTGCGGACGCGCCTCTGTTGATCGCACTTTCGATATACTCTCAAACTCGCTCCGCTCGCTGTGGAACTTCGAGAGTGCACAATGTTCTCCACGGTGAGTACGCACCATCTCTCTTTCCTCTCTCGTGCGATTTGAATTCAGCTCCGTCCGGAAATTCTTCATGGAACTTCGCCGGAAAGAGACAAGAAATCCTCGAAATTTGCAGTTAAAACACTGGTAATGTTATTCGTATTCAGAAGTTCGAGGCGCGTCAGGTCCTATTTGAAGACGACCCTCGATGGAAGTTCAACCGCGATAAGTCTTATCTGCCGACGTTCATTTTTAGCGTTATTACGCTCTCGGATTAACGCCCGAATCTGGCTTCAAGCGTGATTTGCTCCGAAATTATGACAACATCAGAGTTCCGTGAAAAAGGGAAAAAAGAGATTAAAATTACTGTATATGAAATATCACAATTTTCTTAGCTTCATTATGAATAATACGAAATAAATAAGATAAGAGTGAAACATCGAATTGCGCAACATTAGTAACGTCAAGTAAATCAAATGGAAAATTGTAGGTATAAATCGTAATGTATTACTCGGGTTTATAATTCTTTTATATATTTTTTTCTCTCTAATAAGTATAAAATCGACTGCTAGTTGACTGAAAATTCTGAGAGATAAGATTAAGATTAACTCATTAACTGCCACGATCCCCATTTGGGGCTCAAAACAAAACATAATTTGAATATAATTATACTGTTACACAACTTTTTGTGCATATATATAACTTACCCGGCCAAAAATTTAAAAAAAAAAATTTGGCAGTTAATGGGTTAATGCGGGAAATGTCGCAGTGACGACAATTCTGGGACACTCTGGTGACATAGAGAAAAAAATGACTTTCCTATCAGCGAAATAGATCCGTCAATGTCAGCGTTGTTTTTCATTGCATTTTATCTCTATACTTTGACGCGTCGGTCGAATTTACGCGTGTAATATTTACAGCTAATACGTTCTCGACGAGAGCCGGCATGCTATGTGGTAGTGTTATTATGAAAATGATGGAGCGCGATACGATCAAATGGTAGCAGGCATATTTCGCGTCACGCGCATTTAACACCGAACGCGATTGTGCTCCGTTGGCATTAAAGTTCTCCCGATAAGCGGATCACGATCCATTAATGTCGAGATTCCGTTTTCGAGAAAGAGATTGTCAGCGGCGGTCGGTCTCCCCTCGTAATATCTTATCTTCGAACGTATTACTTCTCTCGTGAAGGCAAAAATTACTTTTGACTTTTAACATTCTTCCTTCGATTAAACAAAAATAATCGTCACTTCACCTCAAGAGTTTGTATATTTCTTAAAAGGTCGGAAAAATTTATTTGCTTATTTATCGATCACAAATCAATTGACGTCGCCATCATTATACGATATCCCAGTGAACAGCATATCCAAAAAAATCGACGCATAAGACAACTTTAAGATATCTCTCTGAGTATCTTTAAAATATTTTCAAGTCGTCTTATGCGTGGATTTTGGATATTCTGCTCACTGAAATATCATCGTTGGACTTTTCGAGTCGACCACATTGCATTGAGCAGTCCTTCGAGAAATCGTCGTGGTTCGGAATGTTTACACGACGCGGTGAGAAACGCGTTTTTCCCCCTCTCTCTCTCTCTCTCTCTCTTTCTCTCTCACACGCTCGTGACTACGGAATTCCCCGTCTCCGTCAATCATTTATTCTGATTCTTACATCACGAACGATTCTCCGAACTGTTTAAGTCTCGCGAGCTATAAGAAAAGGAGGAAGTGAGAAAAATGAAATGAAAAACGAACCAGAGTCGGCTGTCGCTGTTCTTTGATCCCGAGAAACCGAGATGCACGCGAAGATTATTCAGCAAGCATAATTGCGCGATTGATTATACGAAACGTGATCGTTATGATAACGAACATATTGTGGCAAACAGAGAATTCGCCGGCGATTATCGCTTGTACTCCGCCGCCTGGCTTTTAATCGTCGGCTTCCGACATCGATCCGGTCGTAATCCCATTTGTAAATGATAATTATGAGATTCCGACTCGGACTGATATCTATTTTGAATAGGATTCTAATTTTAACTCTAATTTCAATTCTAATCTCTCGATCCTGCTGTTCCGCTTCCGCTTGACACATCTTCATCTTTGAAACGCTGCGATTTAATGTAGTAGCATAAAACAAGTTTTTTAAGAATTCGTTGAAACTTGCATTATAAATATATATTTAAATATGATCTAATTATTGGCGCAATTAGAAATCGACTGACCGTTCGAAGAGTGAAACATTTGCTACTAAAAATGACACTTTTTACAACAGTATTCCTTCAGCTTAATGTCCTATTTTTAACTTCTATTTTTTTTAATTTCCTTTAAACTATATTTAATGAAAAACTACTGTGATATTGAAGATTAATATAGAGACATAAAAAATTTCAGAATTATTGACCATTTTGTTTCGACAATACGGCAATATAAAATTTCTAACTTACAGTAATATCGAAATAGTATAGTAATATCGAAATATATATGCATTATACATATTTAAATATTTATACACCTCTTTCTATTACTCACACAGCAGAAATGTCCAAAATACGTCATATTCTAAAATTCGTGGTATTTTTAGGATATTCCTGTAATGTATTTTGGACATTTCTGCTGTGCGAGTATTTCTATTAGATCAACTGATGTATAAAAATAGCGTTAATAAGAAAAATAACAAATGATAATATTTTCGTATTTGTAATATTGTGCAAATACGTCTATCTCAAATTCGTTTCATATCAACATCTATTATTTAGGTAGTTAAATAAATATATATCGGGACGTAATTTTGTTTCATAAATTTACTAATAGTACTAATAATATTAAATTTGTGGTGGTCTCTTTGATGCGCCATTGTAAATACGGCCGCTATTATCACCTTAAGCTCAACATCCTTGCCTTCTACGTTATATTCCTAATTTTCCTTGACAGACAGTTCTGATGGTTTACGTTAAATAAGGAAGAATGCGTTCCATTCACATCCGAGTTGGAAGTTATTTCCGAAGCTTACACATTCATCCGTTCGAATCCAAGCGCGCTCAATATGTCAGCGGGATGGACACGGAACGCTCAAATTAGATGTGATTTTATTCCGAAATTCAAATCCCTCGCTTTCTTTCCGACCGAAAGGATCAAAGAGGGAAACATCAAAAGCGGGAAGTTCGTCGAAGACGATCAAGTAGAACGACGTCCGACGGCGTCCCTCCTATTTTCACTTGCCACGAAAATTCCGCTTTCGTCACGCGTGTGCGCACGCGCACGCCACTCTTCGTCACACGTCAGTCCCGATCAAGAAAGCCAAACCCTGTGATGTCACGATGCTTCACCAGCTCTGCTTTCACTCGCTCTCAGCCGCCTCCGATTTCCGATCGGCCGGACTTCACTGTGTGTTTAATTGCGTAGCTAGTTGCGGAACTGAGCGCAAGCCCCGAAGGAAATTGCGAGAAGCTGCGTGATTATATCATTTCGCGTATGGAGGACCTGGAACATTCTGTGACACGCACAGGACCGCCAGGCAATCGTGATGCAATCGGGGAAGTGAACAGATTACACACGGCCGGCGGGATAAATCTTGTTCGTGGAAAATTTTCGCGTGAAACTTTGCTTATGAAAGGAAACGTCTTCGAAGAAAATGTGATATTTAATATGAGATCATATTGTATGTAACTATTAGAGTCTTATTAGAGCTGTTAACATTGTATTAGAATTTTAAATTCCTGCGTAAAAGTCAATCTGAGAATTAACATTGAAATTGAAATGAAATCCGTAACGAGATTAGACTTTTTCTTCTTCACTTTCTTAACCTTGGAATTTTTTTCTATTTCTCAAAATTAGAGTTATTTTTTGCAACAGAGTTGCAAGAGTTTTATCAAAGTTATAAGTCCCTGTGTAGGAATTACCTCGAGAGTCAAAGTTGAAATTAGAATTGAACGAGATTCATTCTGAATTAGCGTTAAACATTTTTCTCCATTTTCTTAAATATAGAATTATTCGTTACAATTATTTGGTAAAACTAGTTATTTTTTTTTTATATAAAAGTTACGAGAGTTTTATTAGAGCTATAAATGTTTGTGTAACAATTAACCTGAGAATCAAAATTGGGATTAGAATTAAATCCGTAGCGAGATTCAGCTTGAATTAATGTTGGATATTTAATTGCTCTTCCTTAAGTTTGTAATTTCGGTAGATCCTGCGTTGCATATCGAACTTTCATCCCGCAACTTTGCCGTATTTGTTTTTCTTTTCGAGAGAATCGTTCTTTTTCGACCGTTGTACCACGATTGTTGAAGCTCCCTGCATAAACATCCTTCGGGTTAACCGCAGGCGTTTTTATAGTTGTAAGTCCTTGCAATTCGTCGAATCCTTGATCCCTGAATGGCCAGCTTTATTCAAAGAGGATTACCTTCCAGAAAGGATTACAACGAGTCACGATGACGCGATCGGTTTTTCGATAGCGCGACCGGTCCGACGCGTGCGGGACACGTTCTAGAAACTCTCATAAATTACCTGAAAGGTTATTGTTAAGGCGCGTCCTGGCTTACGAAATTTCCCCTTCCCCCTGAAAAAAAAACGTGATATCGCCCGGATTTCTTCCTTCTCCGTGGGTGCGTCGCGTATATCTTCTCGCGTCGTATATCCGGTGCGCTCCATGTCGCTTTCTCCGCGCGAAGCGAGAAAGTTTTTTTCCCTCAGAATATTTTACCGAGGAAATGATGTCAAAGCGTGTTCGTTCGCACGGGACGTCCTTAACCTTCTGTCTATTTGCGACGATAAGCGACGAAGAGAAAATCGCTCTATCGCGGGCATGAAGGTTGGTTCTGTTTCTTATCAGCTCGCTGCGCATCACGTGGGTTTGTCAAACGTTTGCCGAAAGAGGTTAAAGAAAAGTTAAGTTCTGCGAAGATTACGCTGACATAAATAGATCCGTATTAATCATCGACGACCTCGATACGCAATTTCGGCGCACTTTTTTTTTCACAGAAAGGCAGGTCTCTCGTCCTCTTTTCAGTCAAGAAACTGCTTTAACTTTATTTCACATAATAATACTCCGTTCTTCTCGACTAAATTATCAAGGCTTCCTCAGATGTACAGTTGAATTAAATAAAGGAGCAAAACAACCGATAAGAGCCCAAGCGAGATATTATTATCGAAACTTACTTACGTAAATTACTAATCATTGCAACGCAATTTTTTATCAAATATAGAAACAATAATTCTTCGCATCGATACATTCTAATAATATTGATCAAATGTAATATCAGTTATTCCCCTTTTCGAACCTTACCTTTCTCTCTTTAGATGTACAATTAAATAACTCGATAATTCGCTTTTCTCTCTTAGATGTACAATTAAATTAAATAAATAAATGAAGAAGGCAATAAAAACCAAACCAAGATGTTATTAGCGAAATTTGCTTAATCATGGCAATAAAATCATTATTTTTATCACACGGAGAATCAACCATTTTTTGCACGTTTCAATAAAATCGATCTAGTGTAACGGCAGATTTTCTTCTGTTCTAACTTGCTCTTTCCTCTCCAGGTGTACAATTAAATACTTCGATAATTCTCTTTGTTCTCCCAGATGTATAGTCAAATTAAATAAGAAAAACCTCTCTGTGTGTATAATTAAATTAAATAAAAAAAATTATATAAAAAGTATGTAATAGGAGTCAAAGCAAAATATTGCCAGTGAAATTTGCGTGATTATTGTAATAAAAAATTCTTTATCATACAGAGAATCTATAATTTTTGCAGCAACGCGTTTAAATAACATCAATCTAGGCGTATAACGTTTCTCCTCTTTTCTAATTTTCTAATTGCTTTTTCTCTCCGTTCTCCGTTCTCCAGGTGTTACCGTTTCTGTTGGCGATCGGTGGGATCACGGCGCAATGTCTCACGGGCAACGACAGCCCTGCGATGATGAATCCGGAATCGAAGATGTCGTTGATCGAATCCCGTTTTAATTTCGCTCTGGACAGCCTGAAGAAAGCCGAGCAGATCGAGACGGAGAACATCTTCTTCAGCCCGCACAGTTTGTACCAGGCGGTCAGTCTAGCCTATTTCGGGGCACGTGGCACCACCGAGGCCAATCTGAAGAGGGCCCTGCGCATCCCCGACGACCTGAGCAAGGTCGACGTGCAACGCTACTACGCTTTTGAGAACTCTCTCGACGAGATGCACAACAACCAGGTGAGATTCCGACGCGCGCGCGAATTGCGCAAGCGGGCATTCGGTCCCAGTTAGGCGTGTCAAGGCGAATCGCGGTTTATCGTTACATCAACGCCGTTTAAAAGCGCACGGCAAGGTCTCCCGGGTGATTCTCTTTTTACCGGCGGACCTTGGACAATTCGAAGATCGCCTTGTGTGCAAGGCGATATCGCGACACGCGACCTTTCCTGTCGGTTGCGAAGCTGGAATGAAAAGCGATTCTCCATCGGCTAGGAGAGGAGATATTTAATCTTGTATAATTCTCGGTCGCACGAATAAATTCTCGTGATTCAACTCGGAAATCGTAAAATACCGAGCCGAGGCCTCGGATCGTCCGTTATCTCGCGGAAGGATTTCCCGGAGGCGCGCCGATTATACGCATGCGAGCTCGGAAACGCTATTTCGAGCCACCGGAAACTGTTTATCTCGACGGCTTCTGCGAGACTTCGAGGGGCCTCTTCATCACGGCGGAAGTCGCACGGTGATACGAGCGGCGGCCATGACACTGCATATTCGTTCTTTCCGATTAAATGTTAAACGCGAGCGACTTTTTTCATCTCGGTCATTTTTGCATTCCAGACGAACGTGTCCGATAATTATGAGTACAGGGTGGCGAACCGGCTGTGGGTGTCGGACGACAGGAAGCTGCGCGAATGCATGCTCGACTTCTTCGGCGAGCAGCTGGAAAAGGCCAACTTCCGCGCGAATCCCGACGAAATGCGCATTCGGATCAACGACTGGGTCAGCAACATGACGAAGGGACACATCCGCGACCTCTTAACGCCCGGCAGCATCGATAGCGAAACCGATCTTGTCTTGGCAAACGCGGTCTATTTCAAGGGTTTGTGGCAGTATCGCTTCGACCCCAACAATTCCAAGCGCGACATTTTCTACGAAAAAGCCTCCGGCTCGCAACTCTCCATCGTCACGTTCATGCGACAGAAGGGCAACTTCAATTTCGGTAAGCGACGCACGTTTCAGCTCATTGACGTTTGCGACTAAATGGATCTTGGAAAATCAATTGCGAAGCCAGCAAATTACTCCTTATTGAACTTTGTTAAAATTTAACGAGGCGACTTGGCAAACATCGCTCCCGTGTTCCTTGATAGAAATACTTGAAACAAGTAACATTTACTTGAATGCAGCATGTATTTTTCTCTCTGTGTGGATGTACGTGTTTCGAACTCTTGTCGATACTGTTTCGCTTCAACTGACCTCATCCTTCTTTGCTTCGCAGTGGTCTCCGAAGTCCTGGGCGCCTACGTTCTGGAGTTACCGTACAAGGGCAACGAGATATCGATGTTCGTCCTGTTACCGCCGTCCGTGATTGTGCAATCCCAGAATCCGGGCATCGAGCCCCGGAACAGCATTCACCAGTTCATGGAACGCCTGGCGACGCAGAGAGGATCTCAGGAGCTGCGTGAACTGCTCGACGACGGAATGCCGCTGCGGGAGGTCGAGGTGAGCCTGCCGCGCTTCGAGCTCGAGCGGGACCTCCAGGTCGGTCAGCTTCTGACCGCGCTTGGCGCCGGAGAGCTTATGGTGCCGAACGTGGCCGATCTGCGCGGCTTCGTCGCCGATGGTGAACGCGGGCTTCATCTCGGCGACGCCGTGCATCGGGCCAAGATCGAGGTTACGGAGGAAGGCACGACGGCCGCCGCGGCGACCGCTCTCTTCAGCTTCCGGTCGAGCCGACCGACCGAGCCAGCTGTCTTCAATGCGAACCACCCGTTCGTCTACCTGATCTACGACAAGAAGAGCCACACCATCCTCTTCTCTGGTGTCTTTCGCTCACCACCTGGAGCCCAGCCTGCCACCGTCTAGCGCAGTCGATCCTCGCGAATGACGGGGTCAATCTCGCTGAAGTCGCGAAGGAAGGACAGTTCGGTTGAATTTACCTGAAATGTTGAAGGAAACAGGATTTCCGATTATACGAGAACCGAATATGGCTCGTGAGAAGCAGAAATTCCGTTTCCTTCAATCCAAATTCGCGTTTGATTTGTCCGTTTTCAGGTTAGTACAGCCAAACTGTTTTTTCCATGTTGACGACTCGAGGAGGAGCCGACGAGACGCAACGGCGGATCGTCCGTCGTCGAGTCTGCCTCGTGACGGCAATTTTTACGGGCAAATTGTTGAACGGTCCTTGTTGATGACGCTCGGAGGCAATGTCGATCCCTCTTGGGTGGGATCATGTGAAGGATCGCCTCCTGCGCGACTTTCCGCAGGCATAAGGACGTTGCCAAAGATCGTCGGCGATCTTTGCGAGGAGTCGTGCGAATTTCATTTATTTATTCTTGTGTTTAGTACGAACATTTTCTGCATTCCTTGTTGAACATTTCCAAGTGGATTTCCATGGAAATCTATAAGAATTCATGTGAATCCATATAGGAAAATGCATGTAGGAATCCGCATGATTTGTAAAAATTCATATAAGAATATAAGAATATATAAGAATCCACGTGAATTTCTATACAGCGCGTTCAAAGGATATCGTAAAGGCGTCCCAGAATACTCGAATGTTCCTACAACATTTCTCAAATGTTTGTGTTATATGAGTCCCTACTTAAGATCTGGGTTTTTGGCGCAAATTCTCAGAGGCAATCATGGGATTCCGTATGAATTTCTCATATGGATTCTTACCTGGTTTTTTCAACAGGATTGAGATATTTTACTTATGTTTAATTATGCGGCGACGAGCGATTACGAGATAAAATGGTACAAAGTTCGGTATGAAGATTCGATGGAAAACGGATAATCGACGACTTTGAGATTCGATTGACGACTGAATTTCATTTTGTTTCTGGGATCGATAAATCGAATAATTGTACTCATATCATCAGCGGAAGCTGATGAGAATGTATCGTGGGGATTTATGTAATAAGACGGAAAGTAAAAGATACATACTTTAGACACACAATTAAACGTTTCGATATGCATCTCTCTTTTCTCAAGTTTCCTTCATGTTAACGCAGCAACGTCAGTTTGTTTTTCTCTAAAAACAAATAAATTAGAAACGCAGGACTCTCTTTGTAGAGGTAACAGGAATGGATGATTCCCAAATTCCTGTAGTTCACTCATTTGGGAAACGATAAACAAGAAATATACTTCAGTGCAGTTAAATCTTTTAATTTAATTATAATTTAATTTATTTATTATCGCACGAGCAAATCCTTTTTTTAACTTTACGACAAGAGGTTTTTTCATAAATGATAGTTGCATATTAAATATTTTACAGTGAAAAAAAATATATAGGTGCAGTAAAAATTAATACAAATATATTAATAAACGGCTATATTAGTAATTAATTAAAAAAGAAAGAAATAATGGCCAATAAGAGCTAAATTGCGGCTATTGTAAAGATACATGTTAATTATCGTGAGTATAATAGAGATATAAATATATTTTGTGTAATTATTATAGGGAGATAGAAATATACGTAATAAATTATTTTTTAATTCCGTCTGTCATGTGTCTCATTGTAAGAAATACTGTCTCAGCCAGGAATGATTTCACAATATAAGAAATCAATCGAAATGAAATTGCAGTAAAAAAATAATTTATCATTTAATTTATTAATTAGGGAAGATTTTGGGAATTTTTATAATGTAGAGAATTGCACTACTAGAATTCAAGAGTTGATTCATTGAAGGCTAGTTTGTTGTGTGCGTTTATACGAAAAATTGTTCTGTATATGCGTAATACAGGATATTTATATCCCTCCATAATAATTTACATATTGCTAAAAATTAATAATTTAGTAGGCAAGTTAATGTGACAAGTGATTTTTTAATTTCACGTTTTCATAACAAGTTTTTCTTCTGTTACACGAAAAACTCTCTGTTACTCAAAAAATTCTTGTAATTGAGTAGAGATTAGATGAAAACTCGATGCTAAGAAATGAATATTCAGTAACAAGAAATATATCTCTGTTATCGCAACTGAGAACATTCGTGTGAACATTCAGCTGCATTGAAAGTCGACTGAGACAACTGAAAGCGATCGACTGCGTAGAAATTTCCTACAGGAATCTTTCTATTCCTACAATCGAGTTTTCATCTGGTTTTCAACACGGAGAAAAATACTTTTGCTGTTGTGACGAAATCCACATCGTTGCTATTGCAAATTCGTTACGATGGTGATAAAAATTAATTGGCATTACCAAAGTAACGAATTATTCGTAATTGGAGCAGGAACAGTTTTGTTGCCGAGATAGAAAATATTCTGCTGAGTGAATTCGTCCTTACACTGATAGAAAATTATACTTATTTCCGGTGCCAATCATACCTACCTTTATTATTTTAACCATAAAAATAGTTAGTAGAAAAACATTTTTCTAGTAAATATTATTACATCAGTGATAATAATTTTACATACATGTTGTTAATTCCATAAAATATGATTACCGAATGTAACTATAATTTTCTATCGGTGCAGAACGTTATTTTATTTTTAAGATAAAATAATGTTTTCCTATATTTACTAATTTGTTCTCACAGCAAAATCATTTTTAGATTGAGGAAAATAATTCAGCGAATGGCGATTAAAATTCCAGTAAACATCAATTAACAATAACGTAACATCAATGTTATAATTTCCCACTCAACAATATAAATGCAATGTAACGCGTGTGTTACATAACAGTTACATTGTTGAGTGGGTAATCATAACGTTGATGTTACACTACTGATATTTGATTCTTACTGGGATTCTTAAGAAATCGTTGCGCTGTCCATGCATCAACTTACAGATTTTGCTGCGACAGCATAGAATTTGTTGCGCCAACAAATTACTTTTCCCCACGGAGGCAACGGAAAATTCAGTTACACCAACAGGATTGTATTTTCCGTATACCATTGTGAGTTCCACGAGATAGATACGTTTACCGCATCATATCGTTTACGAATCGCAAATGCTGCGATGCGCGCTTTCCCGGCAGAATCGAAGCGAAATCTGGAGCACGATCGATCGCGACTTTATCAACAGCGCGCGGGAATGCGGAGCGCGACTTGTCGTAAAAAGGACCTCTTTGTTTTTCGTGCACGTCCATCGAACAGAACATTTAGATCAGTCTAATAACCACTTCGAATTAGCAAGTTAATGCAACGCGTAAGAAGCTCATTACCGCATTATCGATCGATTTCTTGAGAGTTTCTTGCGATCGGCAGCTCGCGCCTCTTCTGGTTGGATCGGTAAGCGAACAACCCCGATCTCGAGGCCCATTCACCAGATCTGACGTCACCGGCGGCCGCTGCTACTTCGGATTCGTGCTACGGGACGATTCAAAAGTGCTTCCTCAACATTTACCGTAATACATCTGAAGGAAAAAGAAACTTAAATCAAACTTTTCAATCAAATCGACCGCAAGAGGCACGAAAATTGTTAACGAACGTCTTGATTACCAAACAATTGCCTCGTCAAGTAGCATCACAAATGACATTACTGATTTCTCAATAGAATAGACAAGGTAAAGGTGAAGCGATCATGTAAGCGAAACGCGCAAAGGTATAAGATTGTTAATGCGATTCTCGCATGACGCGGTTAGGGGATGGGATTGACGAGCGAGCTGCGAATTTTCGGATGCCACCTTTGAACCGCTCTGTACTCGCGTACCTGTTCGTTCAGGTGTGCGTGTGTGTGTGTGTGTGTTTTGCGGCTTTGTGTATCAGCGACCGTTAGCCGGTAGCATCCGCAAAACACGAGCACGGCAGGATCTGCTGCAGCCGTCGGCATCCGATTGCGTCACGTGGAACGCACGTAGACGGTGCACGCACACAGGCGCGCGTGTACGACATACCAGGAACACGAAGAACGGACGGACGAATCCTGGTTCGCACGGTGAGTCCTTGACGCGGATGATGATGATGATGACGAGGAGGGAGGAGGAGGACGACGAGAGAGACGAGCGAAATCGAGATCCGTGAGAGAAAGAGATTCGAATCGCTCGCTCTCGCACTTCCTCGAAGGAGCGTCTCTCGTTCTTCCTTGAACCCTTTATTTCGAACCGCCGCATCCCTCGACGTGCGCTTGTGTGGGCGGGCGCCCGACACGCTGCACGAGCTTTCGAAATTTCACCGAGTTATCAAACGATACGCTGAAAACACAAGTGGACCAGGCCCACTTAGTAGTACTAGGTACTACTTGGTAGTTATTAGTACGATGCGAGTCGCGAGCGCAACGAAGTTGAAGTCATCATGTTGTAATTAAGACCTCGTCACTTCACCGTGGACAGAACGACGAGGAACGATGGGAGCCCGCGAATCCGCGGAGAGTTGTAAATAGTAGTGAGAGATAAAACGGCGTTACGTAGCCGAGAATCCATCGCCGAGAGAAATCTCACTAAGATTACAGTCATTTCCGGCCTCAGCTGTATCTTCTTCTTCTGATTTCAACCCAGAAAACGGTAATAACAATACGCATATAAAATTATTAGTATCATATGATAACTCCGTATAACACGGAGATGAACAGAAGTTTATAGAGAATTCATTTTAAAGAGTAAGCGCGGAATTAGAATATATAATACGATCATAATTATCAATATCAAATATTATTTTCTCACGTTACCTTGGACCTGAAAGAGCCGTATTACGTATATTAGAGTCGAAGAGAATATATATATATATATATAGTGTCGATTCGAAGAGAATATATATATATATATATAGTGTCGATTGTGCCGCTTTTCTTTTTATTATATTGAGATATCACTTATTTATGGTGAAAGTCCCAATTATATGATAATATACGCACAAAGCACTGAAAGTAACACAAGCATACGCTGAACGCAGCCACAGGAAGTAATTGTAACGAAACCACTCGTAATTTCTCACGAATTCTCAGAATATTCGAAGTACTGAGTCGTGAAGTATTCGCTACGATGAACTTCCGAAGAATATTTCAAGATGAATTAATCATAGTTAATTCTTCAAGAATTCTTTAGATATCCATTTTTTTCTAATATATATAATACGATTATAATTATCAATATCAAATATTATTTTCTCATGTTACCTTGGACCTGAAAGAGCCGTATTACGTATATTAGAGTCGAAGCGATTTCGTAGATATTATTTTGCGCATGAGTACGTGAGCATGTGTGTGTGTGACAGACGTGACAAACACCGCACGTGGTGAGCGCCACGCGGACATTGAAGGTAATCGAAAAATCGAAACGTCCGAGCAGCAGACGTCGCCAATAAAATTTTTTTCGAAGACAATTCGTCATTCCCCTTGAACGTGCACAGCTAATCGCCACGTGTATAATCGCGCGAAGAGGCATCTCCGTTTATGCAGCGTCGGAAACCAAATTGGATGTGATTACATCGGCAGATCTTTAGACCCGAGTCTTTCTTTATAATAATAATAATATTTATTAAGAGAAGCATTCTTTATATTTATTTTTTTATTTGCTTGTGCACATAACTGAAGCAAAATTATTCAATTCTGCTGAGTGAATTTGTCCTCAGAACAAATTAATTTGCTGTTAGGACAAAATGGTGTTTTCCTACGCTTACTAATTTGTTCTTTTAGCAAAATAATTTGTAGATTACACAAAGTGATCCAACGAATGGTGATTAGTACTCTTAACAAATCGTTCTGCTGTCCATTTAATAAGTGATAGATTTTACTGCGACAGTATAAAATTTGCCAGTAAATTATTTTTCTCCGTGTATAGTGACAATAATTAATTAATAATTTATATAATTAATTTATTAATTATTAGTAATATATAATATAATAAAAATTAAGAAAAATTAAAACTCATGAAGTCGCAATCAATAAGGAGTGTTTAAAATGTCAAATTATTATGAACAAAATCTACAGAATCGGAAAACAAATTAGCAATTGAATATAATTATGTTATCATTATTTATTCTTATTCCCTCATATTTGTTCTTCAAGTTGTTATATGCATAAAAATGTTAAAGCGAAGTTATCACTCGGAATATATTCTCGATGCGGTTTTCAACGCAACTAATATTCAACGGAAAATCTTATTTTTTCATTATTCAAACGTTGTTCAACGTTTTCTAAAAGAATCACTCGGAAAGGAATTCTTTCCCTGGACATTGGATTCTTTTAAAAAAACAGCGTCGGGAAAGAAGCGTTCAAATCGAATTGACAGCCTTCAGGCCGAAGTGTACATCGCGTTGAGACCCGGACGAGATTAGAACGGAGGAAAATCGGGATACTTCGAGATGCGGTGGCGTGGATATCGACATATCCTTCGGATTTCTGTGCCGAAACGCATTTCAATGACAATGGCGACGTCTCTCGGCGTTAATGAGACCCCATCGCGATTCTCTCTGCGCGTGCTACGTCTTCAGGTGGGCGTCTTTCATTGGCTGCATAAAATCGGCAATTATTATCGCATTGGCGCTCGGTCTTTTTCTTCTTCTCCCTTTCTTCTCTGCTTTTCTCTTTCTCTTCTCTTTTTTCTCCTTTTTGCGCGAACGTCGCGCTCTACGTAGGCGTCGCGCGCGCACAATGTGACAAACGACGTCGTTCTTCTATCTCGGTGCCTCACAATGAACATTCTTCCCGACACTGGAAGGCGGATTATTGTGCATTACTCGATGCACATTTTTCAGCGGCCTGAAAGAGAGGCGAGAGACGCGAGACTGAATTAGCGATCGAACGTCACCTGTATGTGCGCGCGAGCGCGCACGGGTTTCAGCCTCTCTCGATTTACCGTTTTTTTACGACCCGCCGGAGTAGTCCACCTCGAAACCCGTTCGTGGGTGAATGAGACGTCCAGACGACCGTTGGCGCCATTGACGTCCCTGCCAGCGAGGAGATCCTCGAGGATCTTGAAATCCTCATCAGCAGTCAGATCGTCGAGATAACCGTCGTAGCAACGTATTAAAATATCGTAACATTACGAGAGGTAAAAAATAAATATTACAATAAGGATCAAGGATAAAAACGTAGAAACTAGTGCTGTCAACAGAACCCGAACATTTCTACAGATAATATCCTGATAGCCGAACACTTAAACTCATGGCTACTAACTAAACAATTTTTTCAGTGGACTGATTCAGCACATATGCCTTTAATATATTCTCCTCGTCAATTCCCTCCTCTCCTCCGTCCGTGTAAAAATATTAAGGCCAACAAGAAGTGAATACTTAGCTAGATATTTCATATCTCATTTTGACGCGTGCTGGTGTAAAAAACTAAATATTTCGTGAATTATCTACTTTTTATTCGCCACATCTCAACATTTTTATGCGTAGAGTATCTTGAAGAATAAATATAAGGAAATTGAAATAAGATTAAATAATCTAGATACCCGGGTAATACCCGAAAGATTCGAGTATACCCGTATGGAAAGAAATTTTGGTTTGCGTACTTGTAACTATATAATCGCATAATGAAAGAGTAAAGTCAAGAGAATCTTTTTCCGTTTTTTCACCTTAATGCCTTGAGGAGTATCTTAAGACGTTCAGAACACATTCAGGATGATCTCGAGATGCTCTATGTTGCTTGGAAATCAAGAGGGAAAAATATTCGCTGCTAACTGTAAAGATCTGGTCGGATAGCAACTATTCTTATTAATGATTATAGAAATTATAATATCATAGTAGAACAAATGACTGAAATATTATTCCAATCACAATATAATATATTTAATACAACTAAATGCAACCGTTATATAAATTATATTATAACAACAATTATATAAAATCTATATAAAATAATAATAGAAATAGTCAGCATAACCACATCATTTTACGCTACTATTACATTACGAAAACTTATCTTACAGAGCTCGTCTTTACGCTTTCTGCACATTCATCTGCTGATACATTTTAACACTTTAGTTATTTCTTGTGCAATATTAAATTATGCTGTTAAGAAATTATATAATTGCTCTGATTATAATATATAAATAGACAGTAAATAAAACACCTGTTAAGGTGAAGATTCGGCGTAATGTATGAGGTAGGTGACTCACGATCCAGAGGTTCCGGGTTTGAATCCCACTATGGCACGTAAGCACGTTTTTCACACAATATATAACACAATATATAACGCAGCATGTAATACAAAAAACGCAATATATAACATAGAATCTATTAAATGGCTAATAGTTAGGAATTCAAGCGAAATCATCACTCAAGTGTACCCTTTTTTAGTAAAAATATGACTTTAGCAGTAGTGCTGTTTAATTATATATACATAGCTGTATTAACTGTATTATTTAGTTATATTCTGACTATTTCTAGCTCCAGTTATTCTAAATATTTCTGCTGAAATATTTTAATTTCCACACCCACTACGAAATAATTGAGGTGTTATTTGACCACATATTTATAGTTGTAGTGCTGACTTTTCCTCTGAGTGTGAGTGGAGACTTCCTGCAGGAATCCTTCTGTTCCCACAACTCGAATTTTCCCTCTGGTCCCTGTTTTTCCCAGGCAACGGAAAATTCAATTACACCGACGCAATGAGTTTTCCCGTACACGAGGAAGGGGGATCCGGAACTAACCCCACTAACAAAAAGAAAAAAAATTCGGGGCGACGCTCGGCTCGATACGTGATGAATACCGGAATATTACTGAAGAGCGTACTCGGGTAATCCGAGCTGGTCCCTGCCAGATCGTTTTTCATCGCCTTCGAGCGGCGCGGCACGACGAAAACTCGTCGCCGTCATCGTCATCGACCGCCTTCTTCTTTTTTTCCGGCGAACGCGCGATAGCAAACGCGCGCTCGTACGGTCACTTTCTTTCTTCCTTTCGACGACGATGACGACGGCGAGTGTCCGTTCGGTCACGCGCGCTTTTTCGCGCGACGTCCCACATCCTTTGTCCGCCCCGTAATTATACTCGTCGTCGACTTCGCCGACTTCGCGAAGAACGAGATCATCGGCAAGACGCGAAGTCACGCGTGTCAAATTCCGCACAGTCATCCGCCGGCCGGCCTCGCCGCGCGCGTTTTTCGCAAACCGCAAATCGACCGACCGACCGACCGATCGATCGATCGATCCATCGATCGACGTACACAGGGGCGCGTCGTGTCCCGCGGTAACGTCGGAACACTTTGTGGGTTACATCGCGCGCATTTCGTCGACGGCGTTCTCACCGGTGCGCGGTGGTCTAGTTTCGTTTCCTACCACGGGAATAATTACGAAGCTCGGAATCATGAGTGCCAACCGCCTCATTGTTTGCAGATTTCGACGTTTTCGCGTCACGGTTATCCTTCCTTTAACGACCTTCGATGTTTCTTCACGATTCTAACAGTATCTCCGCGCGCGAGCGAGCGCTGTTATCGTTATTTTATATCGTTAAGTGAAGCCGTGCGAAGAAGTGCCGGCACAAGAGAGAGATCGAATCTTTCGCTTTCTAAAATTAAATTCTTTCCCCGGCAAGTCTCCCAGGAGGTCCAGACTCGACACCTGGCCGAGGCAGTATTTTAAGTTACTGTTAATTAACTGCGGTTATTAACTAGTATATTAAGTTATATTAAAATAATTTAGGTTGCTTAGTTGTTAGTAATAACTTAACTAAGTTATTTTCATAAATTAAAATATTGCAGTTAATAACTGTCATTAATTAACTGTAACTTAATTAAAATACTGACTCAGGCGGAAACCGGATCTGGGCCTTCCGAGAGATTTGTCGGAAAAAGAATTTAATTTTATAATAATAATGAATAATAATGACAAATAATTAAGGTTATTTAGTTGTTAACAAATAAAGTTATTTTAACAGCTTAAAATACTGTAGTTAATTAACTGTAGTGTAACTTAAAATGTTACGGTTAAAATTAACTACAGTTAATTTTAAGTAACATTTATTAAATTTGTTTGACATTGGTCCGGGGACAATAATTATAATTATTACAAAAAAGTATCATTTGCTAGATGAGAAAACGAGGCAACAACTATTACTACCTTGAATATTTTCGAGAAATAAAAATAATTATCAACGACCAAACGAAAACGAAAAAAGGTTTACGTTAGCAGAAGATGTTCGAAGTGATGAGTGACGCTTTTGTAAATTTGCAACTTTATTCGGGAAAGTGGCAAATTTTCGTGAATTTCCGAGTAAATTCTTACTGTGCGCCGCCGTCGGCGGCTGTAAAGTTTTTCCCGAGAGGGTACAGGGGGGAGTCCGTAATAATTGAATTTCGAAATTTCGTCGAGTCTCGCGGCGCGTTTCTTGCGCGCTCGAGGCGTAATCTCGTAATCGTCGGCGAGGATTCGTGGAAGTTACGAGGCGACGTGGCGAAGTGGAGGCAGGAAGAAAGAAAGAACGAAAGAAATATCCGTCGCGCGCGATTATGGCCGGTCGCAGGAACCTGCGACAAAGGCTTTTTGACGCGCATGGCTGCTCTTCGGTCCGGGCCGCGGGCTTCGCGATTATTTTCTGCGGCGTGCACGAACGACGCGAAGAGTCAGCTTTGTGAAATTTCTCAAAATTTTATCACAGTAAAACGCTATATGTGTGTGTTTGTATGAACATTGATCCCTGCGATTGATGAAAAATAACACGCCAACAAAAGGCCACAGTTGATATTAAATCAAATTATTATATACATTTTTAAATTAAATCGTTACGATATTGCGTTGTGCCTCAACAATCTTTCCTTCGTCCTCTCCTTATCGGTTTCTTCTGAATAAACAAGGAAAGGGATAAAGGTTTACTATCGATATTAAAAGTTATCTGTGACTCAACTGTGTGGTAACGTTCGAACATTGATATCCGCGATCGATAAGAAATAACACGAAAGTGGAAAAACTTCAGTTTGCATTAAATCGTGTTATATTCGTTTCGACATTAAATCATCGTAATATTATGTTGAATATCAAAGATATTCCCTTTGTCCTCCTCCCTTTATCTTCTGAATAAACGAGAAAGAAAGGAGATAAAGGTTTACTATCAATATTGAAAGTTATCTACGACTCGGCTCGGTAACATTGTTGCCCAGACTATTTAGCGTGAAGTCACGTTTGCGTTTTCTCCTCGGCCGAAAGTCCCCGCGGGAATAATCGATAACAGGTGCGCCGGCACGTTTCTCGGCTCCGTTCGTGGATAAACGCCTTATCGTATCTTCGAAGGGTGCGAGAGCGAGCATATCGACGCCATCGCCGGTCTCATCAACGTCGCGGCGCGGCGACGCGAACGAGCGCTCGATCGTCAATTATCTCGAGAAACGTCCGTTTCCACGGCCGGCTCGCGAGGATAAAAAGCGGCGGATTGCGTCGCGGTTTCGCGCGAGGAATGCAGAAAATATTCCCCGTGTTCGTACAGTCGCCGGGATAAGTGCACCAGGCCGTCATAAATCAACGATCTACGGGAGAGAACGAAACAGCAACAAAAAAAAAAGAACCGCGCTCGAGATCGAAATATAACTATTTACGCGCTTCGGAGGATTCGCGCGCAATTAACCTCGACGCGACTTCGTGGTACAGCGACGAGCAAGATTTCCGTCGGTTTCATCGTATTTTATTCTTTTCTCGCGCCTAACGATAACGGACCTCGCAGTCGAACGATATCACCGAAGAGCGGCTTCGAAACAAAAGAATGAGAAACAAAAAACATTTTTTACGAGCTTGCATCGTTTCACCTTTCTCCGCCTTTGGATTTGCTCTGAAGACGAACAGCACCAAAACTGACATAGCTGTAATAAATCGACATACTCATATTCGTCTATGTACAGTAGTTGGAACTGAAATGGCAATTTCTATTCGTAAAAGCATTTGGTTAATGTTGACATCGTTTTTGATTTTCGTTGCTTTGAGATTTTGCCGAGCTTCCTCTCTGTGAAAATTAAAATAACAAATCAGCGGTAAGTAATTCGACAATGCTATCTTATAGTGTAAATCTCGAATTTTTTAAATCACTTTCGACCTTGTACCAATTTTTATTTTATCACTGAACTACACGAAAAAATAATATTAGGGTTAAGTTGTTCTGTGAACCGTAATATTTGAGTTTACTGCTCTTTTAAACGACATACTTAAACTTTGTTGTGAAATGTCAATTCACAGAATACAGTTGAAGCTACCGGTGACTGATTTTTCCCTGTTTTTGTTTTGTTTAAAATGATTGAAAAGAAGGGGATTATTCTTCATATAATAAAGCAATATTTTGTGAAGCAATATGCTTCACAAAATTAAAATAAATTTTTTTAACGTATAAGATTAGAAATAATATGCAAGAATATATAATAAACGTACAAAATAATGTCATTTCAGAGCTTATTTTATTTTTTTGATAATTTCCTATAGGCATCATGGGTATGTCAGTTTTGAGACCCAGTTTCTAGAAGCGTCAATCTTCAAATATCTTAACCCAGGAATAACCACCTGGCGTCATTTAGACCTCAATTAAAAGTCACCATTATTAGCAAAATATATTATAAATTGCTTTATGATTTATTATTATTTAGGGACATTATAAATATAAATTTACTCGCTACTTTTTGCAAAAATGAGGAGAAACCAAAAGAATATTTAAGAAACGGAATAAATACAAGTTCGTGATCGTTCGCGTAAATAAAACAAAAATAAGATGACTATTCCCGGGTTAAAAAATAAATATTTGTGAGGAAACATGTGATAATTTTTATAAGATCATCATATATTTTAATAAACGACAATTTCTGATTTGCATCCATAAATTTTAATTTTATACCTTTCGCACACACAAGATACTTCCAAACGACCAAGAACAAAATAATATGTCGGTTTTGGTACTTTTCTTCTATCTCTTCATCTTCTCAAGCTCATTCTCTTTCTTCCGTTCTTTTTTCCTTTTTATCCCGACTCGCAATTGCAATCACCATAAAACATTTTCGGGTCGCGAGTTTTGGCAGGCAGTCAGCCAGCCAGCCAGTCGGACAGCTGGTGGACTCTTTTCGATGAATTTGAGTATCTTTCTCTCTCTCTCTCTCTCTCTCTCTTCCTTTTCTTCTCGTCGTTCGTTAATTAATCCGTCGCTTGGCCATGAAACCAGTCGGTTCAATCGGGGTCTATCGGCAGCCCTTCTCTCTCTCGAATCGCGCCTTTCGCGTTTGTCCTGGTTTCGTTGCCATTTGTCGTCGCCATTATCGTTATTGCGCTCATAATCTACGCGCTCGCGCGCGTTCAAAGAGAGATATCGCCGTAAGGGCAGTCGCCGTAGATTCAACGTCGCCCGATAACGATCATGATGCAAATTACGCGAATTCTACGCCGCCCCCTCCCCCCCCCCCC
>NW_014555639.1:1027012-1036653 GCF_001313825.1 Dinoponera quadriceps
CCCCCCCCCTTCCTACCCCTACTTGCGCGACGTCGAGGGATCGTGCGCGGTCGCACAATTATAAGAAAGAAACGCCAACGCAATGGTGGAAAAAAGCGCGTCACGCAGCGGTCGATCTCGTATCTGTCAGCAGATAACATCGAATTCCGATCGCGGCTCACCCACTCTCGCTCTGGGCGAGTTCCACGCCTGTGATAAGACTGGCACGCGCCCCCGCCCTTACGACCTGAATTCGCGACGACAACGGGTAATCAGTCTTCCTTTGATCTCGAGACAGCCCGTATATATCTCGATCCGACGTGTCTCCACTTTTTTTCTTTCCCAGAGATTTCGGCTCGATCAAATAATTTAGCGCGGACTGAACGTACACGTCCGAGATATATTTAATATAATGGTGAGATCGGGGTCGGATCCGACCCCGTGTTCTGTTTCGTTCATTTTTCATCTAATTAATGTACGAACTGAATTGAAAAGTAGATAATAATACGAAAATTTTTCTTCGTTGATTTATAGATGAAAAAAAATACAGTGAAATTTACTAGTTGACTTGAAATATTTGCAGCAAAACGCTTTGACGCACTGAAAAACGACTTGAAAATCCATCTTGTCGTTAGAGGATTAAAATCATATCGATTAACTTTCTCCATCCGTCGTTCGACAATTCACGGATGTGAAAATGATTTCCTCCCGTGGAACGAGGCGACGGATGATCGAGAGTTATTACACGGAGAATACATAGAAAAGCGTCTTTGAGCTTCGGAGTTTGCTCCGAAAGAGAGAGAGAGAGAGAGAGAGAGAGAGACGATCTTCGCGCGGCGATGTTGTTACGATAAAGAAATTCCCATGCTAATACAAACGAGTGTCCTCCGTGTTTCTTGGGTATACATTTATCGTGCTCTGGTTACGGGCCTGGCGAATAAACGCCGTCGCCACCGCCACTAACGTTTACCCATAAATCAATTTAATCGTGCGTACAGATAAGCATCGCGCGAGCGTGAGCTAATGTAATCGTCCCAATGCCTCGTCGCTCGGTCCGCGCAGTTTCTCCGCTTTGCCTCGCAAAAACCGCGATCCGGAGTGGTCTCTACCCCCCAACCTGCCCTCCCTGCTGCCCCTTAATGCGAGATTTATCGTCGTTTAGCCTACGACCCGCCGCGCTCGCGGAACGTGTCCGCCCGCACGTGCGTAATTTTCACGACGTGAATTATCGTTCTCTTCAAAACGCCGTCAACTTTTGCCTCTATTGATATCGATAAGAAGTGACCGATAACTCACGTCCCCTCCGTGAGACAGAGCGATGTTTGATAAGTTTAACAAAAGGTCTAGAATCTCTTTGTTTAATCCGGCAGCAGACATCTTATTGTTTTTTTTACATAAACGATCACCTGCGGTCATTTTGACTCCAATTAAAAGCTGCTATTATTAATAAAATATAGCATATCGACTGTTCTATGATTTATTATTATTATTTGGGTACATCATAAATATAGATTTACTCCCCACTTTTTGAGAAAAATACGGAGAAACTGAGAAATATTTAAGAAACGGAATAAGCACATCAAGTGTCTTTTTATGACGGTATTTCTAATGAATGGAGACATCAGTTAAAAATTATACCGTATAATTATAATTTTCTCACCGTTGCAGTATGAAACGGGTGACTGTTCCCGGGGTTAATAAAACATTTCGTGATTATCTATATGTCTGATCTTTTTCGCTGAACTGGTTATGCCAGCTTCTTCCACCTCTTTCTTCAAGCCTCTGTATATCTGTCTCCTTTTAAGTTGTACAAATGCACATTGGTTCGGCGAAAAAGGAGACACTTTATATTTATACGAATAAAATTCGATGGTCATTGAATGCCAATAATCGGTGGTGGGGTGAACGATGGCGAGGCGAACGCTGTCGAAACGCGCGTCGTACGATTGCGCATTGCGAAACGGCGCGGGACATAATATTGTAGTAAACGTCAAGCAACGAGACAAACAACGTAACGGTGCTTTCAAGCATGGCTCGGCGGGTTGAAGGTCGCGCAACCTTCGGAACAACAACAACAATACACGCCAGCTAAACTCTCAATTAGATTCGACGAACAAGCGATCACAACGGTCGCAGACGCGAGATCGGACGCAGCGGGGGGTCGTCGCGCGCTGTTTCCGATATTTTCGAATCCGTTAGAGTGTGCGTGTGTATATGTATGTGCGCGCGTGAGAGACAGAGAGACAAATTGCGAAATTTTGCGTGCACCACCATCGTGAACAGTGACTGCATCCTGTAATATGAAAGGCAGGTACCAGTGTTTGTATCGAAATTACTAGAAAAGGTGCAGCCGGAAGCATTGTATTTTTTATTCGTATCGACTTGCGTTACTGCATGGAAAATATCCGTTACGTAAATCACAAATCGTCACATTACGTATATCACAAATCGACCGATGATTCGGCACTGTCGCTCGAAGACCGCGAACGAAGCGAGAGGCAACGTTTCCCAACGGAGTCCGTTGAGCCCCGAAGATCTCGCGGGCAGACAGGCAAGCAGGCAGGCGGAGGTTTTACGCCGGCTTGATACTTTCTTGGCAGCAATTAAGAGCAAGCAAAATCCTAAGGCGAGCGGCCAATTAGATGAAAACGGCTGTCGATTACGCGGTGCTCGGGCACGCGGAATCCCAGCGCGTCGAAACGAGAGCCAGTCGTCTCGTTCGATATTCGAAGACGCGCGGGTTCGCATCGAGGAAAGATTTTTACTTTCCTCGCCGGTTTGTTATCTTTTAACGATCCTGCTGCCGAAATGTTTGACGTCCACGCTGGTTTCTCGATTCGCCATTAAAAATCTATGGCTTAGTGGAATAATTATTCTTTTCAAACGCGCTTCTTGAAGCGGAGAATTCCGTGTAGCCTGAATATTGATCATTAAAAAAGAAAGCAAAACCGAAGAAAGTCGATCAATTAAAATCGATTATAAAAATTAGTCAATTAAAATTGTAATCTTTTAACGAGCTGCCGAGGTGTTCAACTCTTACGTTAGCTTCTGGATTTGCCGTTAAAAAAATCCATGGACTAATGGAGTAAATTATCTTCTTCAAACGTGTCCGTTGAAGCGGAAAATTCCGCGGAGTTCGATTGACGATGATTAAAAGGCAAAATATCGAAAAAATTGAATCAATTAATATTAACGCTTATATAATCGTGATTTAATCTAAAGACGATAAAGCAACTTACGAACGAGCCTTCTGCTCTTCCTGGCGACTTCGAACGCGTCCTACCGAGAATCAATTAAAAATCGAAGCCAAATTAGGTAATCAAATTAGGAAATCAAATTGAAATTGATTGATTCTTTCAACGAGAATCGGCGTCCATCATCGTTTGCCTTCGAGAGGTCGTTTATTCTTCTTTCTTTTTTTTTAAGTTTCCTTCAAGAAGGTCTATTTTAAGTCGTCGACGGAGGTTCAAGGTTCCTCGATATAATGAGCGGAGGTATGAGGCCGGCCATTGAGGAAAAAGGAATCATTAAGTGGCTCATCCTGCGGAACAGGGCGCGCATGAATTATTCACGTGCTGTTCTTCCCCAATAGTTTGCTCGAGGAAAGTGAAACCTTCGGTCAAGTTCAACGACATCGGGCGCGTCGGCCGATTGACAAACCGTCACTCCTCGCGTCCTCTCCTCACAGTTCCTCGACTTTATTTTAATAAGAGGAGCAAATGCGGCAGGAGGGAACTATAAGTCCGTTCCGACAGGCTCGTCTGTTCAAATACGGCGTTTCTTCTTTGATTTTGCTGCTCGTTCGTCTCCTTCCGAGAAAGTAATCGTACGCGTCTCGTTCGGAAACGCGCGAACACGCCTGTGCACGCTTCGGTGTACCGACCGGAGCTCAAGAGAAGATCGTTTCTTTCTCTCTTTCTTCCTCTTTTTCTTTCTTTTATTAATAATACCAGCCGTGACAAAAATCCTCGTTCTGCAAACGGGACTTCGGCTGTTAACGGCCGTTAACGGGTCGAGGCGAGGGTAGAGCGAGTCTCGCGGCGGCCGTTTTACTTTCGTTTAAGCGTCACCGAGACGCGCACGATCCGCGCGATTTTCTACCGGCCGCACGAATTTATGTAGCTTCACAGAAGCGGCAATCCGGCGATTTATCTGAATCGCGCGACCGTGAAACTACGGCAGCTCGAGCGTTTCTTTTTAATCGCACCGGCGGGTTCTGCCTCGATACGGCCGACACGAAGACGAAGACGTGCGTCCCGATGCGGTTTCACGAGGCGCTCGCGCGAATTCGAGCGTTATCGTCCCCGACGCGAAAAGGGAACTTGACGAGTAAATAATAGCGAGCGAGAAGGCTCGCGCGCGTGCGCGCGCGCTGGAAAATCCGACGCAGCGCGGATGTGTTAATCGCGCGCCAGCATTAACTCCGCATCGGAGTGCTGATTGCACGTTTTCGCGGCGCGAGGTTAATTGCCACGTATCGGAGAATTCAGAGTCGCTCGGCGTGTGCGTGCATGCGTGCGAATGCTTGAACGCTTTTGACGTTGCGTCGATTCTTTCTCCGGTGGGCGATCAGCTTCTCCTCGAGCGAGAAACCGCAGCAACCCCGCGTTTCCTGCGTAGAAATTTCCCAAGATTTTTCTCCAGATACGGCGTACACGGGGAAAAAATGCTGCAGAGCAGTCGATAGGATTGGCCAACAACGCCGTAATTGGAGTAAGTCTTCTTGATTCGATAGCGAAATATTGTGGGAACTAACATGTACATTCACTGCAAGTATGTTATTTTAGCTGAGACCTTTCTTACGCATTTCTTGCCGCTTTCAGTCATTTAACACGATCGGACGTGTTAACATATAATTTGACACGATCAAACGTTTTAAATGACGGCCGACACGAAGTAACCCTCACCGCAAGAAATATATAAAAACTGCTTCGGTCGAATATGTCAATTTTAGATGTTTATGCGTGTAAAGATAACATACTTCGACTTGCAGTGTTGTTTAAGATATATAATTTTGCAGTATTTTTTTGCATTAATATATGTCTATATTTTAATTGTGTGCAGCAATATATGCGCATTATTATCTTTAACTATCTTTAGTTAAATGTTAGCAAAGTTATAAATAATTTTGTGTAGCGTAATGATTAATTCTACTGGAAGAAAAGCATTTTTCTCCGTGTAAATTCCGATCAGAATATCTAAATTTGTGTATTTGGGAAAATGCTGGTGAGAATAAATGGAAAATTTGTTTTGGTTTCCCGTTTAGATTTGTGTATGCGAAACATTACACCTCTAACTGGAATATATATAGACATTCCAGAGAAGATCGATTCGTAGATCGAGATAATTTTTGGAGAAATCGGAAATAGATTTTAATTAGACGCCACGAAATTTTCTACATCGTTTGTGACTCGCCATTGGAAAGTACAAAAGAAATTTCTTTACGCGCAATTAATATCGTTTCGGCAATTAATATTGGCAATATTGTCGTTTAACAACAAGTTGTTAAGAAGATCGGCCTTTTTTTCTGCAATACTTCGGCACGTGCGAAGCTGTCAAAGTATTCTGGTCGCGGGCTTCGAAATTCAGAGAGGTTTCTCCGCGGGTTAGTCGAGACGTCGCTGTCAGGTGACCGTTGCGTTTCTCCGCCGCGGGAACTGCAGATTCGAGAGATAGAGCTATTAATTATATCCGTTGCCGTAGATTACATTTTTGCACGCGCAAATCTTCGCGACTAGTCGCCTGATACATATTAATAGCAGTACGGCTAGTCCCGGTTATGTAAATCGCATCGTATTTATAGTCGCGCGCAGTAGGGTAACAACACCCACAATTGTAACGACGCGCATTTCGCGAGGCTCACCGGTGTCGACTTTGTCAATTCATTTGAGTAAAGCTCACTTATGAGCGAGCATTCCTCTCGGAAGGCGTTGCGCGGTCAGGGCGGTTTGCACGAGGAACATGCAGCATGTGACGCGATGGGATAGTCAGGACGGTCTATTTTAATAAACATGTTTATTAAATCATACGTATAGTTATACGGACTTGCTTATTTTTTTCGTTGCTTAGAATCATACGTTTGAAGCATTACACTTCTAATCAGAACCCACAGAGTTTTCAACAAAGAATCCTTAATGACTGTGGAAGGTCGGACTGAATCTCATTTAAATCCCAATGGATTCTTCTAACGACAATTTCATTATCGTTAACGTATTATGCAACTAATTCGTCGTACGTTTTGCCCGTGCAAAAATTTGTAACGTACGCGTTACGCATGCCTCTGATGCATACGTTAAAAGTTACAGAATAAGGGTGCAGCAGAAAGTCTGTATCACCGCCGAGCGCGGTGCATCGCCTCAGCTGGCTGCGATAGTGACGTCTTGACCGAACGTCGAAGTCTCCACGTGAGCGCGGCGTGTTGCTCGTCCGGGCTGGGATAGTAACGTCCTAGCCGAGCGTCGAAGTCTCCGTGTACGTGCGCGCGCCTGGAGATTTCAACGCGTGGCGCCCCGCCACTGATCACTCGCGCTCGCGCGCAGATACTTCGCGCGTCGACCTGCCCGGTATTGCCCGTAGTTCGCGTAATCTTTGCTGCGAGTTCGCTCAACTGAAGTGTAACGAAGAGCCGGCGCGAATGATCTATTATTATAAAATTAGCAACGCGCCAAATTGTATCGATAGAATTATTAAACGCAACGTGGTTATCCGCGCAGATCGCGGGTAATCTTCGCGATGTTCGATCGCAACGAGGAAGGTCGACTCAGAACCGAGATTTTACTTCGTTATTCTCGCTTTTGGCCGCAGTTTGTTATGTGGATGCGCGCTTCTAATCGTGCAACCGTCTGATGTTTTTGGCTTTTTGTTTAACGAACCATAACGCGTCTCGTTTATTAACACATTATGCGGCGGCGAGTCGTACAACGTGACAAACTCATTTAAATAACGCGCCGGTCGATTCCACTTTGCGCCCAACGTATAACTTTCCCCCGGATCAGCGGAGAGAGAAAAATGATGTTTAATTTAAGCCTGTCTCGCGCATCGCCGGCCGATAAGGTTTATCATTTTTGCGGGATCCGACGACGGCGTGTAATTTATTCCGCATCGTAAATAGGCGAGCGTAATCGAGTCGAGCGATACTACCAGTGTTCCGCTTGTGCGAATGAGAAAATCGCGAGAGGCAGATCTCTCTTCTTCTCTCTCATCCGCGTACTCTCGAGAATGCTGTCGCTTTATAAAACTTCGCATTGTAACGCATACGCACACATATACGCGCGGAAAATACGCGCCGAGCTTTCCGCGGATTATTGAAATTATTGAAACTCGAACTTCCAATCTTAACATCGATCGATATCGCGATGAACGCGATATCGACGCGGAGATCGAACGCTCGATTATTGGCATACAATTTTAAGCATCCCGCGCGGCATACAATTTTCAACGACTTCACCTGAATATTTCCATATTCTGGCTACGACGGGAATGTTGTACTTACCTGAAGAAAATCGGGCTTCTATGCTTCTGCTAAGAGAGAAAAGTATTTCCTGCAAAATTAAAGGAGAAGGGAAGGAGGATATAATATATTAACGTCGTGAAGAATTACAAAATAGGGACTAATCGCGTTTGATTAAAAATAACATTAAAGCTTCTTTAATGAGGTGATAAACGATAATTTCTTTGTATCTGCTTCTTCCAAGTAATTTATTGCTTATGACAACTATTATGGTGTTTGGATGAAGATATGAAAGAAATATAATTTGACGCGAAGATATTGATTGTTTGCGAAACAATCAACAAACAATCTTAAATGTGGAATCAAATATTCATTTGCCTCTTCTATTATTCCAAAGGGCGAATATGTTTCAATTTAAAGAAATTTCATTAAATCCAAAGAGATCTTTTTCTCAGTGCAAGCAATCGTCGCTCCGAGTCCGACGATAATTCCACATCTCCGTCTGCGAGGCTTATCGACTCGGTCTGATGAAGAAAGGAAACGTAATTTCGGGTCCCGCGGGCGTACCGACGCGGAGAAAATCGGCCGCGTCGAGACCTCACTAAATCATGCGAAATTTTCCTCTACCATTTTCTCCTGCGTCTACTCACGGAGGAAGAGCTCGTTCCAGTTCACGGAGTCACCTGCGCGCGCAGAGAGCGCGGCAGAATTTCGAAGAGGTAGGCACCGGATCGTCTCTCGATTAATCGCGCGTATTTCGGGAAAAATCTCGGGAAGTAGCTCATACATATATCCCGCAATTAATATCTCGCCCGCGGCAGGTGAGCTCGATAGGAGCGTCGAGCGGTCGCGCGCGCGCACGCTCGCCGACGGGACTATCCGCTATTAGCGCGCGTTTCCTCGCTCGCTTTAGAAATCGTGTCGTTAATTCGACGCTGTTCGCATAGTTGGGCAGCGACTATTTCGAAAGCGGCGATCGTGCGGTTTGAGGTATGATTTGTGGAGCAACACAGGGAACAATGTCTGGACGAGGTCTCGTCGCGCGTCCCGTGCCGTACCGTCGAAATCGGCTTTTCGTCGGGTTGATCTAATGGGAAAGAGACGGCCGGCCGAGCCTCGACGATGCCCGCGAGGGATTTCGCGCGGACAAAACCTCGCGTGAGCGAGGCTTTTTTAATCGGCCGAGAAAATTGATGAAACGCGCGATACTCACCGCTACGCCGGGCGGTCCGTGAAGTATGAAGAACGATGAGATGAAGAAGCACGATAATAACGTAATGAAATTGCTTTGAATAACACACACTCCGTGTACGTGTACACACGGGTTTTATCGATCGTTCGCGACGACGCTCAAAGCGGGAGTAGTTTCCTCGGGATCGTATGTACAGGGCGTCTCGTGAGCGGCCACCGTGCAACACCGCGATATTTACGACGGTACGGCAGAGAGAAAAAGAGAGATTAACGAAAGCCGTAAGTCTCGGGACGAGAATCACGAGACCGCGACGATTCTGGAATTGATATTCTCGCGCTCGAATTTTCGGCTTCAGTCAGCCGCTCCGGGGCACGCTATCCAGGTGTTTTACGACCGTGCACATAGGCCCGGTGTATGCTGCATTCGATGTTACTTATTTCAGGTGTTTCATAAGTTAATATATCCGCAAATAGATCGTAGGCTCGTGTCTCTCTTTCATAATCATCGGATTTATTCTGTTTCAAAATATGTTCGAATAAATTTCGTACTTTAATCAAGAATATTGAATTAAAACAAGTGACTCCGGTTTGTTTATTTAAATTAACTGGATTTAACTTTTCTTCGATGAAGCTTACGGTATATTCTTGAATAAATTCTTCTTTTGAGTGTACAAAGGAAAAGATTTCTTAGGGAATTGAATAAAATGTTAATTGAAACAGATTTGTCTTTTGGAATGAACAAACGAATATTTGATTCCACAAATCAGATTGTTTGGTTTCTCAAACAATAAATACTTTTACGTCAAATAATATATTTCTATTGTGTTTTCATCCAATTATGTATACATTACAATGGTTGTCATGGGCGATAAATTATTTAAAAGAAGTGGCACTATGTTGGAAAAATATTACAGACAATTGGAACAATATTTAATATATAATGAAATGAATTTTTGTTTATTGAAAGCGAAATGTTCTCTTTAAATAACGATATGACTTTAGCGAAACAACGCTTTCGAGT
>NW_014555639.1:1036698-1078248 GCF_001313825.1 Dinoponera quadriceps
AGCGAAACAACGCTTTCGAGTCAAACAAAATGATATTTGATATCAAATTATGTTGTTTATATAAAATAAACCCGAGTCAAACATGTATACTAAATTCAAAAGAAACTTTTTTCTCTGCGTACTTACACAGTGAACACAAAAACATTTTGTACTTGTGTTAAAATTGCACCTTATTAAAATTCTCGTGTTAAATTGTTGACATACCCGTGCGTTAATTCATAACATATTGTGCTTATATTATCATAACATTTTCGTGTCGACATTCAACATGAATATGTGTTAAAATAATACATTTTATAGTGTCGATTATCGTATTAATTTTGTGTCAAATTAATGTTAATTAAAATGTGTTAAATTTAACACAAAATTTGCTTTGCCAAAATCTGTAATGAATTCATATTAAAACTACATGTTATCGAGAGAATATTCTTTCTTGAAAATAATTATAATATACTCTTAAAAGGAAGAAAGTAATCTGATTAATTGCTTTTCTTAGCGTTAAAACGATACTTCCTTTTGTGCGGGACACACGTATGTATACATATACATACACTCATATTCTTCAAAAGCGGACTCATTACTTTATTGTCGGGCCGCGTATGACTTGGACGCGGTAAGAAGTTACGAATCGGCGACCCGATTCCGCCGACGATAAAAGGAGATAAATTGCAAACGCGGACGGTTTATGGCCCTGCCGGCGGAGTGTACGGTGATCTCTAAATGATTGCAAACACAGAGTGATCCGACTTTCTCTCTCTTATAGGCGTCTCGTAAAATCGAGCGTTTTATGTAAAATCGCCTCGTCGTTCCGTCCGAGAGGAAACGTCGCTCATTACGTCCATCGCCGATGAAACGCCGATGACGTGCACTAGTGTTGCGGGATCATTGGAATCACTGCTCCTTTGTTTCCGCTCATCGCCCAGCTGAAGCTTCCGCGCGCGCACTCGCGGAACTCTCGCCGGGTGCACGCGAGTCGTATTTCGGATTTCGCGCTGGAACGAATCGAGAGAATTCCTTCTCTCGCTCTCGGTGTGTCTGACACGGCCAGTGCCGTGATATGGCACCAGCTTCCAGGAAGTTCCAGGCGCCGCGGGCGACGGCGCTCGAGAAAGGTGAATCCCTCGAAACGGTGCGCGCGCGCGGCTTTCTTCCTTCGGGCTTCCTTCGTTTCTTTTTTCTCCCTTTTTCGTTCGGCCGAGCGTTGCACCGCGAAAACCTCTCCTCTCGTGCGCCAAAAATCCGCCACATCCTTTTCTCGTCATGACTTTCTAACGCCATTATTTGTGGGCTCTACCCGGCACACGCGTGCTAATTATCTCTTACGTACGTAACGTTAGTTGCATTATTATATTTCATATTATATTAATTGCTGATTCTGACCTTCAGGCGGTCGAGAACCGCTATAATCGCATAATAAGGGTGTTGCTCTTTTTTATGCTAGACGAATTTGTTCGCCAAAATAATACAGTTACGGATTAAAAATTGTCAATTAAAAATCGTCCTAGAAGCGTGCGGTTGTCCACAAAATTTGAAAACTGTCTGAGAGAATTAAATAAATTGTAAATAGAGAGTATAAGACCATAAGGAACCAAACACGGATGTTCTATAGTGCCATTTTAAATATTAATAATATCATTATTAATATTATCGTGAAAAGGTAAAATTGTAGTGCAAAGTCTAAAAAAATCATATAACATTAAAAGATAATAAAGAAGATACTTGAATAAATGCATCACATGAGAGATATTAGTAATTAAAGTAAGAATAATATGAAATATCCTAAGCTTTCTTAAGGTAATTCGAAAACTAATAAAGGTAACTAACCTCAGATTTCACTGAATTATAATACGAAGTGCTTTTTACAACATGTTCCCAACGGATTTCGCTTATCTATAGTAAGTTTAACGTCATCCATTTTTTCGAAGGTAAATTTTGCACGAATAATATGGAATATTGTATTAATTAAAAAGAAAATAATTTTTCTCGTATTTTGATGTATATTAATGATCGAGTAGCCTATAATAATCATTGTATTACCTATTTATTATAAATTCATATTTTTATATTTCCTTCATAAGAATGTTATAATGTCATATTAATGTATGTATTACTTTTACGTCCGTTAACGCCGTCGCCTGCATGCTTCTTTGGCATCCCGAAAGAAATAAACAATATAATATACAACACTAATAAAAAATGACGGATAATATGGACTATTCCGCATTACCCGACGTTGGCATTTTTACCTTTTAATCGTACACAATTTGAAATGTACACCACATGACACTTGCCGAATAAACTACACCGAGGCGCTATCCTTAGTTTTACAACGAAAATCGACGAAAAATCTGTGAAACAGATCGGCCGGAAAATCCGAGTTTACAAACCTTACCTTGCGCAAGCAGCGATACATATCGAATCTAAAATTGCACGTACCAACTGTACGAGACCTCGTATCACGCTGCCGCATTGTACGTTAGGTTAGAGGTCCAGCGGTTAATAATTCCACCGCTGTCCGCCGTGTTGTGACACTTAACAGGCTGGATATCGCAGTACCCCGTATCACCCGGCCTTCCCCTACCAATAAAACAAGTTATACTGCCGTGATTATTTTCTTTTATTGTCATTAGATTCGAATTAGAGAAGCCTCAGGAAAGAAACGTACGACACCACTCCTCCGTCGACAATGACGGTCGCTCTCTTCCGGCTCACGTGAGCGTCGATTCGACAAAGGTCGCGCGTCCGCGCGATACAATGTAGATTCGCGGGCGAAGACGACGCGGGGAATCGACGATTCAATCCGCGGACTCGCGCAGGAGAATACGACGGATGGAATCACGGTCGTTCGTCTCTCTCGCGAGGTACGTCGGTGCGTTGGTGCTGGTGATGCTGGTGCAACGTTGCACGTTGCACGCCGCATTTCAATGATGAATGGTTGCGAGCTCGCACGGATGGGCGCGCGCGAGCTCGCGGTGAAAAGGAGGGAATAGAGAAGAGAGAGAGAGAGAGAGAGAGAGAAATAGCGGCAAAGAGAGAGAGAAAGAGGGGAAGAGAAAGAGAGATAGATAGTGGTGGGGCGGGAGGGGGGAGGGAGGGCGGAGAAAAAAAGCAGCAGAAGGAACGAGCCGAGTCGATCGACGGCTACATCGTAATTGCATTGAATGCATTCGCGCCTCTTATCCAGCGCGTCGCGCTGCAATGGGTGCAGCAACGGCGGCGGCGGTGAAGTCTTGCAACATTGTTGTGTTCCGGGCGAATATCGCGCAGCAGGCCGCGATTATGGTCGGTACACCTTGCGGGCACGAGCGTGATCGCCTCCTAATTTCCTCGTCCCGGGATAAATCTCGTCGTGCCTTCGCGATGAGGCCTTGAGTCGGATTTCGCCTAATTTTCGAGATAAATCGCGTAGGCGCATGCCGCAAGAAAGCCGCGGCAGAAATTGCGAAACTCCGTCTTCGGAGGAGCGGGGCATCGGGTGAATAGACGGAGAGGAGAGAGAGAGAGAGAGAGAGAGGAGACACGGAGAGAAAGAGACCGAAAGTTTAACGAAGAGTGTTCGCGCAAATACGTCGATCGAATGGTCGCTCGTAAAAGCGGTTGAAAGAAGTATTTGTTCGCAGCGCGTCTCCTTTACGAGGCGAAGGTGCATGAGAACGGTTAGGGAAATATACCCAATCGACACACGTGTACGTTGTATTATTCTTCGCTTTTCCGTGTGTATTGCTGTAATGAGAGAAAAAGTGACAGAGAGAGAGAGAGAGAGAGAGTCGATTGTGTCTTTTTTGTTGATCCAACAAGAAAATAATTTTAGAAATATGCATATAGAGCTATCATCGGTAATATTATAGTAGCGTTTACCGCAAAAATGATTTTTCCCCGCCAATAATTATATTTGCAGTTGCAGTCGTAAATACTAAAGGTTTTTTCGCGTATTTGACGTGAAATGATTATCTGGCCCCGCGGAAGAAGGTGTTCGACGCTAAAGGACTTTGGAGAAAAGAGTCCGATTAAAAAATCCATCGATCCATCAATATCCAGATGCAAATTTGCGTCTCCGTAGATCAAGGGCCTTGTCGAAGCGCGCTCGCTCGCTCGCGCGCGGCCGATTTAATGAAGCCGATCAAGTCGGATCTGAATAAGAGGGACCGACGCGGCCCATTTAGGACCAAGGCGGATCGCTCGGTAGGATAATTCGGGGGGATAATAATGGGTGGAGTAACGGGATTGTGGGAATCAAGTACTCGGTCAATTATCGAGTCTTTATCAAGGGGCCGGGCGATTACGTGACCTTTCACTTTTCCACAATTTAGTAACTCGACCAGGCAGCGGTGACGTAAGCGCCGTTGCATGCCGCTAAACACTCGCGGTTACGACGACTTTAACACATCGCTGCTTTGTTCGAACCGCCGGGAGTTCGCGCGCGAGAGCGCACGCGCCTTCGATACGCGATAATTTATTACTTCGCAAATGCGAAATAACGCGAAGCAATGCGGTGTGCACATGATGTCCCGAGAAATAACGTAATACGACGGCTGAAGTTATTCGACAATTGAACCATAAGAACGGTTATAAGAGCAAAAACTAATAAGAGCCAAATTGTAAATGCTGCAGGTGCGCGTACACTGAGAGATAAGTGTATGTAAAATAAAAAGTATCGGCTAATAACATATTTACTTAAATCTAAATTCTTTTATTTAAATAACATGAAAATTGTTTTCACAAAAAGCTATAGATTTAAGAAAATATATATATTTTCTCATTTGAGAAAAATTTATTTTCGACGTAAAATTATTTCTATTAAATAAGTAAACATGTTATAGTATTCTAGCAAATAAATCTTTTTCTATTTCGAGAGTATTTTTCTCACAATATAATATTTCTATTATAGAAACTGAAATTTATTATTTAAGAAAAAATGTACTATGTTCTTTAGCAAGATCTATTGATCAAATTCTATTGATAGCTTATCCCTTATTAGAAAACAGCGAAACAGAAGACAATTTATATAAAGTGATATTCACTTATATCACTATATAATATGCTACTATATATACATATTTTTATACTGAGAAAATATGTTTTTCAAATAAAAAAGTATATATTTTTTTTATATTTATAACTTTATATGCTTTATTCTATCGAAATAAGAATTTAGAGATACTTAAGTAAATATGTTATTAGTATCCAGTGAACAGGTACTTTTTATCTTTAAGATATTTTTTTTCTCTCAGTGTATATTTAAATTTATATGTACGCGTAGGCACAATTAAAAAAAAAATAATAAATGGAACGTTTCGAACATTGTACGAGGGCAGTCCGATAAGTACTTAGCCTACAAAAGAAAAACGAAAATTTTGGAAAAGGCGATTTGTTTCTCAACATAGTCTCCTTTTAGCTCGATACATTTGACCCAGCGATGCTCCAACTTCTTTAACCCATCTGAAAAATACGTTTTCTCGAAGTCTGCAAAGTAGGCCTCCGTGGCGGCGATGACCTCCTCATTCGGTCAAATTGGTCGAATTGGACTACGAACTGCTGCCCCATCCACCGTATTCTCCAGATTTGGCCTCGTGCGACTTTTTTTTGTTTCCAAACTTGAAAAGTCACTCGCCGGGCAGAAATTTGAGTCGAATGAGGAGGTCATCGCCACCACGGAGGCCTTTGCAGACTTCGAGAAAACGTATTTTTCAGATGAGTTAAAGAAGTTGGAGCATCGCTGGGTCAAGTATATCGAGCTAAAAGGAGACTATGTTGAGAAATAAATCGCTTTTCCAAAATTTTCGTTTTTCTTTTGTAGGCTAAGTACTTATCGGACCGCCCTCGTATGTGTCCATTTTCAGCTGAACTCGTGACATAATAAAAATAATTAGTTCCAAAAAACGGACTACATAACGTTCCGTTATTTTTTAATTGTGCCTGCGTACACATAAATATTTATTAAATATATGCATTTAACAGTTGCAATTTGCCTCGTATTGTTTTTACGTTCTTACAATTTGTCCTTACGTTCTTACAATTTGATTATTAATCAAAGAGCCTACAATCATTTTCTTGAATCCCATTCGTTAAAGATGTACGCACAATGTTACCGATCGAATTCTAATTAAAAGTGAACGAGAGAGGAAGAGATCAGGATTACGCCGTACAGTATCGCTCGTGCGATTATTATAAATAATCATTATCGCGCACGGGGAGTGAAATTTCGCTCCGCGGAATTTCAACTGCAGCTTTGAGGATCCGGATTAACGATGCGGCTGTGCCGAGTTTATGAGGCGTTTACGTTAATCCTGTAATCCCGTCAGGACAGTATCTCGCCAGGATACGCTCTCGCGCAGGATACCGTTCGAGATACCGGCTCAGGGACTCCGAAGTAGGTTTCCCGCGGATTAGCATAATACATTTGATCGAGTCCCGTGCGCCGTGTGGAATATCGTTAATAACATAGTCACGAATACCCTTTCGGGCGACGTGTCCTTCTACGATCCTTCGTGCTGCATAAAGCACGTGTCAAGTATTCTTTCTCTCTCTCTTTCTCTCCTTCTACTCTAAACTGGTTGATTTATATGTGTGTATCGGTGGACATAAGTAGGCGCAGATAATTATTAAGCTGATTTTGCAAAATATGATCTCCCTGGAATGAATTAATCACCCATACCAATTCATTAAATCAGTAATGCCCGGTAAGCGTCATTTTTCTTGCGCAAATCGTTGACACGCGCGTTCACGTATAAAAATATAAATATTCTAATTGTACCGTGTACGTTATAATTTTACAAAATTATAAAAATATTGTTAGACGACCGCATTCAATATTAACTCGTTTGCACGGAAATACTACAAAGGTGAGTCAATATTTATCTGCATTTGTGTTAGGTTGGGCTGTGTAGGTTGGCGGTGCATTTTTCCCGGGGAAATAAAAATACTTGTGACACGTTGAACCAAATGCATTAACAATCAGGACTATATTGAGAAATAAAGCATTCATAAATTTCCTACTGTTTAAATAGTGTTTTATAAATAGAGACTGCAGATAATTATTGACTTATTTTCGCCTATTATATAGCTTTCTTCATATAAATTCTTTTCTGTTTCACAAATATTTAATAATGCAGAAATGGACTATCAATAGAATTTATGTTGCTAAAGAACGCAATATATTTTTTAATAATCGATTTCAATTTCTACAATAAAAATACTATACTATGCCGAGAGAAAAAATATCTAAGAATTGAAAAATATATATTTACTCGGTATGTACTAATAACATATTTACTTATCTAATATAAATATTTTTATACTGCAAATAAATTTTTCTCGAATGAGAAAATATATATATTTTATTAAATCTGTAGCTTCTCATGAAAGCAAGCAATTTTTATTCTATTTAAATAAAAAAATTTAGATTTAAATAAGTATGTTGTTAATACCCACCGAATAAATATATTTTTTTATTTCTCAGATATTTTTTCGAACATTTGCGATGCCTCTTAGTTCATTTTAACACTTATACATGTATACGCATGTATGTATACGCATATGTTGAATATTGAATCAACATAAAATGAGACAACACAACCACAATATGTTAAATTAACACACGGATATGTTAACACAAAAATTTTAAGGAATATCAATTTTTTAACACTGGTAAAACATATCTTTTCCTATGTGTGTTTCTCAGTTAGAAAATACGGTGATTTTTATCGATTATAAAATTCTCTCTGCTATTTGTTTAATGTAATGGAAGGAAATTAAGATAATTCTACGCGGAACGTAATTGATATAATTTATTGATTATAATCTAAGCGGTAGAGTTGCGTAGATTTTCGAAGACGGGGTTCCGCTAGGCGGTCAGTTTTCGGTGGATCCGCGTCCGTCCGACGGATCCGAACGATTTGGAGCGATCGGATCTCCAAATAAGTTAACGATCGACAAGCGACGCACTTGCGGACGGGTTTTCCCGCGACTCCGCGACCACAATTACGTGCTGACAATGCGGCGTGCTGCAATCCATACGGCGCGCATAATCGATTTTCCAGCCGGATATCGATCGATTCGCCGGCCGCGCGCCCGCGTGTGAAACCTTGAGCATTCATTTGCAACTTAATGAACGAACCGGGCGCGCGGAGAGCGTGCGGTGGATCGCGCTCGGAAAATGGCGAATTCGATCCGTCCGTCCGCTCGTCGTCGCGCGACGCCGGCGACACAATCGGCGCTTTAATCGAATCGCGAAATCTAATTACGGCCCGATCAATTCTCCCTTTCAGTGCGCGCGTGCGTTCTGAACACTCGCTAATCGATTCGCGATTCTCGACGGCCGCGATTCGTACTGTTCGCACAAAGCGAGTCATTTACGACGCTTCTCCGCGCGGAAACTCCATGCTAAACGGAGGAGAAGAAAAAAACTGGGGGAATCGGAACGGCGAAGATAAAGCGATGTCGACGAACCGGTATTGTCGAGAGCGCGCAACGAGCGGAAATATTCAGAAACTTCATTTTCTCTGTGTCCACGGGAGAGTAAATCGATTATGTCGATGTAGATTCGAGAGATAAACTTCAAAGCGTGATGAAAAGTCACCGATGATTACGCAAGCCCCACCACGCATCCATTTGTATCTATTTGGCGATGCTAATGAAGGAGGACGGTGGGAGAAGCCGAGTGAATTAATTACAGTTGTCGAGGTTCTTCCTAATAAAAAGATCCCAGTTATCCCTCAGTTATCAAAGAGAGTTCACACGTAAGGAGAGACACGCACGGTCTGTTGGAACGAATTCTTTTTAATTATTACTCGAACCGTCGTTTATTTACTCGTCAATGTTGTGTCGGCGATTCCAATGTGTGAAGGAAGACGCAATGGCTCGAGAGCGGAGTTACTGGGTTCTGTGTGTGGAATAAAAAAGTCGTAGGTACGACTGATTTATAATCGAGTCGAGTGTCGCGTCTTTTCCGCACAATGAAGTAATTTAATTATCACGCGGAGCCGGAGATCGACCGCGCGAAATTTCAACGTCGGGTCCCATTAAGATAGTAAATCAGCCGCGAACTTCGCTTAACATGAAACTCGCATTAGCGCTCATAACGGTCGATAAATCCGTTCGCGGGCGCGCATCGCGCGGAAAGAGGATACTCGTACCTACTCGATCGCGTAAACATTACCGATTTTATGCGGGGTGGGGCAATTGCATTTATTACCTCGTATATCTTGTGAAATGTGAGAGTATTCAGACGAAAAAGTGATAAAATTAAGCAAACGTAATTATCTGTTTTTCAGTATGATAAATCGGCCTCGTATTTTTATCAATAGTTTTTAATTTTTATCTAAGTATACTTTAATAGTTTGTAGTAAATATTACTTGAACACGGTAATACCTTAATTTGAAAACAAATGATTGAATGTAAGTGTAAAACGACCCTAAATTTAAGAGAATATTAACTAGAATTATGTAATATTTTTTTTCCGTTAAAGAAACCGGTGGTTTTAAATACCGGTTTTTCTGCCCAGTAATTATTTCCTAAATTTTGATGTTCTCAATATTATGAATCGAACACTTGTCGCAATTATTCTAACACATATAAATAAATATATATCTACTTATGCGAGGGAAATATCATATTGTATATAGTCTGTGTTTTGAACAATAAGTTTTTACAGAGGTCTCTTTAATTGCACGCGCAAATCTCGCGTGATTTATGCCGAATACATTTAACACCCTCGTAATTCGCATATTTATATTTCTTGGAAGAATGTTTATCCTCTTCCGCAAAGAATCGTAAGAGTTTTGTACTTTAAAATTCATGCGCCGATACTTTGTGCGGAGATCCATTAATGATAATCGAGCGGAGCGAGTTAGCGCGGTCGTTCGAGAGATCGACGCGACGACGAACGACACGGCGAGACGCGCGCAAAAAGAGCCGGCTTCCGGAATTACCGCAAATAACCACCGTTATTTTTCTTGCTAACGCCCGAGTCGCGTGGATGTGCGCGTTAATACGCTCGACTTCTTTTTTCCTCTCCTTCTCCTTCTTTTTTCCTTCCTTCCTTCTCTTCTCCTGCGAGAGCCCGCCTCCGGAGACGCGCACGCGCTTGCGCTCCGTCGAGATTTAAATCTGCATAACGATGATAATTATTTTTATCGCATTTACATTCGCACTTGCACAAACGCGATCTAAGCGCGAAAACGACGTATCGTGACGCGATGAGGCGAACATCCTCGTTATTTCCTTCGCGCGTAGATTTCCCCATCTCTCGGCATTCTTCGTCCCGCGACAAACCGTACCGTGGAAGTTCTCCCTATGGATTTCATCCTTCGTTTCATTCCGACTTACTTATTTTATTTTGTACCCCGTCGGTGGAAACGTGGTAATTACTTTGCAATTATCTCGCACGACCATTACCTGTACTCCTTCTCTATATACTTGCCGGTTACTCTCGGAAAGCATTTGAGTTTAAGTTGAGTGTAATAAAATTCGCTCGCTCGCTCACTCATTCCAAAAATTGCCCAAGCAGATGAATGAAAATTTGCCCACACAGAAGAAATATGCTATATACAAATAAATAATTGCCCCAGTGCTCCTTAGCAAATTTTTACTCGGATTAAGTAAATATTTTACTTGGATAAATTTGGGGGAAAATATTTTATCTGGTTCAAGTGAATATTATTTGATCGAAAATTTGCTAAAGAGTGTTGGAGTAATTATTTACTTGAATCTTACTTGAATCTAACACTTTTTTCCTGTATACTCCAGTTGTATGCTGGGTGAGACAATAACTATTACTATCTTGAATATCTTCGAAGTAGAGAATAGGAGAAAATTGGTCTAGAAATTGCATTGATACCGGATATTATCGCTTTGAACACTTTTTATAAATATGAACTTTTTTTCTGATCTTCATCTGGTTCACGTCTAATATCTTTATTTCTCGACGATATTTATGATGGTAACAGTTATTGCTTCATGCTTCGTGCAAATATGTACACTCTTCAAATGAATAATATTTCAAGGCAATATTGAATTATAGAATGGGCGGTTGGAGCGGAGGTCAATTGCGTCGGAAATAGGAAGTACAGTTGAAATTGCGAGATCTCGGGTTAAAATGAAAATTAAGATCGAAAGCGCGGCGCGAACCGAAAGGAAACACGCTTGATCCCTGGCTGCGGTCCCGGACCAGGGTTCGCGATCCCCGAGCCGTTTCGTAATTGGCATCGCGTTTCGCGAAATCGATCACGCTAATCAGAGACTTCACGTGGAGGAGATGCGAGGATGATGAGAATGATGAGGAAGGAGGAGCGGCACTCTCGCGGGTCGATCTTCCTTAAGTAGGTCTCCAGAGCGAAGATCGGGGGGTGAGGGGGAGGGAGAGCATCAGGCCTCTCGTCGAGAAAGGAGAGAGGGGGCAGGAGAGAACGCGAAAGGGTACGCATCGAGAGAGGAAGGAAAGGCAGAAAAATGGGCGGCGGGAGGGGAGAGGCGGCAAAAAATCCTGGAAACGTACGAGCTGGGTCCCCGTGTTCTTCGGCGGCCTCTTCTTCATCGGCCGACCGTGACCGATAACTAATGCAATCGTCCTGGAATTAACAAGAGACCGTTCTCCGACGCTCCATCATCGCGTCGCTGCCGCAATTTTGAGTCTGGAGGTGCGCATTCCAGTCCCGACACGATTATTATTATCCTTCGCTGGCATCGCGCTCTTGTTTCAATTGCTACTTCCAATGAATTCAGATAAGTGTTTCCATACTCTCAGTTACACTGAGAGAGAGAGAGAGAGAGAATATCTCAAATGTAAGAGATATTTATTTGGTGAGTATTGATGATATATATATATATCATCAATACTCACCAAATATAAATAAATAAATAAATATATATATATATATTTATTTATTTATTTATTTATATCAATATAATAAATAATATAGATATAATAAATTATATAATAAAATAAATTATATAGATATTTTTGCACTAAACAATTTATTTCAAATAAGAAAATGTACATTCTTTTCAATCTGTAACTTCGCATGAAAGCAATTGTTTATTCTATTTACATAAAAAAATTTAGAAATAAAATAAGATTAAATAAATACGTTATTAGTGCCGATCGAAAAAATATTTTTTATTTTTAGATACTTTTTTTCCAGTATATAGAAATTATCCATGAAACTAAATTTTATGAAAAATTAAATCGACCTTCTCTTTCGGACATGATGGAATTATTCGCGGAAAAATTGCTATGTTAAAAAGAAGAACCTTAAATACGAAATATTAAATTTTTCTATACAAATATATTTTTAATTGTTTTTTTTTAATATTTCTTACTTTCGACAATTACATCTTCTGCTTTTCGGGCGGAAGTGCGGCTTCTTCGCGTGCGGTTTAAATGCGTACAAGTGCGCATAATTGCGCGCGTTTACAAGCGGGCAACCGCGTTACGACAGGTGCGCGCGATGCCGCTCGTAGGAAAGGTCGGTCGTGAGCCGGGTTTTATGGAACGACGAAACGGTTTGATCCTGACGCGGCGAATAATTAACGGGCGCGGTCATGATCGCTTCGAGCCTGTAATAATGCCACGACGTGCTGCACTTTCGACGATGAAGACGCAGTCACCGCCCTACCGGTGTATCGCGGGTGAGACGCCGCAATTTACGTCGTCCAGCTTGTCCAGCTTTCGCTTAGATAATTTCAAGAACAATTATAAATAAATAGGCCACGCGCGCGAGGACGAGGAATCGATAAAAAGCTAAATCGCTGCGATCGCTCACCTTAAAAAGCAAATTTCGCCTATTTATTCTCCGCTTCCGGAATTTAACTCTCGCGATATCTTATTTTCGTTAAAAGGAAATAAACGAAAAATCTCCGAACGTAAATCGATCCGAAGAATACGCTATTAAGTTTGCGAATTTATCTCTCTCGTGCACGCATCGCGTAGGATTCTACTCGGTAAATAAAACGAAGCGGCCGGGGAGCATCTCGTGCGAAAGCCGTTAATATGTGGCGCGAAAAAATCTCTCACGTCCGAAAATAATTTGTGAAATCGGCTGAGGAGCTTCATGCACCGCTGATTGTTGGCCGGACCTGTTTTCTGCATCTCGAGAAGGCTCTTTTGTGTTTGCTCAGCCACGCCTGAGGATCGAATGGAGCTCTCGATCGAACCGTTTCTACGAGTATGGCCCGCGATATATCAAATGTACTTATCGTCCTCCCCATTGGCGTCGTTCCGCCGTAGAGTAAAAACACGTCAAACATTCGGCAATATATCCTACAGGATATTTTTCAGAAGCCGTTTTTTGACCAATTAGACGTCGATGTTGTCGTAAAAATATCGCACTGGATTATCGTACGTGTAGATTTTCAATTTCGCAACGTTAAATATCATGTCGGGCAAATTAGGTAAATTTTGTGCTAGAAAAATCAAATTAAATTTTAATTAAATAAGAATTTGTCGATTAAATTAAATTTAAATTGAATTAACTTTAGAGGAAATTACATTTAGAGATTAAATTTATATCAGATTGGATTTCGATGAAATAAAATGTGTTGAATTCAAATTAAGTTAAATGAATAATGCTTCACTAGTTTATGCGTTTGTGGAACTTAATTCTCCGACAAATACTTCAACTGTAATCATTAAAATCCAGTGACTTGCGCGTTGGCATGTTGTGTTATTAAATTAATACTATCAAAAACGCTGCTGCCGTCAATCTCACAAAATTCAATCACATACGTTTTCCTCGGAAGATCCGTTTCCGATTTTTCACATGGACACAATCAATTTCTTCCGGATAAGAGTGCCGGGTCGGATTGAATTTCGCCGCCAATGCGGAGGCAGTGACTCGGTGACTCGGGGAATATCTAGCCGAGCGATTTCAATCGTTAATAGCGCCGGCTTAGCGATAATAACAATAACAATGATAACAATGAGAACGGTAATGGCGGAGGCAGGCATGGTAACGACGACACAACGGGGCACTATTGTGCGTCCACTTCGATATCGAGCACGAGCTAGTCCGAACAATCGAAAATCGAGGAGACATCGAGACGACGCGGTCACACTTTGCTGCCCCAATACACGGGGTGTCCTGAGACACCACCTGGGAAGTTCCATCTTCGCTTTAATTTTCTCGGCCGGTTAGAAATCAGATTCTCTCGGAGAGGTAGTTTATGAGATGGACTAGTGAAAAAAGGGCGTAGATATTTATATTTTAATAAATTTATAAATGTTGCATTTTATACCGACTGTGCGTTATATAATTTTTTTGTTAGTAACTTTTAATAATAAAATTTTCGAGTTTTATGCAATATAAAATATTTATTTTCTAGAGTCTTTACAGTTTCTTTCCAAATTTTGCAAATTTAATCAATGAAACTCAAATGATTTTTTAATTTTATTTCATGATTTATAAATTTTTACAAATGGAAAATATTAAACACTTTACATGATAAATATATATTCATTTTCAAGATAATTTATTATATTTATTATTTAAAATTATTTTAATTTTATCTGGGATTTTTAACAAATTGCCTGCAGAATCAATGAATCCTCAAAGAATGTTCTTCGGATTCGAACAGACACTCTCTATTTGTTTGAATATTATTCTTTTACGGCTATCGAGAAGATTTTTTTATTTCGGGTGATATTTTTGAAAATTTTATAGAAAATGTGATATCGTTTCTTTTATTATATTTGGTTTATTTCAACAATGTCGTAGAAGTTACGGTTAAAAGGACACGTGCCGGCGACTCCGAGACACCTTGTATATGCGGAAATATATTGCGCCGTTCACCGAGCATTTTTCTGCCCGTCCTGTGCTGCTCGTCCTTATTCCCCCGAAAACTAACTGGACACCCTAGCCGAGACGGGTCACCGACGATTAAAAAGGCAGAGATCAATTACGCCTTCAATAGGACGGGGGTCCTGTTTGTCCTGCGAGCGCCGCTACGAATAGCCGAATCGGAGAAAGCGAGCGTCCTTTATTCGGCACTCAATGTACAATACCGGCGCGGAACGGTGCATCGCGTGATTAATTGTCCGCCCGGGTCCTGTTGAATAGTTACACGACGAGGAATTTCAGACGACGTCGCTGTCCCGAGTCGGACATGAACTCTCCTTGCCTATATTAACTCTTAATTAGCCGCGCGGACCGATGTCCGCGAGCTACAAAAAACGCGGCTTTTAGGGGAGACCGACGCAGATGCGTGAACTTTTTAGGATTTCACCGTCGAAACTTGCCGATCTACCGAATATCATGATTGTCTTTTATTTATTCACATGCATCATTAATACATTGTATTAATTCATAACTTAAATACGAACTTTACTTTCGTATATTAAAATCTAATCTGTTTTCTTTCTTATTTTTCACTTTTAATATAAAATATTCCAGAAACTTGTGCTCTATCACATTTATAAGTTTGAAACACTTACAGATAGATAACAGTTTAAATCGGACCCATGTTTATTAAGTATTTTCTACCTCAATTAATACATCCGAAACATGTTCCTTAATCGTAGAAACCCGTACTATATGGTTCGTAACGGGGAAAGCCGCACCGGATATAATAAACCCGAATCAACTTTACCTATCCACAACTTTTGTAAAATATTTCCTGCTCTACTTTTGAATTCAATGCTTCTTCAACGAATACAGCTACGACATGGACAGCTACTGTTATCAATAATATAAAAGTTATGAATAATGAAGTAAACACACGCGAACGATGTCGTGAAATGCGAACGTGTTTATCCTAACGAACCAACCGCAGTCTTTCCCACAACGCTCGGTCCCCTGGAAGTCACCAGCAGTCCCGGAAGAATCGGAATCGATTCGGAGGAACCCCTCGAATGATCGAAGCGCGGTTCGACCGTTCCATTCGTTCGTTCGTTCGACCGATCGATCGAGGGAGTCGATCGGCAATCGCGATCGATCGATCGCCGGGCGAAGAATCGGCTTTTAGAAACTCGTTCGAGAGAGAGAAGATTGCGCCGATCATCGGCGCGATGGCGGCTATTGGTTTTGACGAAATTGTTGTTATTAGGTCGGCGCGATAGCGATCGCGTAAAAGTCTCAGCGCTCACGTTTCCTCGGACTTTCTAGGTTGCTACGCGTCCCCCTGCAGCGGCAGCAAAAGCAGTCGCGACTACGACGGCGTTGCTGCAGCAACAACAAACCGTCTCGTCGATCGAGGGAGATCTTCCGCCGATCGCGCAAAAATCGCCGCTCGTGCGCTCGAGCGCGTAATTAGCCGTTTAGGGCCCCGCTAATAACGTGACGACGTTAACGCGATCGCCGATCGGCTGATCGCGATTGCCGATCGACTCCCTCGATACCACGGAGGGAGAGACACGCTCTCGTCCCAGGTGACGAGATCGGATAAACAGACGGCGACGATGCGCCGTTAGTCGACGCGCGACCCATTTTCCTTTTTCTCTGTTTTCTGTAATTGCATTTGACGCACGGAGACACCTGATAAATCGAGGATTAATCAGCGCTGTCGCGCGGAAGATGTAACGTTGCGCACCGGCGTGCGCCCACGGTATCGGCGCGCCGATAATATCGAAATATCTCGTTAGTCGTGCGCTCATTGCTGCGCACAGTGTCAAACTCGAGGGATTAATGGGAGCGGCGAGAAAAAGCACTACTACGCTTTCGTACGCTGAGGAAAGAGATGTGTCGGAAAAGTAAAAACTGTTTATTCAGTGGATGCTGCTAACACGTTTAATCATTTTGATATATATACTTTTACGTATTCTAATATGCACAATGTTGCTTTCAAGTGAGGAAGTATATACGGAAAAAGTGCTGTTGAATCAATAAAATTTCCAACAGCAGCTCAATTGGAGCGAGGCGGAATAAATATTTTTTTAGATTTTTTCTCAGACGTCAAGTATGTACACGTAAATACTAAGGGGATTATAAAAGAAATATTTTTGACCTTGATAACGTGCAATAATGTAAATACCAAATAACATAACAATAAAGTAATAAAAGAAAAAGAAAAATAATAAGAAATAAACAACACACACACACACACACACACCTATACAATAAAGAATACGCAACATAATGATGCAAAAATACAACGGAAAATGAAGAAACTAATACGCGTGAAAATTGTCAGTGTATCGCCGCGACTAATCGTTTAATTCGAGAGCGCGGTGTACATCAGGGCGAGTCGCACACGCCACAATCAAGATTCCGGGATTCGTTTCAGCAAACTTCGTTAGCGACGCGATATAACGTCGATCGCTTCCCGATAGCATCTCGTCGATCGTGTCCCCAGTCGGAAGTCAAGCCGCCCTTTCTTGCCGGCGGCCGCCGGCCGTAATCGAGCCGGTCGATTTCCCGAGGACGTTTACATACTGATATAATTACGAGATGCGCTAATGATAATGAATCGAGAAAAGACGACGACGGTCGGGCGACGCGCGTTCCCTCCGGCCCATAAATACGTCGAACGTCGGCCGAGATATCGAGGCGAGATACGCGGATCCCGGATAATTTCAGCGAGGGCTGAAAAACCGCACGGGGGCCCCTCGTCATTGCCTCTTCCCCACCTCCCTCCGATCGCGGTTTTATACCTCCGACGACGAAGACGGCGACGACGTGGCGTTTATTAAATATATGTAACCGACTTTCTCTCCGCGGCCGTAAAGCGCGTTTACGCCGATACGACGGCGCGCCGGTTACGTCGGCCAGATGATAATTAAGGCCTAAACGCGGGCGCGAGATGCGATATCGCGCTTATGTAAAAGCTCTCGAAAGCACGGTTGCGTGTGCGCCCGCGCGTGCGTGAATGCGCGAGTGCATGCGCTTTGCGTTTCCGCGCCCCGTTATCGGCTGAACGAAAGAAACGATCGTGAGAATACTTTTTCGTCGAGGCGAATTTCCCCTGGGAGATTCCTTACGCACTCGGCGTCTGAAAGGTACCTGCTGCCCGTGACGATACTGTTAGAAGGGTAATGTAACGTGAAGAAGGTAGACAAAGCTGTGCTGAATGTTTATATGTAAACGTGATTTATGATATACATCTTTTTGATACTACGTAGTGAAACATTTTTGGTCAGAAATGGTGCGGTGAAATTATCGTGTTACTTTAACAACGTGAATATGTTGGAAAGTAACGTGTTAACAAGGTGATATATGTTAATTCAACACATGTTCGTGTACTTTTTAACGTATTCCTCATGTTAAATTAATACCAAAATTTCAATGAATCGTTTTCAATACAAAATTCTTTACCGTGTATACAGTAAGAAACATTTGGGGCTTGTATTAAAATCGGCAAAACTGTTAAATTAAATTTGTATGTTAAATTTGTAACATGTCCGAGCGTTAATTTAACATATTGTATTGCCATCTCAATATACACGTATATGTATTTTATGTTAAATTGATATTCAACACATGTAAGTGTAATTAAATCAACACATTTCATATTTTAGTATCGATCAATACATTGTGGATATTAATTTTTAACAAATAAAATAATTTCTGATAGTCTAAAAATAGATAAAAATTAGATGGTCAGTGATTTTGTAATATTTTTATAATCTTTCCACAAGTTTCCTTTATTGCCTTCTTGTTTTTCATTAAAACGGTAAGAGTAGTTTAGTTATTAGAATTGCAAACGCGTAATAAAAGTCGTTATCGTACCTGTGATGCATATAAAGAGCATATAAACACCAACTATGATTGCAATTATCTCAGCTTCGGTGCGGTCAATCCTTTTCTAACTTTACACGTGTACAGATCTTGTTAAACTTTGCAAAAGATTCTGCAAAGAATTAATTCAAGACTGCAATATGTCGGGCCTACGAGGTTTGCACGCGTTTCCTTTCCCTTATTCCCCCTTCCGCGTGCGGGACGCCCCGATCCTGTTCCTCTATTACTTAGAAAAAGAAGTTAGGTCCACGTGATCACTGTTATTATCAGCCTGATTCAATAACTGATTTCCTAGCGGTAACCAGTCTACAAAGACAACGAATACAAATTGGTAATAAACTTAATAATTCACAAAAGACTAAAAAGTGCGGAGAATCACGATTTTTACCGTTTCTTCACGATGCAGGCCCGAGAAACTCGTAACATTACCTCGGCGTCAAGATCGCGGCTGTTGCTGTCAGGATTCGAATTAGTGCTGATTCCTTTTACGCGTGAAAAGCCGAGGAGCGAGGAGAGAGCGCGTCGATCTGTATTCGATCGGTTTCAGACCCAATTTCCCGAAAATTAATGGCTTCCCCTTCGCCGAGCGGGAAAATCGATTATTCCGCGTCTACCGCCGCAGGATCCGCAGGGAGTGCCCGGTAGAGCTTCGGGACACCTCGTACGTCTCGATCGCGCACGCGCGTTCGGCGCTTTAAACGCTGCCTTGCGCGTAATTACTGCCGCGCGCGCGTTGTAATTCGCGTCGGTGCGACAAGGACGAGAGTGATGATTTGCGGATTATCGCGCGGACGAGCGCGTAGAGTTTTCATTAATTTCAATGCGACGTTATCTGTTATTGACGGTGGTATCGAGTGCGCCGTACGATCGCTATTTTACCGCTAAGATCGAGGAGATGATAAGCCGAGGACGCTTAACGAGTTATCGATAGAAATCACGCTGTCGTGGCAAATGACGCAGCGCTAAGGCGATCGCTCGTAAAACGAGATAGAACGAGGGAGAACGAGCGGAGTAGAGTCGGAGAGAGCGACAGACAGACAGACAGACGGAGATAGATAGAAAGAAAGAGAGAGAGAGAGAGAGAGAGAGGGAAAAAAGGGAAGAAATAGGAAGACGGACGATCGAGCGAGCGATGATTTCGCGAGCGTTTTCCCGATTGTATATAATCGCCGGGATAAATCCGTGAACCCGTGTCGCGGCTAATTATCCGCGCGCTAATTAAACGTCGCGTTAACGGCTGTTTAATGCGCGCCGCGCGTCGTATATAATCTCGCGTCGGCGCGAAAGCGTCCGCCGATCCGCCGGCCGTGATCTCGCCTGACATTATTATTGCGTTTGTTGGGCTCGCGCGCAACCGACCCGGGGAATCTAAAACTGATACCGCACCGGGTTAATGAAAGGTATCCCCCCGGTTCAGTGTTCCGGCTTAATGTCGCGCGTACATCATCCCTCCCCGCGCCGACGGCGCGGACTTTAGCGAGGACGAACGTGGAATTGAGACGTCGCCGGGGTCCGGGAAAACTGGAGGTTGATTCGCGTTTTACGGAGGCGGAAATGAAACGAGAGCTTGTCGCAGAGGGGGGGAGGGGGCGATCCGGAATCTCGGTTACGTTCGATCGACGCTCGCTCTGGAATTCGGCGAGCCGCAAAATTCCCCGGGCTGTTTTGCGCGTCGGCGTGGCGCAGATTGCCGGGCTTTACATTCGCGATCGCGGATTCCGTTAGCGTTTAGCCGACGGTGAAAAATCCCGATGACTCGGGAAATCTGATCCGAGTTCTTGTTCGCCGACGTAGGAGGAGAAGAAGAAGAAGAGGCCGCTGTTGCGGCGGCGGTGGCGATCGGCGATGTTCCCGTTGAATTAGCAACAAAACGTCGGCGCGCGCGCGCGCGCTCGCGAGGAAATTACACGCTTCTTACACGGCGGAAGGTCACCGGCGACTTACGGGCCCCTTCGCGAAAGCGATCGTTTCATTTCAGATATATATCTATCGGTCCACGTAATTGTCCTTGATAACGGGAACGCGCGCGATGCGCGTATAACGGAGCGCTCTGATATATTATCGCTTTGTCCGCGCGATCTCGCGCGATAATAACATGACGAAGCGCGCGGTACCGCCTCGGCCGTCCACCTCTCGCGCTCATTATCTTTCCAAATTAAATTGGTCGATGCGTAATTCGGCTGGCAGACTTCGCGCGCCTCGCAGAACCCGGACGCTCTCTTCTTTCGCGTAGAAATGTGCCGAGGTGAAATCGTCGCAAGGTAAACGCTCTTATTTTGTACACAGAGAATAAGGTTTCTTTGGATTTAGCGTGCGGGAAAAATGAGTCCACGATTGATGTCAACGATTGATATTCTCACGTGCAAACGGGAATATTGTGATCTTAGGGGATTTTTAATCTTGATTGATCTTGAATATACTAAAATGAGTGCCGCATTCAAGTAAATATTTACTAAGAAGTACTGGAGCGATTGGTTTCCCTTGGATTAAGTAAATATTCATTGAGTGTGACATTTTTCTCTTTCATTGCGCTATATTTAGATAATATTTACCTAACCCAAGCAAAATAATTATCCCAATCCTTCCGACTCCTTGGAAAATATTTCTTTGAGTTTAGCGCTTTTTTCTCTCAGTGTATATATTTTTTATACTGAGGAAAAGGAACTTGCAAATTTATTTGCAGGATATAAAATTTATTTCATAGAAGGTAAATTCGCAGAAATTTAAATATACTTTATTTCGTAAAAATAAGTTTCTAAGTATTTTTTTGTCCATGTACTCAAAATGTATGTTTTTATAGATTTATATGAAACAGAAAGAGACAGAAACGGAAAAATTTAAATAAAGCGGATTTAATTTTCATTCTTTGTCTTTCGCTTTCACGTAATCGCGTGATTTGTATCCCGTCCGGTGATCTTCTTTCTTCTCTTTTTTCATATATTTCCTCCATATATGTCTATCTATTTATAAACAAATAAATTGAAAAACCCGTTTCTTCCCTATTTTTCTGCAGATTTCGCCAATTTCTGTCCCAAGGATACCAAAATTCGTTTAGAAAAGTTCACGCGTGTTCGATCGAAACCTGCTACATTTACTTGTTTTCCTAAAAGAAGATAAGAAACCAAAAAAGGAATCCTCTTAAAAATGAGGAAAATCGGGTTTTTTCCCCAAAACTTCAAAACTATACATAAATCTATGCAGAGACCCAAGTGTTCCTCGAGATTTGCTTTAGCCGATCAAAACGATCCAATTCAACATTCCTCGTTTATTTCCCGCTGTGCGAAAGTCCCGGGGAGCGCTTGAGTCCTCGAGTACTAATCCTTCAAATCGCGGCGTATCGACGGCTGGATGCAGGTCGGGCGAGAGAGAACCCAGTGTCTATCTACCTTCGGGGATGACGACAGCGCGCCGAGTCGAGTGACGAGAGAGGCCGCCGTGGCTCTCGCCGTAATATTAATATCGATTCGCGCGCGGCGTTATTCAGCAGGAATAATATCGTCTCGTCTCTCGCGTGGCCGTTAAATTCGATGTATATCCGGCCGTTTTACGGCTGGCGCGCGCGCGTGCAAGAAACGGCGCGAGCCCCGACCTTTTGACGCAACTCGGCTCTAGCTCGCAGGCACAAAAATATTAATGCAGGCATTAGAAAGTTCCCGTGCGAGCGCGAGATCCTCGCCGTCCGTATCTCTCCGCCTGCTGCGCCATACGGCTCCGTGCATTCGGTGCAACGTGCCGCGCGCATGCAACGAGGTCTGCATGTGTGCGACGTCCCCTCGGCTGGTAGCAAACGGCTAGAGCGCGTATGCACCTCCGGTATCTCACCCGGGGACTGAAATCCCCGCGAATCCACCACACACAGCCGGATCTTCCATTTATATTTCATATTTTAGGAATCTCTCTCTCTCTCTCTCTCTCTCTGCCTGTCTGTCTGTCCGTCTGTCCCACGGCAGCGCCGAGAGTCGCAGTTTCAGCGCCGTCGAACCTTGTAATTCGTACTTAGCGAGGTTCCTAACAGCGGGAGACTCCGTAATTTATGCCCGGCTAATTTTTCACACCGGGATCCTGTAACACACATTCAGCGGATTTTCGACGGCGAGCAATTTATATGCAGCTGAATTTCAGCGGACTCGGATTCACCGGCTGATTCACGTCTCCCGGGCGATCTTTTTCTCTCCTTCCTTATTTAGAGATAGGACTCGGCGATTTAGAATTCTTCCCCCCCCCCCCCGNATTATATAACTTGTATATTTTAACGATAGCGCGCGCACGCGGCATACCGTCGTTTATATCAGGTGAGTTTTTCCAGCGGGAGATTCCTGCGTTCGCTCAATTTTCGCGAAGCGGGACTTGGGAAAAATTGTACTCACGTAAAAGTGCTGTTGGACAAATAGAATTTCCAATGAATATTCGTTTGATTGGAATAAAATCAACAATTTTTCCTCTCAGATATATTGAAAAAGAAATTAAGTATCTGTGATTTATTTGCGATTATATTTGCATAATGGGATGTGCATAATGAAACATATTTTTTACAGTGCTACTATAATGTTGCTGTAGTTAACGACTGTGTTAACGACAATTCAATAGCGATATTACTGAAAAAAAAAAGATTAGACAATAACTAGTTAATCAGTGTTCAATGTTAAATTAAAAAGTTAAAAAATTAATAACTTTTAACTTAAACTAATTAATTTAAAATGCATTAATCTTAACTTATTAACTTTCTTTTTATATAAATTAAATTAATTCATCAATATTAAAATAATGGCACATGCTGCTTAGAATATAAAATAAGAAATATTAAAATAAATGCCAGAATTTTTGTTGTTTCTGAGTGCTAGTTCTTTCTTTGCATGGAAGTTTGAACACAAAACAGTCGGTGTTTTCTTATAATAGCTACTATTTTTCTTTATTTAATATAAATCTACTATTAAAAAGTTAATTACATAAAAAGTATATATATATACAGAGTGTCTGTCGCTAAGTAAAACATACGTCATATTTTTGTAGTTTAAGCCGACAAAAAGCCCTTCACCGTTATGCAAATAACCATGCAAATGTTTGAGTTATTAATTAAAAAACCTCTGCACACGGCCATTTTCGATAATTAATAACTCAAAATTTTGCGTGTTGTCTGCAAAATGTTACAGGACATTTTTGTTGACATTAACTTAAACTACAAGTATATGACGGATGTCTCACTTAGCGACAGATACTTTGTATACGCACGGCTTTGCATAATTAATGTTTAACTTTAATTAATTATCTTAATATCAAATTAACTTTTTATTAAGTTAACTTTGGTTTAGGTAATTTCTAACTTAATTAACTTAACGTGAAGTTAATTATACGGACCGTTAATTTTAACTTAGTTAAAAATAAAAATTAATTAATCCTGACTGAGACTAATACTCGAATTACTAAAACTATGTCTGATAATATCATCATTGGGTCGAAAAAATTTGCTCCAATTAAACGCGCCATTGGGAATCCTATTGATTGAACGGCATTTTTTTCCCGCGAGCGGATGCTGCACGCAAGCAGCAACGTTTCTGCGCGTCTCTGCGCATCTCGAACGCCGTTAGGAGCGAACGTTGAAAGTACGCATCCTCAGTGCATTGTAATAAACCACTATTACTGCCAAGGTCGCGGCGATGACGGCTACGAGTTGCGGGAGAACGCGAGGCGCTCGGAGACATTCCCGGGTTAGCCGCGAGTTAGCCAGCCGACGAGGATGGCCAAAAAGAAGCGTCGCCGGTCCCGGCTAATTTAAACACTTGGACGCGGAAGATAGCGCTGTGCCGTGCCGTTTAGCATGGAAACAACCGGGCGTCGCTCGACCGGCGCCGCTTATCGGAATTAAGCAGCGAATTAAAAATCCACATGTCCTCTCGGCGACGATCACCGGACGTTGACGACCACCCTGACAAGTGCGTGGGTGTGCCAGATTCGATAGTTGGCCTGCCGGCGCAGCGGCAGTCGGGGTGGTCGGAAACAGCGTCCGTCCGTCGCCGTCCAACCAGCGGTAACTATTATATTTTATTAGCACTGTTATTGTTATCGGTTTTAAATCATGTGACCGCCGCAGCGCGATTTATCTCGCACCTCCGGTGGGGGACTCGTCGTTGACCATACAATCGGGCCGACGATAATTCTATGTTTATGGCATATTTTCTGCGCACGTGGAGTCGTCGTTCCGCTACCGGAAATGGACTGTTGACAAAAAAAAACAGTGTTTTTGTTGCTACTACTTTTTTGTCGGATCAACGAAGAAGTCTGGAGTCGCAAATGGCTGTGATCCTCGCCGAAGCCAACAGTTTTCTTCCCTCGCAGCGTATGTTGAAAAGGAAATGTTGCTGGTATTTACGATTATGTTTGCACAATGAAATAATTGTAGCAAGGGAAAGCATTTTTCGTCTACAATACTGCTATTACAGTGTCAGCGATAACAACTTTATATGCGCATTGTTATGATTCTTTTGCTGGAACAACGAGAGAAGTCCCGTTTCGTTGCCTTAGCGTCGAAATGAGTTATTCAAAAGTGAAAATCAACAGCCACCGTATGTTTGCAGACTAAGCCGTTCCGGAACGGAAAGCCCTTTACCATTTTGCAGATAACCACGCAAATGTTCGAGCTATTAATGAAAAGAGTCTCCGTACATTACCGCTACTTCGAATAATTAATCGTTCAGAATTTAGCGTGGTTGTTTGCAAAATGGTAGAAGGCTCTATTCGTCGAGACCTGAACCACACACGTACATCACGGATGTCCTACTTAGCGACGGACACTCTGTATATCGCGTATATAATCGCCAGTGTCACAGAATACTCTTACATCTCGCTACATTCTTCGGCGCGGTACGTATCGCGTCTGATTCAAGGCGGTGCTCAAAATGCAGATTATCCCCGCGAACTCGAGCATGATACATCTCGGAAGATCGAGGCCAGCGGCGCGGGGTGTGCGTTTTTAGTGAATAATCGCCTCCGTTATTCGTGAGCGGGCGAGCTTGCGCGCGGCGATTTTTGCCCGTTGATGAAGGGGATCTTTGGTATCTAATTTAAATGTCTGAAACTCGATCTTGAAATCTCGTCGGACGTATCTCGGCCGTCACGAGCCTCGCCGCGTTCAGCGGCCGGCGATTTTTCGCGACGCGTCTCCGTAATTTGCACGCGCACGTCGCCTTGAAATTCGCGGGAGAGCCGGGAATTCGATAAATTCAGCGATTCCCGTTCGGTCCCGATCGGTTCGCGCGTCATTTTTCCGCGGTTTCGCCGAACGAGCCGCGATCTCGCGAGGCGAGGCATGAGATATCGCGCAGTTGGTACACCGACGGAATTAGTCGCCGACGTAATACTCGTAATAAACAATTCGCGCGCATTCAAGTCGCGCGGCTATCTCGCCTTTGTTGTTATCGATCGGGCCGGCGAAACGCGTGGAATCGGGACGCGATAACGGCCGCGATATCACCGGTGGAATCCGCGCGCGAAATTCCACGTGGTATTCCCGATACGTCGATCCTCTTCTTTTTCCGCTCCCGCCTTTCTTCTCCCCCGGATCGGTCGCGCCGGCGAATCGTGCGCACGCGTATCGATTTCGCGCGCCGCCGGCTGAGCAGATCGCGCCGGGTGATCGATTTAGAGGAACACAGGAATCCCAGGTGTTGGGATCGTTAGGATCGCCGGGATACAGTTCCCATTTTTCCCGTGTTCGCGCAGGGCTTTCTTCCAGCGTCGGAGGTACGACTGGGATCCCTGGATTCCGTTCGAAGGATTCCCGTTCCGCGCGGCAGGCGCTGAGCACTCCGGATTCTTCGCGCCGCGTTATCGTTGCGATACTTTCGATCCTGAAAATTCGCCGCTTTTTAGGTTTTTTTCTCCCTCTCTCTCTTCCTCTCTCTCTCTCTCTCTCTTCTTTTTTCTAGTTTTCAGGATTATTATTGCGAATTGCCACGCGGACGGAGAGGAATCTGCGCAGCTCACTCGAGAATCCACGCTCCTGGCAGCTCTGCGCGCAGTGTCCCGAAACGCTCGAAATTCGGTCAAAATTCGTCCTGTCAATATAGCGTCAAATGGAAAAAGACGAATAGGCAAATATGAATGATTAAAAATACGCTTATTATGGGATACGCGAATCTTCTCATGAGAAATATTTTTAGTCACGTGATCTCATAAATTTCTCCTGCAAATAAAGCCAAAATAAAAACAGACAGAGATTTCGGGAGAATGAAATTTTAATTTTTATCCCTTTAATGTAACGTTCTTTCAATATAATATTAGGTAACGCAATATAATGTCCATAATTAATCATTTAACATAATAAATTGTTTAAATTTAATAAATCACGATTAGTATTGTTTTAATATAATTACAGTGTTGTAACATATAAAATAATGAGTTATTCTTTATCACGTACGCAATTCTTTGATGAAGTTCATTCCAGATCGATTGATGAGTTCTGGGAAGATTATTGTGACGATCTGGATTAGATAGCAAATATCACTTCAAATGTCACTTCATTAGATATATAGAAACGTTGTTTTGTTTATTAATATTTAAAATAAATAATGAGCGTGTAAATATGAAAATATGTACTCTCTCTGCCTCGCTTTTGTCACGCCGCTCGCTCGCGCGCTTGGTGCGAAAGACAGCCGTCTCTTTCATTTATAAATCGCTCGATTCGCGCGTTGAATTTTTATATACATGAAGTAATAGTATTTTATATTTAATCAAAGATAGAGCGCGGGAAATTAAAAGGAACTTTTTTTATAACTCACGGTATATGTTGCTATCAATATAAAGGAAAGAACTGAATTCGGAACTTGTTAGTGTGTTCATCAAAATAATTCCAAGTAATAAAATTAATTAATAAAATAGTCTCTGCTTGGTTGCGAATTCAGTTCCTGACTTTTTAGGTTCCTTTCATTCGACACCATTTATTTTCAGGCGTTCTATTCTGTAAATCTCTGATAAATTTCGCCTGCAAATATCCACGTTATTCTTCACCGTCGATCGAGATTTATACTTTTTGCATACTAAAGGGATACCCCGTTAATAAAGATTATCATTATTATCACCGGTATTTTTATTTTTCGGGATTTCGATCGCATTTCGAACGTTTCGGGACGCGACGGTTGAGGATTCCCCGAGTCCTCGTTACCTCAACCACGGCCGCGTTGCTCCCGTTTGCATCCCTTTTGCAAAAAACACACCGCCTCGCGCGCGAGCACGGTCTCGTATTGTTGAGTTCTTATGTCCCGAGGATCCGGCGTGCTGCCTGTCCGATGGAAACCGGTATATATCGCCGATACGCATCTATGCATTTTCTTGCGAGTGAGCGAGTCTACTTAAGGATTAAATCCTCGCGATTAAATCTCTCCTTTGGGGAGAGCAAGCGCGGATCATGTTATCTCGGCTCCCGGTCGGTCCAAAAATTAATCAACAACCACCGCCTCAATCTCCCATCAGCCGTTCGAATCTCCGAGATTCCCGGCTCCCCCCCCCCCCGCCCCTATCTCTTCTGTATCTCTTCNTCGGCCGCACTCGAATGAACTTCTCACTGCGGGGAAGAGATCGCGCGCGTCCGATAGCTGTCGGGGCTCGCGGAAGAGGTGACTATTCGCTCTCGCGATGTATTTTCATACTCCTACACCGAGCGATCCGGTCTGATCTCGGGAACACAGCTCGAGCTCGCTTAGTTTTGTAGAGCGCAACCGACAGGGAGGCAAGTTTGTGGAGCGGCGCGCGCGTTCACGGCGGCCAAGATCGCCGGGCGAGAGAGCCTCGCGGCTACGCAGCCCATATATTTATTAAAGTCCCGGCTACCGAGGCAACATCTTTCAACGCCGCGAATGTTATTCGTCTTCGCGCGAGTGCGCGAGTGCGCGCAAATAGAGTACTCGGCGTGCATTCGTGCATCGCGAATGGCGCCGTTTATTCGCCGGCTATTCGTCGTACTCGCCGAGAGAGAGTGTGTCCTACTGCCCATTACCATCGCGTCGTTCATCGCGTCTTCATCGGTTCACGGGGTGTGCGCGAAGTACACGACGTGGATCCGCAGGGGGTGGCGATTCCGCGCGCGAATCAGAGTGTGATGCCAGCAATAATAATAATAATGATGTAACTCGCAGCGCGTACGATTCTTACGCGTGTATTGAGCGAACGATGCGCGGTGGGCGAGGCAGATGCATATGTTTATGGTTGACCTTAACCTTATTCCGGGTGTCTGGGGATTTCAGGTCGTGTTACCCGGAGGTTTGCGGAGAACCGGCCGGTCACCACAGCACGGAGAAGAATAATTCGCCGGCGAATTTGATCGCAAAGTCTGTCGGTTGTTATGCGGACAGCGAAACGATTCGTTCCTTGTTGGGTAAAACCAGGTGGGGATCCGTACAGGAAATCCGTGGAATCTTACGGTTTCTCCTAGGAATTTGTGCCAAGAACCCCGGGTCTTGGGTAAAAGTTCCATGTAACATAGATGCTTGCAGTAACATTGCTGTAAAGTCGCAACAATGTTAATGTTAGCTTTTGTGCTTCGTGGGAGCCATGCGGATTCCTAATTGAACTTTCGCACATCATGTGGGTTCTTATGCGGATTTTTCGTATCCTATATGGGTTCATATGAGTTCCCTTGGATTTCTATGGGAATCCACTTCGAAATTTTCAACAGAGTTGAAGGCACCCATGCTATTCTCTAGATGTATTTTCCTGAATCCGTAAATTATTTTGTTGTTAGAATAAATTAGTAAATGTAAGAAAATGCTATTTCGTTCCAACGCAAAATTAGAGTGTCCTAAGGACGAATTTATTCAGTAGAATATTTTCTATCCTGGCGACAAAACCGTTTTTGTTCTAATTAAGAATAATACGCGAATTTAGTTATGCTAACGAAATTTTATCGCCGTCGCAATGAATGTGTAGTAGCAACGATGTGTGTGTGTGCGTGTGTGGTTTCGCTACACAGCAACATTATTCTTTTTCAAGTGCGTACTTCTCAAATTATCGCAATATCTTGAGTATTATCTGGGTACGAAAGTCTTTCGAGTGTTATCTGGGAAAGCTGAGAGAAATTATAGTTATTTTCGGCCACAACTACACTCTCCTTATGGTTTTAACTATAAAAATAATAGTGGCAACATGCATGTAAAGTTATTATCACCGACTGGTTACGTTTAGCAGAGAAAGAAGCTTAGTGATCGCTTAGTGATTATTGTTCATGACTGAAGTATTTTTACCTCGTTGCGTCGCTTACAAAAATAGGGAAATGATTATTTTAATACAAAAATTACAGATTCTTGATAGATCCAGGAAAATGTACCAATCGGGAGCAATAATCATTAAGCCCTTACTGAGCTATTTCTGCTGAACGTAGGCATTATAGTAACACTTACTAGAAAAACGGTTTTGTAGACTGTAATTTTTTTGCTATTTATTAATGACTATAGTTATGAATGTTTTTCTCTCAGTGTAGTCGGGTATTCGAATTACACGAATATTTGGGTATTCGTATTTGAATATTGGAGATGTCCGAGCATGCACCCTGACAGCATTAGAAGATTAAATTAAGATTGCATAATGAATGACAAAGGCATAGAAAGATTCATTTTCGAAAGAATTAGCTTCCGGAGAATGAGAAATTAATACACCGACAGCCTCGCTTACAAAAATAGGGAAATGATTATTTTAATACAAAAATTTGCATAATTATAAACAGATTACGAACTAAATAATAATCACAGCAGTCCCGAGAAAAAGAATCGAAGAACTTTATAATTACCATACATTTTCCATATTTTGTGAGTGATGCGATACTTACGACCGGTAGATTTTCACCTGTGTGAGCTTTGCTGAATAATAAAGATAATTAATTAGCGTATTAAAATAACACACTGATTTTAACAATATTTCGGAAACAAAGTTTCTTCACATCACGGCGGCAATCAGCAAGTTAATAATATCTTTGCGCTCATCCAAGCACCGACGATCTCCGACGATTTCGCGTCGTTCGATCTGTTCGAGAGCCGTGGGAAGCTCCAGAAGAAAGTTCTCCGAGCGCGTAATCTAAGCCATTTGTCGAGTATCTTTTGAGTTTCACGCAAACTGGAGGAGTAAGCTGGCAAAAACCCCTCTGAAAAAAAAGCTCTTCCTTGCGCGTCGTTTTTCGCCTTCCCCTTTCGCCGGTGGAAAGTAGGGTACTCGAACCTTCGCTCTTTGTTGCGAGGTATTAATCGAAGCGGTGCGAGAGTTATATCTGTTATCTATATAAATTACTCGCGAGGTTCAATTCGCGAACGCGGTCTCTAATCGATTCCAGTCATCTCGGCCGGTGCATTCCCGCCGAGGGAAAATCGACTACAAATTCGCCGATATGTCGTCGATAATTGATGCGCCGTTGCGCCGATAGCCCCGGTACACGTCGGTTCCATAACAAGAAAAGCGACGGGACGGGCGAACGTAATCCGAAAGTAGGTTCGCCTAATCTGCCTTAATCTATCGACAATGAGGCGCGGAGATTGACGCGCGCATGGCGATAACGATGCTGATGCTGCGATTTTCTATGCGCGGACCGCTGTTTATTTTGCAGTCGTACACGACTCGCGATTTATACGCAACGAGAAATGACAAGCCGAGCGGGTCCGGGTGATCGCTAATTAATCAAAGCGCGCCCGCGGAATCTCAGGTAGCCGTGTTTTCTTTCTCCATTTTTTGCCTCCTTTTCGTCAGCGCAATCGCGTGACTTCGCTCCCTCCTCGCGATTATACATTTTATCCTCTTTCCTTTTTTTTTCTTTAATCTCTATGTTGACTTAATTAGCGAATCGTGACGCAGCCGGGATTCCGGGATGGGTCGGCGATACGTCGTGATAGCGCGAGAAAAGACGAGAAAAGCAGAAGGGAAGAAAAAAGAAAGCGCGGAATGGGAGCCCGGATCGGAGAATCGGTAGGTCGGCAAGATCGACGACCCACCGGGGGGCAAGATATTCCGCTGTGCCGCCCCCGATACGCCCCTGCGCCTCCGGCTATGATTAGCACCCAAGCGTCAGTGCATTTCGAGAACGAGCGCATAACGCGTGCACCGTGCACACATAGTTGCATAGTTGCGAAGAGTCTCGTTTCTTTCTCTCTCTCTTTCTCTCGCTGTCGGGTGCGATGGAATTGCAACGAGTTTGCCGTGGCGGCGGCTGGAAAAAATCCCTCTGCAATTTCCGCCTCGAACTGGAGCGCCCAGGTGGAATCGTAGTGCAAGAATGCTAAGCGGCGGATATCTGAAGAGTTCGAACGTTCGAGTCGTCTTCATTGCAAATTGAGGGAAGTTTCTCGTCTTCCTGAGATTAATCGCACGTAGTATTATCGGTCCCGCGGTTCTGCCTCGTTCAGTCTCGTTTCAGTCAAACGTCCTGCTCGTCGCGGCGAGATCGGGAATTTCCATTAAAATGAGAATTTAATTCCATTAACTCGTCGAGTGCCTCGCCAATTTCACGTGACTTTCCATTCCCGCCGCGTGGGCCACTAATGGCTCGCGTTATCGCATTTGTTATAATATATATCTTATAATATTTATAAGATTAGAAAAATCATTATTATACGAAGAGGAAGAGATAAAGTAAAATTTACGTTCTGTGCGGCCTAATCGAAAAGTCCAATATGGCTTACGAGATATCCAACGTGTTAAATAAGAAAAGTATGCGAAAATGTCGGTGATAAGGAGTGAGAAGTCGATAATAAGAAATGATGTCTTCGATAAAAGACGATAGAATGGCAGAAAAATATTCGGAATATTTGTAATGATAATACTATAATATTATGCATCGTAGCAAAGGAATTATAGTTAGGAGAGTCATTTTCCTAGTAAATGGCAATGATAATAACCCTACACGCATATTGCTATTATTATCTTCGAAATTTTGTTCGTTAAAATAAAAGAAAGGAATTACAGTTGAAGCCGAAAATAATTATAATTTCTATAAGTGTCTGTTATCGCAATTGAGAATATTTGTGTGTACATTTAGTTGCGTTAAAACTCGATTGAGACTGCTGAGGGTAATTGACAGAATAAAAACCTCCTATAGGAATTTTTCTGTTTCTACAGCCGAGTTTTGTCTGATCCCCACGTTGAGATACTCATTTAATTGAATCAACAAAATTCTTCCTTCGATATGGGCAGACAAATGTTTTGTCTCTGAACTAAACCTTTTGCTTAGAGAAACCAAATTCTGGTTTTTATAATCAAAACATTTGCCATATCCAATCAAGAATTTTGTTGATTCAATTAAATAGGTTTCTCAGCATGGACAACGGAACAATTCAGTTCATTCGTACCGACGGGATTATTTGTTTGCGCGTATTGCGATAATATTTAAGTGGAACAGAATTTTAGAACCGAATAGAAAAAATAAAACCAAATTATCGCGCGGTTTCGATTTCTTCATCTCTTCATATCTTCATCGCATACTGCGATAACGCGTTAAAATAATTTTCTCATAAATAAAAGTACATCGAATCGAACGAAAAGCGAGTAAACGAAATTGCCGGCGGCTTCGATTTCTTCGTCACTTCGTATTATCATTATCGCGCGAGATCGCTTCATCCGCCGTCGTCGCGCCAACTGAACTCCATTTTCCGCGTACCCTACGCTAACGTGTCAACGTGATTTTCTCTTCCAAATGAAATCATAGAATCGGCGAAAAAGTGAGCGAGCAAAATTATCGATGGTTTCGACTTCTCCGTCTTTTCATATGTTCATTGTCACACGAGGCTACCTCGTCCGCCGTCGTAGCGTCTGTCGTTATCGCCGCACCTCGCATAGTCCGCGTCCGTAAGATTCCTGGCCTGCCGTAAAAATCCCAAGTCGGATTAATCGAACGAGTGTCGTCGTGGAGGATCGATGGATCTTCGGCGACGGCCGCTCACCGGCTTTTAATTGAATTCGCTACGCCGTGCGCTGCGCCGCGTCGCGCCGAGAGCAGCTGCTCTTCCTATCAATTATATAGTAGGTCGGCGGGCATCTAGCATTCATTACGGGATCGGTTTGCGCAACGCTCGATTTATGGAGCGGACTCCGCGGATCGAGTCCTGCCTCGGGACGGAATTATCGCGACGGACCATCTCGCGCGACGTCGCCGGATGAGAACGTAAGGAGGAAAACCGCCGGCTCGTTCGCTCGCCGCTGATGACGAATGCACCGGTGAGAATTCTCTCGGCGCGTAAGTAAAAGTAAAGAAATGCCCGGCAAGAGGCGATATTCTTTCCCTCCTCCTCCCCCGTCGTCGTTCCCCGAAACATTTTAAATAAAAGAAAAAAAAGAGAAGAAGAAAAAGCGGAAGAGAAGGAACGAAGACTACGGTTTAGAAAGTTGCACGAAAGGAAAGCGATCGTAACGCGATCTCTATTTTTGCGAGACACGATAAGAGGCTCCTCGATTTCATCTCCACTCGAAGGGACGCGCGGGGATCCTCCGTCTCAAATTGAGCTCACTCACGTTCCTCGCGATGCGAAGTGGCTTTAATGGAATCGCACGGAACAATGGTGCAGAGGCACGTGCAGAACACCTACATCAGCTGCAGAAGTGGAGTTTCTCGAAAAATCGCCTCTACCCACTTTTGCGCCCCTTCGTCCCCCGCGAATCCGCCGGTCATCGAGAGAGAGAGAGAGAGAAATAAATGCGATATCAATCGGAAATACGTATATCACGGCGTTGAAATTTAACACATACCGATTTCACCGATTCAATTTACCTAGCCATCGGTAAAGGCTCTTTCTCGAGTGCGTAGTAGCCAGCACGTCGATTGAATCGAACGCAAACAAAGAGATAAATAAATCGCTCCGAGTGGAGAACACGGAGACGTGTCTCTCGGAGAGGAGAATGAACGGCCGAGGGGGAGGGAAATAAAGCAAGAGGCGATCTTTGGGGTATCACACACACGCACACACGGGCGAGCGGAGCGCTCGTGGACGACGATGATGACGAGGACGACGGCTACCTTTGCTCGGCAAGAGTTCCTCGGCGCGAACGCGCGGCGGGGTACGCGTTAACGGGATCGGGAGTCGCGTCGAACCGGTTGTATGCACGCGATGTCCTCAGGCGGCCGGGGGTGGTGGGAAGCTCGTATGTAGGTCTCCTCCTGCGATTGGTCGAAGCCGGCTTGGCCTGGCGGATAAGGCCCAACAACGCGCCGTGTCTGCCTCGGCCCGACCGACCGACCGACCGAGCCGGACTCACCTGTTGCACCTGGCTCGCCGTGATCGCGTACCGGAACCGACGGTGAATTCGGGCATGCTGGCTGCCTCTGACCAGCTCCGGCCGGTTCTCGGGAAATTCCGCGCTCTCCCGCGGCCGCCGCCGAATTTTGACTGGTTTCATGGGAAATTTTATGTATGTCACACCTTTAATACCTTTTCCCACCTGGGACCTCGGTTACCGAGGAGCCTGAGCGTGAGCTTCGAGTCATTATCGAGTCGTCGATCAATCTTGGAACCATCGTCGATCAATCTTGCGGCAGAGACTGTCGCGAAGTACCTGCCGCGACATACTTCGACGGAATCGTCGTCGTAATTTTGATTGATTTTTGCCCGTGGAATGAGATAAGATAAGGGTCGGTTGAGGCCGGCGGAGATTTCGTTCGCGATGGGACCTCGCGTCGCTTTCTCGGGGATCTTGAATTTAAAGGGTATTATGTAATAATGGTCCCCTGGTTTAGTTTGATAATAGTTTTGTAACGGACAAGGAGAAATTATGACCATCAAGGATCTAAGCACGATGTGTCATTTTGAATATTAATATAGATAATATTATTTATAGGAAGATATGTGTTTAGCTATGCATTAACGTACCTTTTTGGCCATAATAAAGAATCAAATATAAGTCACGTTACGGGGTGGGTTAACGAGGAATATTTAAAATAAAATGTTACGCGGAGAAAATATCGCAGTAAAAATGACCATTTTGTAATGCCGAACCGAAATATTAACACATTAAGGGCGGGAGTCGTAGTATTACGATTTAGCTCGACTGCGGCTTAAAGGCGGGAGTCGTAGTAAAACAATTTAGCTCGACTGTACCTTAAAGTTTTTATGATCACACAAAATATCGCCCGCCGTTAATGTGTTAACCGAAATTATGATGTGTGTTGTAATCCTTAGTAATATATTTCAAGTGTATACGTCAATAAAGATTACAACATACATGATAATTTCGGTAATAATTCCGGTATGATCCAACATTACAAACTTTTATAATAATTCTCACCACAATATTTTTCCGTGTATCCTAAAAATTGAAAAGATCAGTTTTAACGTAAAAATGCTGGTTCTCCACGTAGGATTGACGATTGATAAGAAACGGGCGTATGTTTAGTACACGACTGAGCGTATATCTTCCCACAGGTAATATTAAATTTATCTATATTAATAGTCAAATCGGCACTAAGACACCTGTGCACGAGCTGTTACTTGCCCATAAATAATTTCTTCATTTTGAGCCTCAATTTGGGAGGCGCTCGACACTTTGTATCCACGGGAGGAGGAGTAAAAGCGCAACCGGCACTGTTAATAATACTTGAGAGGACCGGTCGTTTAAATCCGTGGTTCCTCTCGCGAATTCCAGGTCCCAATGTACGGTTCCGAGAACAATCTCCGACGGTGGAATTGCGCTCCGGTTTTATACGCGCAATTAGCGGCCACAGGATGCAACCGAATAATCGTAGTTTCGTTAACGAGCTACGGGCACACACGTGCACACAGACTCTACAATAACATCGCTCGGCGATATTAGCGCGACCAAGTGGATTAATGACCATAAAGGGATCCCGAATGAACAGTTACCGTTATCGAGAATATCCACATCCTGTTGCTTCCCCCTGTCGCGGCGAGAACCCAGTCATCGTAGACTGATATCATGTCATTTGGGAACTAGATCTTGATGATGTATTACCCGAAGGCGGTAATTTCCTGCTGAAAAAAAGTTCACTCAATAAAGTTACGCCCGTAATGTTATTGCAAAATTTGTCTCCGACGTCAAGTTAAAATTCAACATTCCGATTTCGCATCACAGTCACTGGTGTGCGATAAGATTTTCAGTTAGCGAATTTTCTAAGATTTTTCTTTTTCTATCGCGCGAATTTATAGTTATCGCGATGCATATAAGTATGCAAATTTGCTTGTCGCGCCTGCAGAAGTGGAGCCAACCGCAACAAAACACTGGCGAACGCTGGCGGACGTGTTTAGAGTAACGAGGAGTTGCCTTGGTCAGTTATCGATGCGGCGTTATCATTTATCGAAACGGTTCCCCGGCTCCCATCCTCGTTTCGTTTGTTCCTTTTTCGCGTGACTTTGCGCCAGCTGCAGTTATACCGGGTGGCGTGCACGTGCTACGCGAGACGAGAGGGTGGGCTGCGAGAGAGAGAGAGAGAGAGAGGGAGGGAGAAGGAGGGAAGGAGACTTAATTGCGGCATCCCGGCGCACGTGCAGACGTCGATAAGCGCATCCTTCTGACATCATCGATCAGAACGGTCGGCTTTTTCCTTTTCGCCCGGCGTTCTTCCGCACGTTTCTGTGCTCCATCATCGCTCTTGCATCGCCGGCGTCCATATTTTTCCAAGGCCGCCGGTTATTAGTCAGACTTTCTTTCCTGCCGTTATTTTTCTGTGATCGCGTTCGCCGCGAATCGGTCTCTCGGCCGGCGAGCCGTTCGATCAGACTTAGCCGGCACAATGAGATCCTTTCCAACGTGAATTCAGATCGGAATGTAGGTTTCGATGGCAAAAATGTTCACCCGATCGACCTTGTAATCGGGCCCGAGGTGGCAATGAAGAAGTAGGGATCCGTTAAAACGCTACGAACCTTCTCGAGTGTGTTTCCGCTTCTTTTTTTTTGACAAAAAGAGAACGAAAGGTCCGGTGTAATAATAGCGAAGATCGCAAGAACAACAAAGATTACAACAATTACGACAAAAATGTTCCTCTGGCTCAACAAAATCGCGGTTCTTCGTCTGTACAGCCAAATCGCAGCGTTGATGCGACACAAATGAGCCCCGACGACGAGACGAGAGTCGGTTTACGGATTTATTTATTACAGAGTAGCATGAAGATTATCGATCATAAAAGAAATCAATCCGTCCTCGCACCGTTTTATCACGAGTATTATCGATGGTGCTTTTAATAATGTTATCAAACGCACGACTTTACGCGGCAGATTCTGCGATCTCGCATCGCGATAGGATCGCGCGCCGTTGTGGAATCCTCGCGAGAAAATACCGCGCGCGAATTAATTCCGCGGTGCATCGCAGCCGCCTATAAATTATTGTCGGTCGATCGATTATTTACGCGCACATGCGTTATTCTATTTGCGCGTATCCGCCACGGCGAAACACAAACGAGTCAAGTGTACTCGATTCGCCGGATATATTAATACAAATTGTTATATATATTATACATATTAATACATATTGGATTATCACTTATAGATGACATGTCGTCATTGATCATTAAACACGTATCAATAAATAATCAAAATAATAGGCCGAGAAAAGCCGAGAACACACGCATGTAAACAAGACGCAAGGAAAACCAGAACAAGATTAAAGTAAAAAGCAGGTACGAATAAAATGATAATAATAATTTTATTGATCCCAGATAATATACATATAGGTGGGAAAAATAATAATATGATAAAGGTTATTCAATAATTACGTCACGTCACAAAGGGTGGGATGGGGAGGTTCTACTAGCTTCTACTAGGTTCTACTAGCTTTACCACACGATTAAAACAAGAAATCTTGTAACATCATATGGAGGTAGGAAGGATAATTCCACATGTCACATAATATTGGAAAGGGATTTAAATATTTTGTCATAAAATGTGACGAGGGTAGAAAGGGGGGGGATAAAGGTACGCAAATTTCGCGTGATGTAATTGTAATTGTTGAATGGCTCCATACAAAAATAAAGACTTCCTACGATACCGGAATAGAAAACCAATAAGCGAAGTAAACAGTAATGTGGCTGCTACAATTATCTCACCGTGACTGATTACAATAAATGAGGAAACTAACAAGGAGAAATGGAAATTTACCACAATATTTTCTCCGTGTACTATAAAACGTGATCTCTTACAAGATATTACCTCCCGCGCGCAAGAGAGAAAGAGAGATAGAGAGAGTTCCCCAGGTGAAATCAATTTTTCGGAATCATCAGTTTCTAATGAGACGAGCCGACGACTGAATCGATTACTCCGCCGACAGGGCGGTAGCAGCTGTCCGCGTCAGGCAGTGCTTGACAAGCCCCGGCACCTCCCAATGCATTACATCTCTTACCGAGGATGTCCGATGAACACGTCTTAACCCCTCGTCGAAGTCTCCGGCGGCAGTAGGTCGCAGCCTAGGCTAACCGAAAAGTCTACGTCCTTGAAGTTGCGTCGGCGCGCGCGCGTCTTCCCCTCTGCGCGCGAACTAGTCGGCGGGCCCGTCGGCGGGTCCGTCGGTGGGCCCGTCGATGGGTCCACCGCGTCTCTCGAGCTCGTGTTAGCGACACGTGCAGCGCGGAGAACCGCCGGTGGAGAACCTTTGTGCGAACTGACGGGCGAAGAGGGGGCGGCGCGGGCCCCAGGAGGGGGAGGGGGCCCAAGTACCGCTATACCTGGAGCGCCGCAGGCGGAATACATACCTACCTACCTACCTAGTGCGCGTCCTCTCTCGCTCCAGCTCGTCGTTCCTTCTCGTTCCCTCCCGCGGCCGACCGCTCGCCCCTCCCACCACCTCGGGCCCCCGTCGTCGGGCCCGCGCGAGCTATACCGCTGGAAGTATCCACCATGATGCGCGCCATAGAGCGGCGGGGACCAGTGGCTTGCCTCAACTCGCCGACGACGCGCGTCGCGACGTCGCCGTCGTCCTCCTTCTCTCCTTTTTTTTTTCTCTCTTTCTCTCTCCTTCTCTCTATCTCTTTCTCTTTCTCTACCCCCGCGTCGTCGTCCTGCGGAGAGAGTTCACGCGTCCTGCGCGCTTGTTCCCGGCTGGTCCTCGAGAGCTCCTCGAGGGGGGACTTTAAGGGAATCGGTGATTCCGATCTCTGTGCTTTTCGACGTTTTCCGCAGCTTTCTCCGGGACACTGTCCTTAGAAATTAGGTCTCCCGGTGCATTCCGTTCAGGATAAGGGAGGACTTCCGGCGTGTTGGAGCATCGGAGTTGCCTTCTGGAATCTCTCCGTTGGAGGTGTTGGCGCACATGACGAGTTTCACAAGTAGTGTACTCTTTAGTGTATCCTCGATAAGAATCTAGCTCGGCCGCTGGCACGAAGCGCCGTCGTGGTCGCGGCACTCCGGAGACGCGACTCCTCCGAGAGCCGGCGAAGCGGAGAAGTAGAGTTTCCTTTGTGCTCTGAAGAATTCTTCTCTTCAGTTGCAGCCGAGCGAGCGACGATCGAGATCGGTCGTCATCGCCGTCGTCGAGGCTCCTCGCGAACGACGAGTCGCGACAACATCCAATTGGTAGACTAAAGAAAGACAGAGAGCTCTCATTCGTGCGTTGCCAAGGACCCCTCTCTCTCTCTCTCTCTCTTTTTCCACGTCTACTCGCGCAGACTATCGTCGCCGAGATCGGTAATTATCATCGTCATCGTGGCTGTTCCTCAAAAGACGACAGTCACGGTGCTCTGAAATTGTTCGAGCGGAGAAGTAGAGCGTTTCTTCGTGCTTCCGAGGACCCCTCGTCCACACTCGGCGGAGCTAGTGCTGTCGAAATCGATCCTCATCATCGCGGGTCGTCGTTCCTCGAAGACGGCGTCGCGTCGGCTTGGAATTGGTAGACTAAGGACCGGGCGATCGCGGCGAGGTGGAAGAGGAACACGAAGAAGGCCCTCCTTCTCCCCGAGCGCCCACCCTACCACTTCCTTCACCTCCTCCTCCCCTTCGTCCTCCTGTTCCTCGCGTCCTCCCCCTCTTCGTCCTACCACCACTTCCAGCGCGCTTACAGTCGTTCGGTCGCCGGCGAGCAATACGGTTTACGGCCGCGTGACGGCGTCGACATCCACGAACAGCTGGTACCACGTCGCGTCGCGTCCAGTTAGCATCCTGCAGGACCGCGACGGGCGGCGACACACACGTGGAGGTCGTGAGGAGCGAATTCGCGAGCGAGACCGCGAGTGAGAGTGATATTGATATATCCGCCTCTTACGGATTTCCGGCCCCGCTGGGACAGGTCCGGTTTCGCGCGAGTGCCGAGGAAGGTAACGCGGAGTGTGAGCGTCGCAGGCAAGGACCCGTGGACCCTGAGGACAATCCGTCCTTGCGGATCCAACGAGTGGCGGGAGCCGCTGCACTTGAAATATCCAGCCCAATCCTCCTCCTTCTGTGAACCCGAGCAGTGCGGTCCCATTATGCACACGGGCCCGAAGCCCCGTGGGTCCTGAAGAATCCTGTACAAGTCCGTGCAAGTCTCCCTCCAGGACTCGTCAATTTCCAAGGAGCCGAGGAAGCAAGATCCAGCCGATCTGACGAATTCGGCCGTCTCCTTGAGGATCGAAGGACCCCGATAGGGTCCGAGCGTCCCAGGAGCAAGGATTCCGTCACACTCCGCGGAGCAGCCGCGTCCTGTTCAACAGCAGCAAACCCCGGGAAGACGGGATCGGGCCAGCGTCCTGAGTCCTGCGGAGAATCGGGAGAGCGCGACGTCGCATGGACGCGCAGTCGCAGACGCGCTACCTGCGTGGTTGCTTGCGCGAGCGTCGAGCCGCGACGCTTCGCGTCGTCCAGCATGCCTCCGTGCGCTGCCACATGATCGTTCAGTGAACGACCTTTCGTCGATCGTCCCGGTGAATTTCGGTAACTCCTCCTCCTCCCCCCTCGCCGTGACTCTTCGTGGAAGCTCGTCCCCCGTGGCAACTCGGCAGGAGCCCCCCCC
>NW_014555639.1:1078442-1333224 GCF_001313825.1 Dinoponera quadriceps
CCCCCCCGTGAAATTTCTCTTGGAGGAGTCGTCACGCCGACGCCGACGTCTTCGAGGGACTAACCTGGCAGCAGATACCTCCTCGTCTCTTCTATTCCCAGAGGTTAGTCACTCGCTCGTTCCGGTATCGTACACACGCGTGCTCGTGTGGGCAGGAGTGTGGGTACGCACGCTGCAACCATTGCTCGTGTGTATATGTGTGCGCGTGCAGAGTGTGTATGTGTGTGCGCTCGAGCCTCGTGCAGGTATATATTTATCCGCGTTGCGAAAGTGCAGCGAGCTGCATTATTTGCGGCCAGCGAGGTGTGAACTTTTTCGGTGATCGAGCCGCGTTTTAGGCCGACGTCGGGACGGAGAGCGTTGCCTCCGGTGATCCCTCTTTCGAAATCACGCTTTGGGATACCGCACGTCGAGCCTCTGCCGAAAGCGAGGTCCTGGCGAACGGGAAACCTTCTTCTCGCCGAGGAAGAGAATTGAAATGAATACACCGGCAGTAATTTCTTAATGTCAAACCTTCGCAAAAAGGGGAGCCCAAGATGGCTTTCTCTCTGAAGGAGTTAAACAATATCACTCCGACGGATCTGCGGTGATCGTTTGCAATGAGTTTCCCCGGTACGTACCAGGTCGCCCGGTAATCGTGGTACGGTCGGAAAAATTCAGTGATTTTTCCTGAAGAAGTAAATCGAAAATAGAAACAGAAGTTTTTCGTATGAGATTCTGTTTTCAAGAAAATCGACTCGGAAAGTTAGTCGAATACGTATGTAGTTAACTAAGATGCTGTTGAACGGATTTTGTGATTATTTGTATGCTTGATACGCTCGTAACATAATGTCACACAGTAAACAATTTTGTGTAAATAACGGTCCATTGAAATTTATGCGTTACTTTAACAAGGTGAATATGTAAAAGAATAATATGTTAGCAAGGTAAATATTTTAACATATATTTGCATACCTTTTAACATATTCTTATGTTAAAATAACACGAAAGTGTACCGTTAGTTACACCAAATTTTTCTACTGTGCATAATCTGTTGGCTTACTCACTATCTTACTCACTATCTTTCGGATTCAACACAAGTTCTTATCAGCTTGTCACAACGGGCAAAATATTCTAATCGAGAATATACGGATGTATTCTTGTATTAGGAGTTTGTTATCATACTGATAAGGAATCAATATGTATTTTGCATGACATTGATATCGTTTCTAAACACACCCGAGATACGGCCTATACCGAGATTCGTTCGGCGACGTCTCAGTTAAGTGCACACGCATTCTAACCGTTTCTAACTCACGCGACTTTCGAAGCCGATTTTCTCGATAACAAAGCTCTCATACACGGGGAAAAAGAAGTAGCTCCTACAAGTAAAAACTAACTTTCACAGCTAATAAGCAGCTCCCACGGATAAAAATTAGCTATCCATGGAATTGAAATTTAGTTAATGCTTCGACCGCATTATGGGTCATATAGACCCGGTGAGTTATGTTTGAAGAGGCAATAGATGAGCGAAGAGAAGTGCATCGAAAATTCGAATTTTTTTCAATAACTTAAAACCTGATTTTCAATAAACGCGTAAACATTAAAATAAAAGAGTTACGCTTTGTTTCGGAATTTTGTCAACCTTTTTCTTTTTACAGTTTTTCAGATAGGGAATTTCGAAAATTCCGCGTCTATATAACCTTGTGAGCGACTTTTCAGAAATGTATGATCGAAACTTAGCTAATCCTTTCTGTCCCTGCGCCTAGTTTTCAGCTTCCATAATTGAAAACTAGGTCTGGTAACTAAATTTCAGTTGTGTTACATGGACGGTTAATTCCTCTTTCCGCGTACGAGAAACTCTACATTTTCCATTTCTATGTTTTCAAGAGAAATCATCCTCTTCCCGGTTGTACCGCGATTACCGGGCCACCCCGTATACAATTCGAAATCATTCACTAATGAGCTCGTGGAGGAGTTCGCGATGCTTATCGCTGACAACGGCATATTTATTTCGACCAATCGGGAGTTCCGGGGGTGACACCAATATCAAGATCCGTGCAGGGGGGGTTAATCGACTCGCTCGTTTGAGGACTTCATATCGCTAAACCGACGCAAACGGCTTCTTCTCGTGTTGCTCTCCCGATAAATAATGATCGCTACGTAATGTCTTCCTTCAAATGACTCGAGATTCGATTATCGCGAATAACTGTCTTCGTCGTTCGATAATCGCAGCCGCGAAGGTCACGCTTAAGATAAAGTGTCCTGGGTGAGGATCGGGATGAGCCGTACGGCGCGGTCGCGTATCTCTTTGTCGATCGCGCGTTCCGCATGCGTGTAATCTCCGCGAAGTTACACGCGGCTTAACGACGACGGAGGTGTCGTCGGCTCTTTCGCCTCGCGCTGGAAATCTTCGCGATGACGCAGCCTCCTCCATCCGCGCTCCATCCGCGCGCGAGGTAGGCTCATCAATCGTGCTGAAGAGACGCGTCGCTTCATCGCCCACGATGCGCGGCTTCGAGAGGAAATTACGCTGGACGTAACTGGGATCAAAAATACGATCCTCCGACACGGCTCGAGAGTTTTTCTCGAGGATCGGAAATCATACGTGGTGCATTAATATGTCGCACGCGATTCGCCACGGTGAGGCTTTTTCGTGACACCCGTTAGCCGTTTATCGGACACGGGGATCGCAATTAATGGAAATATTCACACGGAAATCGTTATTCAATAACGATTTCCTTGAAAAAGCCGGGGCTTGATATGTATTCGCGCGCGTATTTTCGATGGAAAATTACGATACGATGTAAATGAGCGCGCGGCGCTACAAGGAGAAAGCGCGATCGCGATTATCGTCAAAATTGCATTTTTCGTGCGCGCATCTCCCGCCACGCGCGCGCGGGTAAACGCGGAAATCACTTTCGACGCGATGCCGGTCTCGGTGAGGAAAGAAAAAGAACGAAGAAGTGAATGAAAAATTTATGAACGTCGCTTCTTGGAAAAACCGGTGTAAAAAGCGATTTAAGGATCGGCTGTACAAAAACACGTACACCTGTAATAAATACATAATTGGTTCAACGAACGAACGAGAAAAACAGATTTAAAGATAGGTTGTATAAAAATGCCCGCGATAAATACATAATTAATTTAACGATCGAGGAAAACAGATTTAAAGAGCAGCTGTACGAAAATAACTGTGATATATACATAATGTAACGAGCGAAAAGAAAAGCGAATTTAACGATCGTCTGTACAGATATAACTGCGACAAATGCATAATTAATTTAATAAGCGAAGAAAGAGGGAAAAATGTACGAATGTCAAATATATTGGCAGACGAATGAATAAAACCGGGCTGCGATTAATTTGTATTCCAATTTCTACTCGAATCTTCATTCGCAGATTTCTAATTTAAATTGAAAGAATATTTACAAAACTTCGCTGTTCATTTTAAATATTAATTAACCGGTACTGAGATATGTTATAGATTAGAATTTAATTAATATTCCAAATTATTGGTTGTATTTCAACATATATTCAAAATTAAATCAAGCAAATGCAAATCAAGTTAACGTTATGCTGATCAATTAAGGAAGTTGTGAGGCTCAGTGTGGTATTCTCAGTGGTGCATCAAAGGAGCCATAAATTTAATATTTGTCAAGCAAAATTACGTTCCTATGAATTTATTTCATCAATTTATTTAAATAATAAATGTCAAAATTTGAAACGCAACTGAATTAAACATATGTATACAATTTATACAATATATTTTTGTTTATTTTCCTTATTAATGCTATATTTATACATCGGTTGATTTGATGATGCACAGGTAATAAAAGATGCGTAATTGTTTTAACAGGTGCAAATGTATATGTACTCCGAATATTACCATAAATTAGGAACTTTATATTTGTACTTACAGTTGTACTTCCAAAACAAAATGATCAATAATTCTAAAATTTGTGTATAATATTTACATGTTAGTCTTTAATATCACAATAGTTTTTCATGCAAATTTTATTTTTAGTTTAGAAAATATTAGAAATAGAAAATAAAAATAGCACGGTAGTCTCAAAGAACACGTATAAAAAATGTCAACTTGAATTGACAATATCTCAGTTCAATATTTTTCTAATTGCACAAATAGTTGTATAATATTTTAGTGTATACGTAATGAAAATTTCATCGAAATTTAGTAGTTTATCCAACTCATCTCACCTTACAACCTCCAAATAAAATCGTTCGATACTCGAACCAACGACTTTTGTTCGTCCCTCGTGCGCGCTTCTTGCGTCGTTTTAGGGTGTCACGACCGTTTGTCGTTTAAAATCGACCGCGATATGTCCGCTCCGGACTGGACGATGATTCGCCCTGGCGCGTTGTGGTCTACGAAACGCATAATTGGTGAAGAATTCCAGCTGTTCGTGAAACCGTGACTACGCTACGGTATTAATTAACTATAAAATCGCGGTAATGACGAATGTGTCGTGCGTGCATACGTGCGTTCGCTGCGAAAAAAAAACTGGCTATATTCGTGGCGTCATCGGTTCCAGAATTCGGAAATTCAGAAAGTTCAGAATTGCCGACCACGAATGGTCTAGTCGACTGTCTGTCTACGAATACGTGCTATTTTGCATTGCTTTTCTTCCATCAAAATACTTTTATTTTCGACTGGTCATTTTAATTCGATAACATCGAATGTTGGCGATAAGCTGAGGCAGTTATAATAATTCTTTATATTTTCCACACTGATCAGAATATTTACATTATTTCATTATTTTATAGTTCTTTTTATTCTGTATATTATTATTTTATTTTATTTTATTTATTTTTTTAGGGCAGAAAAGGAGTCATAACATTGAAAACAACGATAAAGCTGATGCTGTGCCTTCTGGCAATACAACTAGCATATATCACAATAAAAAATATTCTGTACTTGTGTTAAAATCGGTCCTTGTTAAAATTTTTGTGCTATATTTCCAACATATCCGTATGTTAATTCAACATATTGTGCTTATATTACCTCAATATTTTGTATTGAGTCGATATTCAACATGTGTAAGTGTTAAAATAAACTAGTAAGTGTCAAAATAATACATGTTTATATTTCAGTGTCGATTAATATATTATGGATATTAATGTTGTCTTCATTTTTTACACAATATTTGTATTACTTTTCAACATATTCACTTTATATTAAATTAACACAAAAATTTGTGTGGACTATCTGGAAGACGTGAAAATGTTTTGCCAAGATGTTTCGATCTCAGCAGATGAAATAATCGTCAGGATGAAATTATAAGTCAGGATTAAAGTCTTTGGAACACGTTTTCTCTAGAATAATAAATCGCTACACCTAAAGACATTTATATCTGTAATCAGCTTGGTCAGTAGTTTAATCGATGAGTAGTTTACATCAAAATTGAGTAGAAAGTCGAATAAGAAGAAAATGGGAATATTATCTATGGACGTTCAGCCGCACTATTTAACAATATTTTTTACTGCGATTTATAACTCGATAAGTTGTCAGTCTCATCTTGTGTATGTCAAATAAAGTAAATATTATTATTATTATTATTATTATCTCGTGGAGTACTTTATATCGGGTAGTCGGCATATATTTATCCACACATAAAACCACTTTAGTATCGTGTAAAGCTTGCGGGAACACGCGCTTTTAACACCGAGTGACTCGAGTACGTGATTTGCATAAAGCTACTTCAATCTTTTAATCTCGCGAGCGAAGAATAGCTCACTTTCTACGAGTGGCCGAGTCGCGTCTTTAAAGAGTGACGTTTAATGAGCCGGTCGGATTCGCCGGATTCGGACCTAAAATCAGCTTTTACGTCGGCCGAGAGAGATTTTTACGACGCGACACGGGAGCCTCGCCGTTCGCCGCGCTCGTGGAATTTGGATGAATCTGTTATTCTCGTCCGGGAAACCGTGCGTGGAATTTTGATCGTCTCGATTCCGGTCCGGGGCGCGCCATACGAGTCGCGTCCCCCCAGAAACGCGGCGCTTGTTTTTTCGAGAAAAACGCCCGGACAAAGAGCGTATCCCTTTATCTATGGGCATAAATGACGACGCCGGCCGCAAAATAAAAACGCGCCCGGTCGTCTCTAAGAGCGCTATTTTCGGCGCCGTCGAGCGCCGCGGGCTCGCATTCTTCGCTATTTTTATCTGAATTTAGAACTCTATAATATCCCGCGCTACGGTCGTAAAAATCGCACAGTTTCGGGGAAAAAGTCTGGGTGGAGGGGGGGGGGGGGGNGAAGAGAGAAAAACCGAAACGAGCCGAGAATTCGAAAAGCCGATTTATACTTAATGGAACGAACACACGGAAAAAAGATCGCTTCTGCGCCGTAAAACTCCTGGAATGTTGGGTTTCCGGGTGTCCGCGCTGTCTGCATTCTTGTTATTATTATTTATAGTTTCCTCGATTCCTCGAGGGAAAGAGACGGTTCGCGCACGTTCTAACTCTTCTTCTATGCAAATTTTCAAGCATCGGCCGGGCCGAAGACCGTCCGTCGCGTCGACTTCGCGAGAAGACGAAAAGGGAAAAAAAGAAGAGGGGAGGAGACGATCTTACGGAATAGCGGGTCGAGAAATAGAAAACGGCAGGAAATACAACGTACGGGCCAAAACAAAGGCCGAGGAGGCAGACTGCGGAGATACGCATCTCCGAGCGTGGGATCGCGTGTGTGGTGTGCCGGCGTTGAAGTCTCCGCCGCCGCCGTTCGCGAGTGTGCGCGCGACGGATATCTGGGACGCGCGCGCGCGCTCACGCGAAGCTGCCTGACGTCGCGCGTCGCGACGCGACCGCCGCATAATGACCGCCGACGCTTTTGTAATCCACGTGACTATCGTGCACGACGTGGGCTTTGCCAAGCCGATTATGAGGACGCATTGTGCCAATCGAGAACTGTCTTCGGACGATGAAGAAAGAAGGAAAGGAAGGAAGGTGAAAAGGAGCAATTGTCCGTATCCGTGAAATATCCGCGCGCGAAACTAGCCACACGGGAAGAGGAGAGTTTTTAGCGAAATCTCTCTTATTTTCTCTTATTTCTGCTTGTAGGAAATCATCTCTTTAGTGCGTAAAACATAATTATTAATTGAGAGAAGAATTTGGTGCCAAAACTTGATTAATATGTGCCGGCCAAACGTTTGATTAATGCAACCAAATAATTTAATTCCGTATATTGTAGTTCCCTATTCTGTATACATATGTGTACGTGAACAATATAACTGTTATATAACGAGTGTGTTATATACCAGTTACATTGTTGAGTAGGAAATAACAACTAAACAGGTATGTTACAGTGTGTTAGCTGGATATTCTCTCCGAATAGTCGAAGAAAAAATATTTCGAATCGAGGTTATTTCGGTGGAGGGAACTTCTTCGGGTCAGTATTTGCGATTGAAGTTCCGAGAACGATTTCGTCTGTAATAATTGCGATACTTCATGTAACCCAAATGTCAGGTGCGCTCGTAACACGGAGTGTAACATAACGCGAAACTCTGAATCGCACGATTCTTTTCCGGTTACGATCAATTATCGAACCTGATGCGCGTTTCATTGAGCAAGATGAGAAAGCAAGGCGGATTATTAATAGTCCTTTTTGCCGACGATGCCCGGAGGAAGACGGTGGAAGGACACGTGAGGTCATCACCGCAAAAGACATCTTAGACGACGAGCCTGCTGAATTTCTCTCCTTGACGTGATCCTAAGCTTCGTTCCGACGAGATCGGACGAGAGAGAGAGAGAGAGAGAGAGAGAATGTGAGAAGGGCAGTGCGGGGGGAAAATCGATGCCCGAGGCGGAAAGTCACGTGGATCAGGGATCGATCGATCAAGCGGAGTACGAAATATTTCTGGACGCAAACCGCTTGCGGACTTGATTTTTCGACGTTATCGATCGGCGTCGATCGAGCGTGCGGCATAACGTCTCGACCATGAGAAAACGATCGATCAGACGATCGATCTTTTAGATAGCGAAACAATTCGATTATCTCTGAGTACGGGACGGCGGAGATTCGTCGGCTTCCCGGTTGTATCGTTAATAACGTATCGTCTCGTATACATGCGCGCGTGAAGTAAACATCCGGCTGATTTAATATTCCGGATTATCGCCCGGTTATTCGTAGGTCCGAATATACGGATTATTTTCTCGGAGAGTCGGAATCACACGTGCATACGGTAAAATATATTATTGTGTACCGATAGCGGTCAACAGCGCGCTGTAATAGAAATTAATCTCCTAACTAACCTCTCACCTTTTCTCTCCTATGCGAAATGAATAACAAAATTATATATTTATTTGCCTTTTATATGCGCTTGTCGAAAATAATACGCGAATATTTCACGCTTTATTCGCCATGGCAGAAAACAGTAGTTTTAGTTGGGAGCTAAGTGGACAGCCAGTCAGCTCTTTCCACCTAGAAATAAACAAGTTATTCAGCAAAATAAATATATAGGAATTATGCGCTGACCATGCGTTCATGTATATACAGTCAACTCCTTACACCTATAAATAAACAACAAGTTATTCAGCAAAATAGTAATTACGATTTCTGCAACATTTAAGGGACGTAAAAGGCTCAATTTGCCATAAAATTTCTTTAAAATGAAAGGGATCGTTAAACTAATTTTATACCATAAATTTATAATTTATATGCTTTTATATGATGCACTATTACATGATGTATTCGTTTTAATAATATTACTATACAGTAAAAAAATTTTGTGCTAAAAACGCCTCACTGAAATTTTATTATTATTTTTTATATTATTATTATTATTTCAACACGAGGAATGTCAAAAAGTACACAAATATGTGTGAAAAAAATACAAAAATATAATTTTAAATTACTACATCCACCTTGTCAACATATGCGAATGTATTGGTTTAAAATGATATTTTTGTACTTTTATATGTCAACATATATTAAATGTGTTAATTTAGCATTATATTTGTGTACACTTGAACACATTTTCCATGTTAAAGTAAAATACCAATGTACCGGTTTCGACACAAATTTTTCTACTGTGTATTGAATCAGAAAGATTTATTTATTCCAATCAGTCGCCAATTTTATTGATACAATGGCACTTTTCCCCGTGCAGGATTGAATTTTTATCGCCCGATGTTACGATTCAAGCGAATCTACGACAGGGAGATCCTCACGACGACCGATGCATCCCGATTCAGTAAAGATCCTCGAGAAGATACGGCTTAGAATATTTAAAATTGCGCCGGGGATATCGAAGAATCCGTGTTTTTCGGCGGACGCGTCGTACGTCGTACACGGCGCGGCTCGTAAATTGTAGGACAAACTTGTCGTTGAATGACTTTCATCAGTTTCTAGCCGCTCTTAAAATACACCGAACAGCAATGAGTCACCGCTTTCTATCGGAATGTTAATGGCGAATGCACATGTGTTCTTTGAATTGAAGAGGGGAGAGGGGCTACGGAAAAAATTGATTTCTCACTCTCGTTTCGCGCGATACTCATTTATTGATATTACACGCAGCCGGTGGAACGCACCTCTGCGAGATACATCAGGCGTGGGATTAACGGAGGGAGAAAGAGCGAAAGAGAGGGGGGGAAAGGGGAGAGAAGTAGACTTAGCAAAAACCTTAAACCTCGTAATTACGCTTATTTACTTCGTTGCGAAACGCTCGGTCGAATTTTAAATTGCGCGCACATGTTCTCACACACACGCGCGCATACGTACACACAACTCTCTCGCTCACATTAATAAATTCTTCTCTCTCTGAGTCGTTTGCCTAATAGAAGCAAAATACGTTCCCTCCATTCGTCCATAACCTATTGATTTATTCGGATACGTATTGTTTATAAATCACGAATTATTTAGAGATGCTAAATTCCGTTAAATCCGATATATGGATTTCGGATACGTCGCGTTAAATTGTACTATAAATATTAATTTAACACGAGTGACATGATATTTCCTGAGCTCTGTTAAACCGGACCCGCGTGTTGAGCTCTCTTCCTAAATTTCATTAAATTCAACATACGAATTCTGGACGCGTCGTATTAAATTGTGCTATAAGTATTGATATATTATATTATAATTAAATATAAATATTAATCCAATACGGGTGATATAATTCCCCCTGGGCTCTGTTAAACCCGCGTGCCGAGCTCTCTTCCTAATTTTCTCCTCGTAATCGCGCACGCATGCGTATTCCACATTATGAGTTCCGGTTGTAAAACTTTTCCGTTAAACCAGACACCGCTGAATTTCACGAGGAAAATCTCTTATTAAAGTTATTAATGAAGTACACTAAACCAATTTTATCTTATTATTATTATCATTATTATTATTAATAAAAGACGTTAAGCATATATTTCTAATCGACTTTGAGTAATAAGGCCGCGTTGCACTTAGAATTGCGGGTTTCACGAGGTCTAATATTTTCCGTGTGCGCGCGCGCGCGCGCACTCGCGCTCGGTCTACACGAGTGCAGGACAGGTTCCGACGACGGCAGGATACTCTGACATTTGCCAGGTTGATAGTCGAGTGGTTCACCTATAGCGAGGTGCACCTATCCGCCGCGTTATACAGAGTGTCCTAGAACAACCGGATGCCCTCTTAACCGCAGTTTCTTCGGCCAATTTGCCGGCGATTCTTCCACGACGGCGGGGAGGATCGTCGTTCCTCCTCGCTTCCTGCCCCGCGTAATCCGCGTGATGCAGTTTTTAAATCGTACCTCCCGCCCCCCGCCGGTAGCGTCCGATCGAAATCGACCGTGGAAATTGCGCTTGTCGTTTAATCTCCCAACTTCGCCCCGGAAGCGTATCTCGCTCTCTTATCGCCGCTGGATCTAAAATCTAGCTTTCTCTCTCTCTCTCTCGACATCTTCGCGGATAAATAAACGAGAAAAGAAGAATCGATTGCCCGCATCGGCGGAGAAATCTGAGGAGGACGTCTAATAATAGCTTCTTTGCGCAACGCCCCGCGTTGAACGGCTCGCCACGAGAAGCCGAGAAGTTCTCCCCGGGTAGTCCGGGTATCGTGGAATTTCGAGTTCACGTGCCGAAAGGGAGGAAAGAAGGGAGACGCGAAAAGGACGGATCGAGGTCCGAATCGATCGGTCATACCGGTGAGAATGATCAGCTGGCAACGGGATGGCGCGCACAGCCGGTTAGCCGCGATTGCAGCAGCGGCAAGCGAGCGAGCTTAGAGCCTGGCGCAGCGTAGCCGAAGGCAGGCAGGCAGGTTTGCTTGCAACCGCCGGAGAGAAATTTCTGCAGAGTTGCGCCGTAGCGGTCGTTTCGTTTGCCGAGGCTCCCGCATAGGTGCAGGAGCGAGGGGGCCGGCAGGTGCGAATAATTACCCGGATGGAGCGCGCGCCGGCGAGAATGTAGGAGCCGATGCAGCGTCGAATCTAATATAATGGCGAGTCCTCCTCGCAAGAACGTCCCGACGAAACTGTCATTTTCTTTCATTAAGTCTCACCGCGAGAATCCTCGGGGTCTGGCATTTTATACCCGACGAGAACAAAAAGCACGCGTACCCCCCTCCCGCTCGTAGCAATTATCGGCGTACAGGATGATCGTAGAAACTCGGCTACGTGCTTTCCTCTAAATGAAAATAGAAGGAGCGAGCAGGCAGCAGAGAAATGTTGCGCCGTTCGGTGAAATCCTCCGTGTAACTATATTTCCTTTCTTTCTTCGCCGCTCTGTAACCGTGTCCCCTCGCCTGTTCGTAACTATGTATCTGCCGGGAGTTGCGCTGGCACATCCGCAAAATGGGCAATTTTCTTCCTTCTGAATCGCATAATTGTCTTCGTATTACACTGTAAGCAAAAGATTGGTGAAAACAGATGGAATCGAATTGGCAAATTGCATTTCAGCGTTGTGGACGAGCGGATTAACTGCCTCGATTTGTTTCGCAGAATTTCCGCCTACGTTTCATTAATCGTATACGCGAAACCAACTCAAAATTCCGCTCAATGAGAATCGTCACAGAGTTGATCCGACGTATTATTTATCACCTTTATCTCATCTAATTTAGTTAATTTTCCAACTGTACGGTAAAAAATATTTTGTACTTGCATTAAAATCAGTCCTTGTTAAAATTTTGGTATTCAATTTTTAATATACCCGTGCGTTAATTGAATATATTTGATTGTTTAAGAAAATATCTGTATCATAAATACAAATAGATTTCGGTTCCGTTAATATTTCGTTAAGTGAATTTTGTAGTTAGAATTTATATTTCGATCTGATTCGGTTTTCATTTACCTCGACGCGCCAGCGGCTTCGCGCAAAAAACTTTTCATAATTCTGAAATGTAGCTACTTTTGCGCGATATTTTTCAGTATGCGTGAAATTTGCATGGAATATACGGAAAAAGGTAGTCCAACTCCCAGAATCATTGCGTACGTAATTATAACGACGTGAATCTCGAGGTCGATTGTAATAAAGTGAGACCTGCTAAGGGGGTCAAATTCGTCTGGAAGATTTGCAACTTTCCAGCTCTCTCATCAAAATATAAATCTTGCTACTTCGCGCGAAAAGACGCCTTCGCGCCGGTGAGCACACACACTTCGCGCGCGCCATGAAAAGGCTCCTCGGCGTGCGCGTGTAATTAAGGGTGTAATTAGAACACCGGATAAGAGCGGTTTAGACCATTACAAAGACGGACCATTATGGAGGTTGCAGAAAATGCATACCTGCATGTGTATGCCGACCTAGTATTCATGAAGGCCCCAGCGTTTCGAAAAACCAAAACGCCATAAATTTGAATAATTTCGAGTTTCATTTATTTATCGAATTATTCTTCTATTATATCTCATTCTATATTTATTTCATTTCTTATGCCTCATTTATATATATTTTCCTCTCATTTATTATTCAAATTTATTTCATCGTTTTGAAAATATTAAAGAACTAATGTAAATATTTTATCACGAGACGTTTCATATCTCATTTCGTCGTAGTGCATAGGAAAAATTAGTATCAATTCAAGACTCATATTCTCATATGTAATCAAGAATATATAATCTTATGTAAAGATAAAACTTGCTTATATAAAGAAACCCTACATCAAAATTTGAAACTCATTCTACAAATACGAATGATATCTTGTATGAAATAATCGTTTTCGGGCGATCTTACCCCACCATTTCTATGTGCGGAATACAGATACCGATTTACATAAAACAATACAAAAAACTGCACGAATCCATTGAAAAAAATGCAAACGAGTAATCCGCGAATGTTCCGAACGATTTTCGACTAGGCTATTTTAAAATTCGCACAACGGTGCTCGAATAAACGATTTTTTTTAATATTTTCAAGATCGTAAAATTTTAACGTGGTAGTAAAAGAGTCAAAAGAGCCTGCATGGCCGAAAAGAACGGGGATCCTCGATCTTTTCGGCCATTATTAAGTGAAATAACCATTTCACTTGAATAAATATTACTTGAACGGTAACGTTCCTTCCTTTCAATATATAAATTTCAGTTACGAAATCGGCGAAAGGTGGAAGGCGATTGGCATCCTTCGTCTGTCATCTCCGTGAGATTTTCTTCCGAGCTTCTCTTTCCTAGAAGAAAGAACATACTGTATTTGTACTTCCCGACTGATCGATCTTGTATCCGCGTGCGACTGTGTGGTGTGTTTCTGTTGGCTCGCGTATCGCTACTAATTTCACTCGCCGCGCGACGTCGGAGATGTGATTATCCGCGCAAAAAGGATGCGGAACCGCGAACGCTCGTCGTGTTCGTAGTCGTCTCGGCTGCCAGAGTTAATGCAAAGTCGCGAACGTGCCGCGAATATAGCACACACACACACACGCACACCCACACACGCGCATACAGAGCCGCTGGATGCACTTTAATGATGTCGTCCCGCGTTACTACAGGGTGTACTTATTAGCGCGAGTCGCGGATAGTACGCGTCTTAATTAGCTTCGGCGATTAACGAGGTCGCCGGGACGATACCGTTTCGACGATGAGCGAGAAGGAAAAAAACGCGCGCGCGCGCGTATTCGCAAAGCCGGGGCTTGTAAATGTCGTGAGATCTCGGCCGCGAGATCTTTTAATTGATTTTCGGCGGCGGGAAGTCAAAAGCACGTAACGGCGCTCGTTGCTTTTTTCCCCGACGGTTCGGAAGATCGTAAAATCTCGAGGTGATTATAAGAAGACGAATACAACACTGTAATTAAAAGGATTCCGGGCTTGAAATCCGATAAATAAACATTCTCAACGCTGCAAGACGATGGAAACTTTGAGATTTTGTTGGCCGACGTGAAATTTATTATCAGCCTGAGTCGTTAAATATTATCCTTTTTTTTTCCTTACGTTGCAGAGAGAGAGAGAGAGAGAGAGAGAGAAAGAGATCAACGCATCTTCGCGATTTTATTCTCGTTTGTATTTATATCGGGAAGTATCTGAAAATAACGAATTTCAGACTCGCAACTGAGTATCTTTGCTTCCCCCCCCCCCATAACCCGCAGATTTCACGCAGCGCGTGTTCATTAATTGGCCCAAAAGTCAGAGGTGCGAAATTGCGAAACGTCATTCCGCCGGTTCGCAGAAAAAACCGCGACGTCCCGCTTATTTACAGCCATATCGTACAATGTGAATTACTATCGCAGCCGTTGCCGTCGCGGGATTACGAGCTTTACTTACACCGGGGTGGCCTTTGAACCCGCGTTTCGACAGCGCAGACCGCCGGCGCAAAAAGCGCTAATGCATAACCAACGAAGCGGAATCGAGACACGGCGGAGCCGCGATTAACGACTGTCGTGACGCCGCGCGCTCTCGCGGATGTCGATAGCTCGAGCGTGGTTTCGCAGTTGCGATCACAGATACGAGGTTGTCATTGTTGATACAGTTATCATTTCGCTGGCGTGCGTCGACGGAGCATGGCTCCGCGCGCGGTCGAACGATTCCCCCCCCCCCCCCCNTTATGTAGGATAACGGATAACGGAGAGAATAAGGTGGAATCAAGAGGTGGATTTCAAAAAAATGTGTAAGACAAATGAGACAAAGCACACAAAAAGAAAGTGCATTATTCTACCTGACTCAACTTGACAGCGGTTTGTGCAGCAAAATTTATATAAATCCTGAAACTCGATTCCTTCCTTTTCTCTCTTCAGCGTATAAATCGCAAACACTTGCATAGAAAAAAATGCCGGATTCCAGTAAATAATTATTCCAATATTTCTTTGCAAATTTTTGCCTTAAGTAAATTTTACATAGCGGATCAAGTAAATATTTTTACTTGGATCAAGTAAATATCATTTGATTGAGGTAGGAATTAGTTAAGTTATATTGGAGTAATTATTTACTTGAATCAAGCATCTTTTTCTGTACGCCTGAAGAGTGTACGATTTGTACGCTGAAGAAGAAGAATAAAAAGAATAGAGTGTCCGAATTTGCGCATAATATAATATAATATAATTCTTGTCGCAATTGTTTTAACACATGCAAATAAATGTCTATTCGTACGAAGGCAACACTATATTGTATATTTGCCTCACTTGAGTGAACAACCATTTCACTTCTTTAAATAAATATTACTTGGACGGTAATGTTCCTCTCTTTCAGTATATAAATTTCAATTACGAAATTGAGCCGACGGCGAAAGGTGGAAGGCAATTAATCTGCCATATGTAACCTTGGTAAAAAGAATCGGGTAAGGAAAACCGAGTCCCAGGATTTACGCGAATTTGGTTGCACAAATTGCAATCGAATGAAGTTGAATAAAAATCAGGATTGAAAATTCGACGTGGAAATTGCAATTAAAAAAAATCAACGTTAAAGTGTGCAGCCAGTTTGTCATGTGCGAGCCTGTAATTGAGTTTATTCAACTCGAAGATTGTTTCAATCTTCATTTTCTCGATCTATACGTCAATCAGGCATCTCTTCGTGCAATTTCGCGATTACCGTACGTTTTCAAGTTCTTCGGCCTTCCGGCGAATCGTTCCGCGAGCTTGCCGATATCCATCAATTATAGACTCACTTAGTTACTTTATTCTCGGCATAAAAACACCTCATTATTTTCGAACTGAGCTACTTAAGGAGGTAAGACTCAGTGTCGTATTTTCAATTGAGCATCAGGGGATCCACTTATAAATTTAATATTTATCAAACGGAACGTTTTTATACACGTATTTCACTATTTAATGTTAATTTGAAACGAAGTTGAAATGAGCATGTATACACATGTGATATTACAAATACGAAAATATTATTATTTTGATTCTTCTTATTAATGATATATTTATATACCGGTTAATCTAACACGTATGCAGATAATAGAAAGAGATATATAAGTGTTTCAATATGTGCACAGACAAAAATGCGTTAGATTCAAGTAAATAATGATTCCGATACTCTTTAGCAAATTTTTGCTTGTATTAAGTAAACTTTACTTGAAAAATATTTCATTTGGATTTACATGGAAAATATTTTACTTAGATTATTAATTTTATTTGATCCGAATAAAAATTTGCTTGGGAATAGTGGAATAATTATTTACATGAGCCTAGCGTTTTTTCTTCCTGTGTACACGTACTTCCGAATATTACTACAAGTTAAACTTAACACTGTTGTATCTTCAAAACGAAATACTCAACAATTCTGAAATTTTCGCACAATATTTGCGTACTAATCTCGCAATACCATAGTAGTTTTCCATTAAAATCTTATTTATATAGTGTATAGAAAATATCGAAAAAAGAATTAAAACAATAGCGCGTTAATCTCAAGGGACACGTAGAAAAAAACCTTAGTCGCAAGTTACCCCAGCTCCCGAATAGTCAATTCTTTTTCTAATTGCCCGGGCAGTTAGATAATACTTTACTGTGCACACAGTGCGGGCTTCATCGAATTCTTAGCAGACTCACTTCACCTTACAACCTCCTTAAGACGCGCTGACGAGCGAGCGACTACCTCGCTCCGCGCTCGCTCCTTTTTTCTCGACGTGAGCAAGTAAAAGATCGCTCGAGCTTCCGTCCCTGCTGGAAGAGAATCCAGCGCGATGATTTTACGAAAACGCCGATTAATCACTTTCACCGTTAACGTAACGTTATTTACTCAGCGCGACCTTTGGTCCCGCGGCCACCTGCTCGCCCGCCGCTCGACCTCACCTCTCTTTCTCCCCGTGAACGACGGTAATTTCGCTCTCCTAAAAATACCGAAAAATCATTCGGACGCGAAAAGGAGTCCTCGCTCACCTTACCGCCCGGTGTTTTGACTTTCTCTACACGCCGCGGCGTGTGTAGTCTCTCGGCGTGCGCGTTTCGACCGGCCGACGGACAGACAGACAGACGGCTATCGCCCGGGGCAGATTGATCGGTTGCGCAAAACGGTGCTCTCCGCGGCGAACTTCCGCCCGTCGAAGAAAACGGACTTGGTTCGTTCGTACAGGAACGAACGGACGGACGGAGGGCCGGCTGACCCAGTTTCGCGAGGCCCGCAAGGACGCCGCGGCGAGCCGCGCGGATACGCCGATCTTGTTGTTCCGCTGTTGTCGTCGTCGTGTTGGATCGCCGTTTCTGATTAACAAACTCGAGGGTGGCGCTTTCGAAACGAACGAGCGATAATTAGCGGTTATAAAGTAACACGAGTCGGCCGGCTCGCCGTTAAGATCAACGCCTGGGACCGCTCGGTCTCACCTCTCGGCGCGCAAACCGACCGAGGGAAACATTCTCTGTGTTTCCATCGCCGTCTAATTAAGAGAGCCGTCATTACGCGCGCGGTTATTCGGCGACCTTGTTAATCTAACGATCGTCGCGCGACCGATCCAACGGGACTCGGATAAGCTAATCGATATTATCCCTCCGCCGGTTTCTTTGATTCCCGGAGTCTGGCGAAGTTGTCCCCGAGTCTAATTAAACGAGGCGTTGAAGCAAGGAGATTCCTTCGCTAATTGCATCGTCTGTATTTCGACGTTCTCGTCATCGGCGAGGTAGATCGCGCGTACCGACTACTTTTTATCGTCACGATTGTGTGATGTTCTCGAAATTTCCTGGAGCACGTCGTATGTTTTGACTTGAAGCGGAAGACGGTGAAAATACCACTCGAAATCGCAATGGTGTTTCACTCAAGCTTAGAGTGAATCCTGACTCCATATGAAGGTTTCGATCGATTGAACGAGTGAACGCGTTCCCGTGTGCGGTACATCGAATTCGCTCTTCGGTTGCGAGTGAGAATATTCACTCGAGGATCCAGACTGGAGAATTCACTCTACACGAGCGGAAAATCACTCGAATTCGAATGACTCGGCGGTTACTCTACTTTTCGAATGAGATTTCATTTGAAGAAATTTAGAGAGTACCGTTGAATCAGTACACAAGAAAAAAGTGCCTGATTCAAGTAAATAATCACTCCGATATTCCTTAGCAAATTTTTATTCGGATTAAGCAAGGTTTCGCTCGGAACGGAGAAAAATATTTTACTTCAGATAATTCACTTGGAAGGTACTTTACTTGGGTCAAGTAAATATCATTCGATCCGAGTGCAAAAAATTTGCTTAGGTATATCGGAATAATTATTTACTCGAACGTAACACTTCTCTATTCTGTGCACTTATTAACACGTCGTTGATTTTTTATTGTCGCATTTAATTGAAGTGTTTGTACCCGCACAGAAAGAAAAATGCCTATATTCAAGCAAGTAATCACTCCGGTATTCTGTAGCAAAGTTTTCACTCGGACTAAATCAATCCCACTCGAATAATTTACTTGCAAAATATTTTACTCGAACCAAGTGAATATCCGATCCGAGCGAAAATCTGTTGAGGAATACCGGAGCGATGATTTACTTAAGTGTAGCACTTTTTCTATACAAGAATGTTCCACATTTGGGGAGCGCTTTAATTAATATATCTCTTCGGGTCCAAAGATTGAAGAATGAAGGAATGTCGGAAGATCTCAGAGGGATTCCTGAGTATTGAACGCGGCGGGTTCTTTAATGAATCCTGCGCCGCCGGACTCTGACAAATTGCATAACCGAAGAATAAGAAAGTAACGAACGCGTAGCGGTATTATAAATGTAGGAACGTTAGAGATCTCGGTGTGTAAGAAGATTCCGAGATTAGAAGATCCTAATCTGCATCGAGCGATCCATTAATTCGCGAGTCAACTAGCCTCGCAACACGAGGAACGACAAATTACATAACCGACGAGTAGGAAAAAGTCCGCGAGCGAACTCGCGTTGAATTCAAGTGCGCCAGATCCTGAGATCTTAAGAGGAGAAAGCACATCGCTCGGCCACGCTTCTCGAGATCTAATAATCCCCCCGAATCAAGCGATCTTTTAATTCCTGATTAATGAATCTCCTGCGCACTCGGATGATAAATACTGTAATTAAAGTCGCGGAGCGGATGAAAAAGAAAGTTGCGAACGAGTTTTCAAATTCTACAATGTTAAATTCTCGGAAAGAGATACCACCGCGCGGAGAAAACGTCGGCGCACGCGCGCAGCGGCGCGGACATTTTGAGATCTAAGCGTTCCGGACGCGGCTAATCCGTCAATGCTGCCGGATTGATGAATCTCGCCCGCCAGGATGATGAATCGCGTAATCACGGTGTAGGAAAGTAGCGCGATCGTGAGAATTCTCAGAAAATCGCTCAGAAACTCGCCGAGAATCGGTCAGGATCGGCCGGTCCGGAGAGAAGAGAAAATGCCGAACGTCGAACTTTGGACGCGGCGCTCCCGAGTATATTAGTTTCCTAATATCCAATTAACGGAAACCGATCAATTTCGCGTCCCCCCTCCCATCCGGATGACAAATCGCACGATTGAGAGGCAAGAAAGCGTCTGCGAATCAGAGAAACGACGGAGTATCGAATTCGAGAGCGACACACGTTAGATCCTCGCCGAAGGAGAAACCCGCCGGACGCGTTTCTCACAGGAGGGGACTGCCCGAGCGAGCCGTGCGTCTCGATCCATTAATCCCCGAATTGATTAATCTCGCCGTATGGGGGCTGTGTGACAAATTACATAACGCGAGAGCATAAAACGAGAAGAGACATACGAAAAATAAGCGCGCGCTAATAAGATCAAATGTAGCAGGCGGAGCGGGATTTTCGAGGCGTCGAAAAAGCTCAGCTCGATTAACGGGAGCCTATCAAAAGCGAGCGCGTTAGACCGGCACGTGACAGCCGAGAGAAGCGACGATTAATGACGCACGGCGCTCGCTACCGCGTCTATTTGGATCGCCTTTAACGATCGGTCACTGTAAATAGGTTGAAGGCGCACCCGGGGGCTACATCGCGCCTCTCGACATCGAGGTCGCGTTCCATCCGCGCGTTCAAGTCTCCGGCCCAAGCCACAGCGCGTTCAAATCTCCGGTGCGAACCGCGCCGCGCCAGCACGTACACGCAGAAAATTGTTCTCGAAGATACAAGCACATTCATTAACGGAAAAAAGTACCATAATAGTTTCGTCCGGCTATGATGCAGAGGGAAAGTACCACGAGATCGACATGTCACTTTATTCTTAGGCTCTAAAGCCTTGTCGAAGGTGTAAAATTACAATTTATGCGCATGTATGCAACATTTCTCCATCGAGATATATGATATATGGATATATGGTCAGGCAGAAATTATTACTTCCTTGCAAATAACGACTTTTAAGGTGTTTGAGGATCGACGCTTCTAGAAACTAGGCCCCGAAATCGACATATTCATGATATCTACAAGAAATGATTGAAGAAATAAAATAAAGGCACGGGAATTACACTTCTGAGCATTTGTTATGTAATCCCCTTACAGAAAAGTATTATTGGTTGTGATAAATTGGCCAGTAATACATTACTGACGCTCGTACGAGTAATATAAAATTACTGAGCAATAAGTAATTTATCGCTGGCGAATTCATCACTACCAAGAATATTTTCTGCAAAGGTATTACATATCAGTTTGGAACCTTTTATACCTTTCTGATATTTCCTTGCACGTGTCGAAAATTTATATACAATCAGAGATTTCAAAAGTATATCTGACCAAACTACTCGCTTATTGCTGTTGTATAGAGATTTTGGCTTCAATATGAGTACATCCTAGTCGCGCGATACAAGCCTAGTAAATTATACTATTATGGTATGCTACATTCTTCACCAATAACAATAATTTTCTGCGTGTAGAGGGACGACGTGCGCGGACGATCGCGTGCTTTCCCGTACTCTCTCGCGGCGCAGAAATCCGCGAGGCCGTATTCACTCGACTCGAAGCATCGGAGCCGAAGCCAGACAACATAAATGTCCAAAATCGGGACGTAAGATATCTTTTAGATATCTTTAAGTTGCCTTTAAGATATCGTAATATAAGACGTCTTTAAGCTGTTTTTAAGACGTCTAAAAGACATCTTACGTCCCGATTTTGGACATTGTGCTGTCTGGGCAAAATCGAAGTTCCGAGACCGCCGCGGACCGAATCGGCGGATCGCCTCAACTTCATTGTTACGATGTTACCACGAGAGAGAGAGAGAGAGAGAGAGATACCGATCGTTATGTGGCGAAATAACTGTCCAGTTTCGTCAGCTGCGTTTCAAGCTGCTGATCGATCGATAGACGGAATTTACGGTGGGAATAAATGGCGTCGTGTCGGAGGAAAAGGAGCGGCGTCGCGTGCGCGCGCGCGCGCACGCGCCTTGTTTCAAAACGGCGCGAGACTTCGATTAGACTTCTTCACAATGTCCGGGGCTTTTTTTTATTTTGTTTGTTTTACGTCGGTCTCCTCGATTCTCTCTTTAGCGTGCGTACGCGTATGGGTTCGCCGGTGCCGCTTCGGTTTCGATCGAGGAGGACCCCGAGCGGCCCGAAACGGTTAATGCGACTCGCGCTGGATCCTCAAGTTCCGTTACTCACGTGTTCACAAATACGGGCTCTCGGAGTAATTGACTGATCTGACTGTATCGACGGATTTTTTCGTAGAATATCAAGTCTATCCCCAACTTGTTTATCTCAGTCTTACGCAAACTCGATTGTTTAAGGCTGATAGTCAATCAGATCATATATTTAAGACCGTTTTTCATCTTCAGAGGTTCATCTTCAGATATATTGCAGCCAATGAAACAATCCGTACAGCTCCTGGAGATAAATTTAAGACGATCTTCAGCGGTGTCTACAATGAGAATTTCAAGCGTACAGCTGAGAAACTCATTTAGTCGACTCAGATAAAATTTGGATACGGGAAAACAGATGTGTTGATTGTAAGAGCCAAAATTTGATTCTCTGAACCAAAGTTTTCATTTTCTTAATCAAACCCTTTTCACTTTCGTTTCAAGAAAATCAAATTTTGGTTCTCACAACTAAAACATTCGTTTGCCCATACCCAAACAAGCATTTCGTTTGAGTCAACTAAATGGGCTTCTCAATGTAAGACTTAAGCTTTAAATTTTGAGCTGTAAGAATTTTACTCTAATCGATTATTCTTCTCACATTTGACTGTGATTTTCTTCAACTTCTTACGCCTTAAGGCTTAAAGTCCGTGTTTTGAACTCTTTTTATCGATAAAGGTGTCTCTAAAAGTAGCTTGGGGACTATTTGATTGGCTAAGTAGCCACTTTTAAGGCACTTTTATCGATAAAATATGGGCCTAAGTCTTACCCCTTAAATTTTCATTGCAGATACTGCTTTAAATATCAGACCCGACTGTAAATACCGACCTGAGGTGCGTATCAGCAGTCGTTACTCGAAACTCGTCTCACGTGAGACAGTCAGATCAGAATTAAGAGTTGGATCTGATCTTTTCAATCGAATCATCTGACGTACGGTGACATCACATTTGCGATCGCAGTTCAGCCTGAAAAATTCATACATCTCTAAACTCTCAATTCTCCAACGCCCAAGTCCGAGTATCTCGCTCGAGAGGCAAGTTTCAAGCGACGACCGTGAATTTCGATCAGAGTGGAAATTTCGCTCTTACGACCCTCACACTGTATCGTCGTCAAGTCCGCTACGCGCGGAGCAAAATACTCGAAGCTCGGCGGTGAGCCGAATCGGCAACAACCACAGAAGACCCCGGCTGTCGAGCGATAAAGAGAACCGAGGGAGAACTCGCCAAGACAGATAGATTTCAATTAAAGCGCGGCCGAGCTCGAGGTAGACGAGGTGGACGAGGTAGACGGCGAGGTAGAAGGCCCGGCACGTCGAGAGGCGGCGAGTGGGTGGGAGTCGAGACGGAGAAAGAGAGAGAAGGAGATAGAGGGAGAAAGACAGAGAAAGAGAGTATCGGCTGTTATTGCGATTGAATGCGGCCTCGGTGTCAGGTACACACATACCAGGCGGGTACGCTTTTAGCCTATTTACCGCGGCGAACCGGCAGAAACGAAGCAGCACACCGACGCGTCCGCTCCTTCCCTCGCGTCGTCCCCGTCCTCGTCGTAGTCGTTGTCTTAGTCTGCCTGCTCGCCTGCCTGCCTGCCAAGTTGCGCAACCAGGCCGCTTGTGTTGTGTCGGCTCGCTGGTACCACCACCGAACCACCCAACGACTTGCCGACGAGAGAGGCTGGATGATGGAGGTATCCGCACGCCTACATCGGCCCGAGGGGGGCTCGTAGCAGCTAGAACCGTGCCGTGCCCGGATTGCCCCAACCGATCGACAGCCGCGTGCTCTCTCGGCGTCACGGAGGGCTTGGCGCGACGCCATCCGCCTGCCTGCCTAAGAAGATCAGCTACCGCCGACGCAGCTCGCCCGAACGCTCGGCCTGCCTGCGAGCGATCGGGGACACGGGAAGGGTTGGCGACGCGCCGATGAGCGGGGCCCGATTTGGCGAAAATGTTCCCGCACTTGCAAACGGGAAATTCCTTCCCGGGCTTTTCCTGGGTGTTCATTCGCGTATGGATCTGCACGGAGGGAAATGCATTCGGTATTTGTAACTGCGTGGTAAAATAGTTTGTGTTGAAAATGTCCCACCGGGAGATCCGGTGTTGCTTTAACATGAGAAGGGCGTTAAAAGGTATGTAAATATAATGTTAAGTCAATGTAATCACCTTGTTAATGTATGTCGAGTAGGTTAATTTGTATTGACTTAGCGTTATGTTTGTGTACTTTTTGAATTCTACGTTGAAGTAACGCAAGATTTCAGCGTTTTCAACACAACATTTGTTACTTTGTATAATCATCGTAGTCAAATAGTTATAGTTTTTGGAACGGGATTCTACTAGAGAAGCAAAGTGATCATCGAGTCGCTGAAAATCGAACGATCTTTCATTCATGTAGAACGAATTCTGCTACTCTGAATCTCTCGCCAAGAGAATGTTTCATGCGAATTTGATATACTTCATTATAAAAAGAATTAATTTACATATTGATTGAAACATTCATTCGTACGGTTTTAGAACTCACTCTAACTTTGAGTTAATCATTCCACTCTTGTGAATGGCGGTATTTTTACTGTGCCTCGAGTGATTTTCCACTGATTTTGAGGGAGCTTTCACTCCACGAAACTTAGAGAGCATGTGTGTTTGCGTGTGCGTTCCACCTTAACGATTTTGACGATTAAAATGTAACTGTCATATAATTTCGGGTTTCTTAAAAGGCATAACGCACAGACACACACACGATAATTATAACGTTATTTGTATGCGTATTATCTTTTCATTAGACACTTGCCGACGTAAATTAGATATAATATAGTCAATTAATTTTGACGACCTTATAAAGACGTCGGTAATTTCTGACACTGGGAGAAGATCGTCTCTCGAATTCGCTAGAGTCCGGATATAATTACATAGGATTTCTGGGGCAACTTGTAACAGGGATGAGCCTAATTACGTCGCGTAAAACCGAAAGATCAAAGGCGGCATCGCGGCGCAAAAGGAAGAAGGAGAATTGCGAAGAGCGAAAAAGAGAAAGAAAGTGGAAGAGAGGCAGAGAGAGAGAGAGAGAGAGATCGCCGTTATAACGGCTATGGAATTCCGTGTTCCTGTCGGATGTCGTGCTGCTCGTAGAAATCGAGATGAGGGCCGGATTGGAAATGAAATTCGGCACTTCGGCCGGATGCTATCTATACGGGCGCGGAAACTGGGTCGGTTAACGGTGAAATTCGCGCCGGCACGAAAATCCACTTTATATCGCGGCCCTAGGTACCGGAACTTCCGATTAATCGCGGCAATCAAGGATACAAGAATGCGATAAGAGAACGAGCGACGATCTTATCACGGGACTGAAGATCGCACGCTTTCGATCGAAGGAGAGAGTCCGGAAGACAAGAAACTGATTTCGAAAAAGCGAAAACACACGTCTCGGAATATAAAAATGTTTAAAAATCATATATATATATATATATATTATATTTCTTTATACGCGCGGAGAAAATATTGTAATAAAAATTATCATAAAATCTTGTAATGCTGGACCATACCGGGATTATAACTGAAATTATAATGCTTGTTGTGATCTTTAGTGATGTATTTCATTGCACACATCACTAAAGATTACAACGCATATAATAATTAATACAATAATTTGTTCTCGTTGGGATAAGAAATAAAACGTAATCTCTAGGCGCATCGAAGCGTCATGGAATCTATTTTGGTCTTACAGTCGGACACATTCCTACGCATTCCTTCGGAAAAATAAAACTTTTTTAACGTTATTTGCATGCATTATAATATCTTACATACGTGATTATTCTAATTTATGCATCTGTGTTACTCTACACAATCTCGAAGACGTATTACAACGAAGTAATTTTCTGCGTTAAGACAACTCACCTACCGAAAACGTGGTCTACACATATCAACCGGGCTATTATTAATTATATCTATCGCCGTGATATGAAGATAAAATAAGAAAAAGTTGCCGTCCATGACGCACGTGAGACGCAAACGTCGCGCGGCGGTCGTCGGTTTCCCCGCCTGCGAACTTTAAAATCGCGCACGCACCTGAATCCAGTTACGGTCTCGCACGACTGAGCAAACTGGAAATTTCCACGGAACCTGGCGTTGCTTTGCACGCTGATATTTTCCCTCGCATCGGCGGCGGCAGCGGCTGCTGCGAAGTTTTTATATACAGACGAGCGGCGTTAAACAAGAAACCGCGAAGCGACGATAAAAATCTCCAACGGAGTATCTCGCAATATCGATGGCGAATGGATTCGCTTCTGTTCGCTGGCTGGTAATAAAGACCGCGAACAAGCCGGGGCCTTTCGGGGTGCGCGAGAGCGGCCTCCGACGCTCGTGCTCCTTTACGAACCTGAGCGAATCGATTTGCATTCAATTTCGCGAATACAATGTTCCGCGTCAATTCGAGCGGACTCAACGCGGAACGGAATATCGCGCGAATTAAGCCCGATAATCTGCATACATTAATGATCAATTAAAATTTAAATCTCACTCTCTCTCTCTTTCTTTCTTTCTTTCACACACACACACACACACAGCCTCGAGCGAAAAACGAAGATCAAAAGGAGAATAGAATTTTATGCGATTTGAACAATAATAATAATAGAGAAAAATCACGAAAAAATCGATATATCATTTTATTTTTGAACAAGGCTCTAAAGATGCAAAATAAAAATTTATGTACATGAGTGCAAAGCAGTAACACTTCTCTATCAAAATATATGGCAGCCTTATGGAAATTATTATATATTTCTTCGTAAATGAACATTTTAAGATGTTTAAGAATTTACATTTCCAGGCGTCGATTTACAAAACGACCTAACTCGAACTTTTTTCGCATAGTTCAATGAATAGAGATTGGCGTAAAATAAAAAGTAAATTCAGAAAGTTCAAAACTCACACAATAAAATAACATTGCCAAATCAATTACTTACCGCTGATTTGTTACTTTAATTTTCACAAAATAATAACTCAATAAAAACTTCATCGATACCGAAAGATTGAGCAACGCCAACGATACAACCGAACGTGATCGCAAACAGAAACTGCCATTTCAGTTCCGGCTATCACACAGCAGACGAAGTTCATGTTCTGTTGGACGGAGTTCAGTACTTTACTGCCGAGAAACGTGGATGTGTTACAATATCTATATCGGTTTTAGTGCGTTTTCTCTGTTTGTTACTTGCAGCGAATAGAAGAAACCAAGTGTGCGGAAATCAAGAAAATAAAAGGAAAGATAAATGCTAAACAAGGTCAAAGAAACTCGTCGGCACTTGTTAGAATCGCGCCTCGAACGTCTGCGCACGACGAACGAACCCGTCGTCGGGTTAAAGGTCGTCGCACGTGCGATCCAGTTAGAAGCAGCAGCGTCCAAAAGAACGAACAAAGGCAAAGCATGGCGCATACGCTTTACTTTGTGTATCGCGCGAGCCCGCAATTTCGTCCGCATAAATTATCGTAATTGCCACTTAGTGAGGCATTTAAGCGCTTCCTGCCTTCTGTGCCGCGAAATGCTTCCGCGCCACGAAAAATATAAACGATCAGGCGATCTCCTTGACGGACACAGATAACCTCTCTTCGCGGTCTCTCTCTCTCTTTTTACGGTTCGTTTTGTTTTTTATATCGTCGTCCTGCTGCGACGAGCAAAGTGGTCCAAAAAGTCGCCCTCCCTCTCTTCCACTCTCTCTCTCTCAAAGGTAAACAAGAAGGCAATTTTTCTCTCAACCAGAAATCGCGACCGGTATCCGGTTTTAATTCGATCGAGTCCGTGTGAATTTATTTTATTACCTTGCTATTTAAACTGAACAAGATCCAATATAAAATATAAACAAAAGTATATAAATATAATTATCGTTATATCGAGTGCTTAATCAGGATTCCTATTTTTCTCACGCGCTGTGATATGAACCTTTATTAGTAATGCCAGATAATAACCGAGAAATAAATATAACGTTAACAGCGGCGATGGAGATAATATCGAAAGATGATAATAAGACAGATTAATTAGACATTATGATGTCACGACGTCGAGGACGATGACGGTTCTGAGACACCTTGTATAGGCACGTGTGCATGCGTCAACGTTCTACGGCGGCGAGAAGAGCAGTCAACCGAGTTACAGTTACCAGACTATATCGAATTTTAATCGAAAACCGAGATCGCACCTCTCGGCGTAGGCCGGCTCGTTGGCCTAGAAATTCAGGCTTGCTCCTTGCGCGGGGGACCGCGCGAGGAGGAACGCGCGAGGAGTATGTAAAGCGTAGCTCGTGCGAGACGCGACTTTAATTAGATGTCTGCGCGAGTTTAATCGGCGAACGGGTTATGATTTCCCGGTCGCGATCGCCCTCGCGATCCCGCCGAGGGAAATCGACGATTAGTAACGTCGTCCGATCAGCGCAGGATGAAACTGCTTTCCGGGAACTCGGGTTGAAGAGAGACACAAAACGAGAAAATACACACGTGCAAGTTATCATTTGAAAATACGCGCATACCTGTGTAATTATGGAAATAATGCGCGGAGTTAATTTATTTCCACCCCGAGGAAGGGAGAAATTATTCTTTATCTGTGGTGCGCTGAAAAATGAGACAGAAAGGAGAAGAATAAGAATTGTAAGAATTCATAGCGGTAGAAAAGTAATGAAAATAATGAAAATAAAATAGATTTTATATCGATAAGAATAAGAAACAAGAATTAACAATAAGAGAAATATTATATATGCGAAACGGCTCTTGCTTTAACCAGAGATTTTAACCAAAGAGAGAAAGATTAATTACATCCCTCAGGCATATTAATATTGATTATTAATATTTATATTTAAATAGCATTAGAAAACCTCCGTGTTTCGATTCTTAAGACTTGTTCTCTCTTAAAACAATAAGAGAATTATGTTATTAAATATGTTTTAAATACAGTAAAGTTTCGATGTTTGTTATTTCGCATTATCTTTTTAATATTTTCTTCTTTTTTTTATTTTCTTTTGCTTCTTCCTCCTCTTATCTTTTTTATGGTATTTATCGGTCGTTGAGGATCTTTATGTTCGGAGCAGTTAATAATTCGCAGGATACTTACATCCAAGGATACACGGATCTGCGGAGCGTAGGGAGATGCGTTACGGCTCACCTTGAATGATTTACATCGCTGCCGGATATATTCCGTCGCAATTACACCTTTCCGCTAATGACGCATATTATAAACAATTTCAAGCGGCTCTTATTCGTCGATTCGTTGATTTATCACGCTTCTCGCTGGATTTACGAATCGGGCCAGGTCGTGTCGACGTGTACCTGTTCGAGGCGTAATAGCGTTTCTTGACGCCACGTTCGGAACCTTAATACTATATTGTATCGGCGATAAATCAATCAAGAATCGCCGATAAATCAGTTATTTACCATTGATGGATTCATCTTCACGACGACATCAAACTTCGGCGAGAGGGCCTTTCACGCGATGTTGTTAACCTTTACAGGAACCTATTATAATCCGTGATCCGTACCGAAGCGCGTGTTGAACAATTATTATCTTTATTCAATTATGAAGAGCTCACTCGAGGCCTGAGACAATCACTAGCTAACGTATCGTTCGCGAGATTCCCTCGAAAATCGGGGGTCAACGTTGAAATGCGACAAATCCTGAAAATCCTGAGTTCGGAAAATTAGAGACGATTTCTACGATTCTAAGGCAAACCGAGATGCGCTCTTTTTCGCTTATATTCACTAGCCTTTCTTTGTTTTTCTATACCAAAAAAAAATGAATATCAATTCAAGGCTCATATTCTCATATATAAACAAGAATATATGTAAACTTATGTGAAGATAAGACTTGCTCTTATATGAAGAAATTCTATACTGTTCCACTAAAAATATATTTACGCTATTTAAAAATATTTTTCATGAAATGAAAGGAAAAAAATATTAGATATAAAAAAAACGATATCTTCAAACTTCTTTAATCTTAAAAAATTCGATCAATTTCAAGATATCGTTCTTCCCATTCAGTATTTTCTCCTTTCAATTCAGAAAAATTATTCTCGAATAACAAGAATATGATGTCTTTAGTGAAACTATGTAGTATTTCTTTATCTAAGAGCAAGTTCCATTTGCATATAAAATTATATATGAGAATATATGAGTCTCTCTTTCTCTCTCTCTCTCTCTCTCTCTTAAATTGATACTAATTTTCTCCGTGCGCATTCATTCGCGCGTTTTCACGGGCGCTGCGACAAAGTGTCTCGTGAGCAGACGTCATATTATGCTAATGGCCGCATCGTCCGCGTATCTCGACGCGATATCCACTCTTAAACACTGTATCCTCCGCGCTTTCACGCGAGCGTCTCGATAGAAATCATCGAACTCACGCTTTTCTAATCTCTGATTTACGATATTTCGCGCGCTCGCGCGCGTATAATTATCTGCGACTTTTTCCTTTCCCTCTCTCTCTCTCTCTGTTCTTCTCCTACATCATTCTCTCCTTTTCTCTCCTTCGCGAGATTAATGACGCGTGTACCTTTTCCGCACGCGAACGCTCTCAAAATTATCCGCACTTAGCGGCACGTAATTACGCATTTCGTCACGCCGCCGGATAACAAATTGCCGGTCCGGTCAGCAGCATCCCGGCGCCGGGACGCCGGGATCTTAACGATGCTCTTGTGCACCTCCACCGCCGCAACTTCCTCAAGGGTCTCATCGACGCCTCGTTGACCCTTGCGCGAATCCCCGCTTTTATCGTGAGAAAAGTCGGGATTATTTACGCGTTAATTATCCCCGACAACTGCGGAATAACGAGAGACGATCGTTAAGTGCTGATTAAAGCAGTTCCGATCGATTAGTTTTTTCCCTAATCCTTGACGTTGACCCCGGTCATGTTGTTTCAATTAATTCGATGCCGGAACAGAAATTACCGCCGGCTTGTTGGAAATGGCCCGAGTGTCGGATGTGTACGCACAATAAAGGAGTTTCCGAATTTACATTAACGCGATTCGAAAGAATCCCCTTGATCAAACAATGTCGATTTGCCGTGCGTCCGTATTTGCGATATTTAGCGGTACGATGATCGATCGTCCGAGACTAGACGGTTAATTTTTGCTTTAATATTAAATTAAATTAACTTAAATTAAATTAAATAATTATCGCTCAATTAAAATTGATCATGGTGATAAATAATTGACGGTAATTGACGATACTCTCCCTCGGGAACCGGGGAAGAGAAAGAAAGAGGGAGAGAGAGATAGGAAAGTCGATTGAAAAGAATCCGTCGCGTTCATCCAGTTAAATTAAAACGAAATTATAAAGGAGAGAAAGAGCGAAAGAAAGAAAGAGTGAGAAAGACCTTAGTATCGCTACTGGCCCATTAGCGGGCGTAAATCGCGCCGACGTGTTTACGGGACTCGAGTTGCGCTTGAGTTGTTTGCACCTCCCGGTTTACATAATATTTAATTAAGAGTGGGAGTGGAATAGAGGAGAGAGAGAGAGAGAGAGAGAGAGGGAGGGGGCAAGAGAGCGCGGGGCACTGTTAAGGGGGCAATTTATTCGCGCGACCGGCTCGTAGCCGGTCCCCGCGCGCTATTTATCACCTTACGGCGCGTATATCCGAGAATGGGCCCAATATTTTCGGCATATCGCGAAGGAGGAAGCGTACACGCGCGTCTGGCAAGAGGGAACTGACTCATCTCTCGGTTCTCCGACATGAGAGGTCCCCGATTTATCGTCCCGCCGGAGAAAATTCGCAACGCTCATGAATATTTATCGCACAAAATCATTCGCCTTTTTTTCCCTTCTTTCCCTCTCCGGTCGTCCCCCCTCCCGCTCCCCCCTCGCCGACATACGCATTCGCATATGCGACACGTGTGCACGTGTGCACGTTGCGAGGGGGAGATCTCTCGCGCATGTACCACGGGGGAACCGACTACATGTGCCAAAATTGGGACGAGCTCTCTTTTAATGACCGACATTCCTTTATCTGCAAGACGGACATTTTATTGCGAGCGAAGTGATCGCGTATGACGAATGGTCTTTCTTTAAATTGCCCCGTGCGTATAATTTACAAATGTTAAATCATTGGCTACTTGATGATTATTGAGACCCATTATCGCGTTTAAAATCCTTTATATTATAATTATATTGTTCTCTGAAGAAAAACACACATGCGTTGGAAAAACAAATCGACGATCAGGGATTTTTAGAAATGGCTTGCTAATGTTCCGAGATATCTGTAATCATTGAAAAATTGCTGGAAAACATAACATTAGTTTCTTTATTTTCTTAAATTATACTAATAATATTAATTTATTATTATTGATTTCTGCACAGAGAAAAAGATCTCTTTGGATATAATGTGATTTCTTTGATTCAGAAAAATTTGTCTCTTGAAATAGAGAAAACAAACAAATGTTTGATTCAATAAACAGAAATCTTTGGTTTCTCAAACAATAAATATCTTTACATGAATAACATATTTTTCTTCTATTTCCATTCAAACAATGGTTGTCTCAAGTAATAAATTATTTCAAAAAAGCAATTATTATATCAGAAAAATAGTAAAAATTTTCTTTTTGTGTGTGTTTCAGTGGAATAATATTTAACGTGTAACGAAATAAATTCTTTTTTTATGGGAAACGAAATATTATTTCCTCTAAATAATACTGATTTTTCTATCAAACGTGGTTTACTGTGGTGAAACAGCAACATTTTCATTGGAACAAAATGATATTTGATAATAAATGGCCCAAGTTAAACAAACACCTGTATTACATCCAGAAAAGCCATTTTCTCCGTGCGAATGTACATTTCGGTGCATTCTGGATCTTTACGATTTCCGTTTATTCACGTTATTATCCTCGCTCAGCCGATTGAAAGAGAGGCAATTAATTTCGCGTGACGGTTTGATTACACTTAACGGCGGTCTCGCGCGTATCATCGATGCGTAAATAACCAACACAGTTCCGTGTCCGTCCGTGAACGAAGGTCCGCGACTTCCACTCGGTAGATGCCGTATATGCTTCCTTAGACTTCGTTAGAGGCCGCGAAGCGCGATCGCGTACGCAAATACTGTTATAATGAAGGATTAAGGGTAATTTCAGGGAGACATGGCGTGGCCGGGGCCCGAAAAGATGGGCTCGCAAAATCGGGTGATTCGAGAGTGCCGGCCGGCCGGTCGGTCGACGCTTAACTGTACATTATCGTTATGTTCCTTCTTTTGGTCATTGTTTGAATTAAGGGTCAGCCCGCGCTCATAAAATTACCGAGGCCTACTTCGGACTCGCACTCAACTTTCACGTCGTTAGTTTGTACCCTTATTTTCTCGATTGTGTACCGTGGCGAGATAGGGCGCGGGGAATAGGGCGAAAAAATTGGCGAGGCTCCGGGCGAGAGAGACGCACAAGCTCCAAGAGTGTCCCTCAGAATTTTCGAATTAAAATCACAGCGTGCGGGATAAGCAACGTTTCATAACAATAAATAACGCAATCCTGGATCCTCTTTAATTCACGATCTCGGCTCGTCGAGGATTCTTCTCGAGTCAAATTTCCGCTGTCTTTTTATTTATTTATGCATAGTACTGTTTAGGCAAACCAATATTTTCCATGTATTATACAGAGTGTCAGATACTTTCCCACCGACTGTTCGTGTGAAGGTAGAATAGGTTAAATTGAGCGGAAAAATCCTCTACAAACCTCGATAAACAACATTCAAGTTCTCTACAGTTTCAAGATTCGAAGTTCAGGGTTAAATATCGCTATTGATAAGCTATTAATAGATTAAGCCATTCTAATCAAAAAAGTCATTTACTATTCTGCAAATCACACGAAAACGTTTGACTTATTGATTAAAGAAGCTTCTATATATGGACATTTCCGATAATTCATAATTTTAAATGTTGCGTAGTTGTTTGCAAAATGGCAAAGAACTTTTCCGCTCAGTTTAACCTCACTTTAACCCGTTTTATCTTCATACGAGCGGTTGGTGGAAGAGTTCCGGACATCCTGCATGTTCACATTGTCATTCAACATTTATTATTTTTAAATATTTTCCGCAAGACAGATCGATGGGTTCAACGGAAAAATAAAATGAAGAGTATACAATGAATACATGTATAGGCAACAGCAAAATAACAATGGCACGATAATAAAGCGAATGATTTTCAGCCGGCGAAAAGCGACTATCGCGCGCACACTTCCGCCGGTTTTTCTCAATCTTGTTATTTATGCGTTAACTGTTCTAACGTAATTAATATACCGTAATATTAATGATGATAGTAGCGCGATATTAGCGTCGTCCGCGATTTATCTGCGACTAGATCTACATAGGCTTTTTCATCACGCTGAGTACGGGCTACTTTATCGTTTCGGTGCCGATCGATCCAGAAAAAGCCGACAGGAAATTCGATAAATACGCGTACGAGAATCTCGCGTGGAGATTGAAAGGCGCAATCTCGCAATCGAGCGTAGCCTGTAATTAGCCTCCAAGGACGTTGCAACTATTTTAAACCGAGCAAATCCCGATCCCGATATCGACTCACCTCGCTTCACCTCTCTCGGCCGTTGCGAAGGCAGTTGCTGACGTTCGCTGCCGCGACCGCGATTCGCCGGTCGCGGCCCAGGATCTTCCCTAACTCGCAGTCTCAGCGCGCCAGAGATTCTTCCGAAGTGAGTCTTCCCTAGTTTCGAGATCGATTTTCCCCTCAACGAAACTTCCAATGCGAAACTAATGTATTCAACGCCAATTTATCCGAGTTTGTTCATTCAATTAATGGAATTGAGACCCTTTGGTGTACAGATTTAAGAGAACGGAGGAAATTATATAAGATTAATTCCAATATGTATAGTAAGAAAATTGGTGATTTTAAATTAAAAGTTAACCGAACGCATGTGAATTTTTTTAAACTTTTATATCTTTTATATCCTTAGAATCGAAGAAATCCGCGGAAAAATGGGGAAGAAACGGGTTTTCCCGAAATTTTAGAATTAAAGACTAATTCTTAGGCGATACACTTTTTATTGAATACGAGATGCGTTATGAAACTCATCGGAAAAGAAGTGTTGCGACCATTATGTAAGGTGAACTATATCATGATAGCAGCAGAAAGGTAAAAGAATCAATAAAAATTTTGCCCGAAAATTAGCGCGAAATTTACATATTGGTGAAAACATACGATAAATATATAAGCGAAATTAAAATGTGCAAAAATGATGCAAAAATTGGTAAATTAATAAAGTTACGCGATATAAAATAAAATATTAATCATTAATAATCAATAATTTCTCCTCCGCTGATTATCAATGAATAAAAGGTATGTGCATATTATTTGATCTGTTCTCTCAGCTGAACTGGCTGCACTAGTTCAAGAAATTTACGCACATTGAAATGTGAGAATCTCGTACGTACGCTTCGTGCTCTTTAATGTGTACGTACATTTCTAGAACTAGTGCAACCAGTTTAACTAAAAAAAAAAAAACAGACCAACTGCTAGCAGTCGTGTTGCTTTTTACGATTCGGGGCAAATTTTTAATCGGTCAAATAGAGCAGCCATCTCGGATGACTGGTGCATCCTCGAGAATGGCACTCCTTTTTATATCATAAACTATTCCTGTCGTAACACTTGTATATCGTACATGCAATCTTTTCACGACTGAATGAGAAATCCACTTAATTGGCTCAAATAATATGCTTGTTTGGACAAACAGATGTTCTGGTTATGAGAATCAAAATTATTAATATAAATCTCTTCTTAAGCAGAAATAAATTAATAAATTATCATTAATTTAATTCTCTGAACCAAAAATTAGGCTCACTGAAAGAAACCGTTCTCAGAGAACTAAACTTCGCTTCTCACAACCGAAATATTTGCTCGGCTACATCGAAACAAGCATTTCGTTTGCGCCTCGTCAATAAGTTTCTCAGTGCATGCATCGAGTCGTCGTGCCGCTAAAATCACCACGGGGCGCGTTACTTTCGATTGTTGTCTTCTATCTGAAGCGTCTCTCGTTCCGAAGGTCCTCACGCACGAAAACAGCCGAGTCGAGCTCGCGGGTCCTTGATGTGGCGGGATATCCGCGTTGGTTCGATCCGGTCGGGCAGAAAAAGGCGTTACGGACGGTGCATCGCGGATAATAACAGGCGGTTGAGAAAAGGCGGAGGAAAAAAGAAAGGAAAGGACGAGTCGCCGTTCGTAACGGGGCCCGCGGGAGAGTTCCTTTATTTCGTCGCGCACGCGTTACCCTCGTCCTTGAAGGAAGTTACAGGCAGAACGGCGTGAGTAACGATCAATGTCGTTGATTGAGTAATCGCCTAGCGGTACCGATCGATCCTTCCGAGCGCGGCTCGCTTCTTGCCCGGCGACTAAAAATATATTCGCCAACGTGTCCGCGGCGAGAAGAAGAGGAGGAAAAAGCAAAAGGATCGCCGGCCGCCACTTTCGATCGCTCTCGGACTTTGATCGCGTCTCTATTGTGCAAATGCACCCCGTGCTCGTGTTGATTATTCAACACTCACACGCGCGCGATATAGACAGGTTGAGTGATTGTAAGCTGTTGTGAGATACTGCGTTTGGAAGAAAATTTCGAATTTACCATAGACGCGATATCCCTCCGGTGAAATTTTTTGTACCATCGCGGAGAGAACAATTATTCAATCCAGCCTGCGTGACGATTCGTTCAATATCGCACGTGTTGTTAGTTTTATTAATAAATATCTGTTATTAATAAACGTATACGTTTTCTTAAAATATCTTCATCGCTCGCTCATTACGCGGTGTGTTAAATACGTTTTTGTTGACATTTAATTAAATTGTACGTTGTGCGTTGCGGCATACGCGTCTTGCCGCGGCTAATTGTCGCTTCGGTACATCCTTCATCGCATTTGAGCTATTAAGTATTCACCGCGCTATTACTTTATTATTATCATTGATTAATGCACAGAATGACCCGTGCGGTCAAACGATATCGCTTTTAAGGAAAAAACGCGACAATTCCATTATTCATGAATTCCGTAAGCGGATCGCGACGATCGATATTTACCGTAAGTGTTGCGGCCGCGGTTACGCGATCGCGCCGCGAATGAAGACATTTGCATTGCACAATCACGATACGCACCGTACAAAACGGGAAAAGACTCGCGATCTACATTTAATCGCGTCGTAAGACGCGATTGCTAATTGTGGTAACGTTGGCGACTATATTATCATCGCCCGTTATATAAAGGTGCGCGTCGCAGATCGACGCGCGGGACATATACGTTTCGCGAAGTCGAACGCACCCGAGTAAATGTAGGATAGCAGGAATTGTTTCCTTCGCTTTTTTTTTAAGAAATCAAAATAAACGATAAAAAATACTCCAGTCCGGAAAACGAGAAGTGAGGAATGCGAGGGCGACTCGAATCTCAGATTTACAAACGAAAAAGTACACTTGAAATTTCGAAATCGTCGATCTGGAAAGGTAAAGTTTTTATAAATTTAACACATCTTATAAGTTTAACACACCCATTCAATGTACGCGATAAAAAAAACACTTTGTATTTGTGTCAAAATCGGTCCTTGTTAAAATTCTTGTGTTAAATTCTTTATATATTCGGGTATTGATTTAACATATTGTATTTATGTTATCTCGATATTTTGGGTTAAGTCGATATTTAACGTGTGTAAGTGTTAAATAACATATTCTATATTTTAATATATTATAAACGTTAATTTTATATTAATTTTTGATGTGATATTTGTGTTGCGTTTCAACAAGTTTATCTTGTGTTAAATAAACATAAAAATTTGCGTGAATATGTAAAATATGTTAAATTTAACATATAATTTGTTTACTGTGCAGGTATTTTATTCGCATTCATTTATATTTATCCTGGAAAGTTGAGAGGAATGTATTCAGCGAATTCCAAGATTTCAAATCTCGCGGACTGAATGATTCGTGAGACGAGAGATCGCGAGGAATTTTTAAACAGTCGAGGCTCGTGGAACTTCTGGAATTTCGATATTTCGAGAGATTTACGGATCCCAGAAATTTTTTAATTAAGGAATTGGCGAGCGAAAAGTTAGCGAGGTAATCAACGTCGAGAATGATAGCGCGCGCGAGGTATTGTTGTTATTATTACTACATTTTACATTATGTTCAGGATGATTCTCATTCCTGAACGACTGAGAGAAACGTTGAAAGAATACATAGTATAATAATATAACGGTACAGATAGCATTAAAGTGAAGAGATAGGAGAGATGATGCGAGCGGAGAGAAATGAGATAATGCGAGCTTCGCAAAATAACAGTGATTATGAATTTCTGCGGAGGGAAGATATATGATATAATCGCGTAGAGAAATAAAACATTGTGCGAAGAGACACGTAATGATGTGAGATTTATAAAGCAATAACGATCGGGAGAAGACAGAATGCGCGAAGCAAGTAGTTACGAACGTCGTGTTTAAAAGTCGATAACCGAGAAGGAGATTCGCTCGATGCAGCTAAAGAATTCCAGTTTCTAATAGCGCTTGCGAGCAAAACGCTTTGGAATGCGATAGTGCGGCAGATATGAGAGAGAGAGAGAGAGATAAACCGAAAAAAATAGCTGCTAAATCAACAAATTTTTCACATTTTCAACGCATAATTGGAATAAGTCTTCATGATTCAATGACGATATCTTTGAAACTAATGCTTCAATTGTTGAAACAATGCATAACATAATAGTTTTAACGACATTTGCTACTAAATCAAGAAGATTTACACCACTTACGCTGCTTTTGGAAATTTTATCGAGTCAATAGCACTTTTTTTCCCGTGCACGAACACCTAATATATTACACATTTTAATTTCATACTAAATATTATTATTATTAAATTATTATTTTAATTTATGAAATATTATTAATTATACAGTTTGGTTGAAAGAGATATCCTGCGCGCTACCGACTGCTCCTTGAGCATTCTCAAGTTACGGATACTTTGTATCGGCTTCGATGTTCAAAGAGTCAGTTTCTTCTCTCGTGCGGTTCTTATTTGTTCTCCACCGCAATCTGAACGCGCGCACGCACACATACACACACGTAACACAGGACGGCGGCGTTTTCGCGTGTGCACGAGCTCTAGCGTTTTCTCAGGTGTCTGTTTAGTGCTCACGGCGGCATGGAAAGTATCTCTCGTACCGAAACAGGTCGCGAGAAATATCAGGCTGGAAACTCGTTCGAGACGAAATTTTCGCCCGACCGCAAATCGCGCGCCGCGAGAAAATTGGACACGGGCCGCTCGAAACGCTCCCGCTTGTTTCTAGGAAGGTACCCACACCTAAACGCCTCGTCAACCCAATTAACGGGGGATAAGAACAATTAAAAAAAGCGCAACCTGGAAAAATACAGTTGCAAAACCCGTCCGACTGAGAATTCCCCCCCCCCCCCNACTAGTACGTTACATAACTCCCAGAGCATTGAAAGATAAAAGGAATTTAAGTTAAGGTATTCAGAGTTTGTTGATCACGTTGCATATATTTGACGAATATATAAAATAAAAGGTGGAAGGGAGGGAAGGAAGGGAAGGCACGAAGACACGCGTTACAGTTTCGCCGCCCGGCAGCCGGCTTTGTCTACTTGCGCCCGTTGTGTATTTCCGAGCACGGATAATGAAAATAACAAAAGGCGGAAGTGCGATAGGTCCGATTTCGAAACGAAACGCAAACAATTAAAGGTCCAAACAAGAGCAGTCCGATTAATATTTCTTCCCGCTCTCCCCGCCGGTTCATTAAATACCGTTGACAGAAGGGACGCGGCAGGGCGCTCGACGAATGAAGACGTCAAAAATTGTACAGCTGAATCACGGGGCAGGAATCGCACTATTACGAGGCGCTATTACAATAAAAACGGAGTAGGGAGGAGGGGGAAGAGGGGGGNCATAAATACACGTACCCGTGACACTTGTTCCGGCGATTTAGGAATTTGCATGATCGAGCGTGTGCAATGCACGCATGCACGCACATACGAGTGCACGCACGTATACATAGTATAAAGTCCACTCGAGACTAGTTATAGTCGAGAATAAGCAGTTGCTAACACCGGGACGGCCTTAATACGACTTTAATGCACCTGGAAGGCGTTCACCCCGATCCCCCTCCCTCCCTCTCTCTCTCTCTCTCTCTCTCTCGCTCTGTCTCTCTCTCTGTCTCTCTCTAGATCCCTCCGCATCCCTCTTAGTCGTTTCCCCCTTTTCAGTCAGGGAAATTATGTCAGCGATTTTTCGATTCCCTCCGCGCCTGTGTTCTCTCGCGCGATCGCGTCTTGCGAAATCGATAGACGCGAGATAGAAAACCGGAATCCCCGGAATTCAAACAGGTGATCCGGCGATCCGTACGGCGAAATCGATCGCCGGATCGATTCCGGTGAAACGAGTAGTCTATTTTTTTCCCCCGTCACAGCCGGACAAAAGCCAGACTCGGGGGCTTTGCTCTTTGAGAGTCATTCGCCGCGGTCTATCTCGAAATGGAACGTATATATTTATTGGAAAGATTGTAATTTGGGAGGTTCCGTGCTGTAAAAGTTTGCAGCTTTGAAATTCTTATCGTTGCAAGATCTAATGTTGCAACGACTTGTGATCCGGTAACGATAAAGTTCGCGAGATGTTATATTTGAAGGATCCGAAGCTTCGTAAATTTTTAAGGATGGGTGAATTTTGAAATTTCGAGGGTTGTAGAATTTGTAGAATATACACTATATAAAATATATTCCTGAAAATAGTGAGACAAGTAGATAATCCAAAATGTCCGAAGATTCAAAGAATAGGAGGAACTGAAAGTTTCGAAATTTCGAAAAAAAACGTCGAGTGAAAGCTTCAAGAATCTGAAATTCGGTCTCTTATATTTGTAGACTCTTTGTGTTCCGAAATGTGAACGGCTGGCACAATGGCGGCCGTGGGATTTCGTATGCGGACGGGAGGACACGAATTCCTCCGCTACCAAAGACAGGAATAAAGCGGATGTCGGGCTGATTTTAAATGCACCCTGCGTAGCGCTTGCATCTTTGCGTCCCCGTGCGATTCAAATGCCGATGTATCTTTTCGAGCGGCTCGCCGCGCCTGATCTTCTATACGATACACAATTTTGGAAAACTCCGGTTACTCTCAAACGGCCGAAACTGCGAGAAATATAATAGAGATAATAGAGATATACAACAAAATTTAATATAAATTTAATAAATAACATAATATATAATGTATATAATATTATTTAATATAAATAATATTGTATATATTTTACAACTAACATAATATAAATTTTACACGTTTTAATGTAAATTTTACAATATTATGCTTTGATATAACGGATCATAAATTAAAGAAAATTATATTTTACACAGCGGTCCGTTTGCGTGCATTATGTTGTCGGCGTGGCACGAGTTAAATATGTGGTTATCTCGCCAGATATATCACTCTCGATGTTAATCGAGCGACGCATTTAGAAATCATTTGCGCGTGAGCGTCTCGACGGAATAACGGCGAAGAAAGTGAGTCTACGAGGCGATTTCCCGAAATTCCGACGCGTTCAATTAAGGCATCGGACATAATAACCGCTCCGCTTTCTCTGATTTTGGCGCTGCCGGAGCGTTGCTCGCGGCTGCCTCTCGGAAGAGAGATCGTTAATCGGGAGAAACAAACGAGGAAATAAAATTCGTAACGAGGACTAATTACGATGCCGAGGCGGCTTCCGTCGTCGCCGTCTCGGATGGGCCGTGTCGTACATGTGCGCGTAAAACACACACGCGTTACATTTGCGCACTTATCCGCATTTTAAGGCGAGCTAAACGGACAGTCATTATCCTGTAAATAAGATAACAAAGTATTACGACGATTAAAAGACCACTGTTGTGTACTTTGGCGTCCGACTTAAACAGAGATAAGAAAGAAAGGCTCGGACCCTTCTTCTTTAGTATCGTTTGTACTTGTTTGTACATCTCTTCTTCGAATGTTGTTGACCATCTCGAAATATCTTCAAAAATAACCGAGCTTTTAAAAGCAATGGCAAAACATATATAAATTTAAATATATGACTTAATTATTGGCACAACTAGAAGCAGATTGGCTATTCGAAAGCTGAGATATTCAAAAATGAAGATCATACTTTTCATAAGTAGCCTTTTTGTGCGATTGAAAATACGGCACTCTGCGATACAATTATCTTAACATATTTCGAAAATGATGTTTTTCACCTTTTCATCTTCCGAACAGCATTAAGGGATTTAAAATATCTTCTTCTTCGTCCCTGATCATATTTTAATACATTATCGATCAGCTGTTCTTCTCTTTCAACATTATTGAATCCCTGTGTGTGTATTTCCAATTGTCTTTTCCCAAAATCCAGACACTCGCGCGAATAAAAACGAATAATTTAATTTACATTTAATCGATTAAAGTCGACAGACTGTATTTTTCATTCATTGTTAAAATAAATTCTTCTGAGATATTCTAATATTTTCTTAAAATGTGAAATATTATTTTACCGACAACGTTCGATTGGCAGAGCACGAGTTTTCTCGCGCTCGGTCAACAATGTGTCGAGCTCCTTCACGTATTTCTTCATTATTTAACCGGAGACCGTTTACTTTTACTTGATAGCTGCGCTCACTCGAGCGAGCAATCTTCTCGAGGCATCTGTAACTACGTTTTATACATGACAGCGCGCGCGTTATTCTCTCCGAAATTATCTAAACTACTACTCTCTTAGTAGCTTCTTTGAAAGGCGATCGGTAAACATTCGGTTCGGCAGACGTCTCTTACAAGTCCGAGAGCCAACTCTCCTCCATCGTTCTCGACCGACTCTCGGCTGATCGGGCGAAGCAAAAACGAAGCTGCTGATGCAATTCGTCGCGCGGCGACGACATAATACCGTGCCGATTTCGCAATAATATCGACATGAATGACGCGGAAATGCGCATTTAACGCGTGCAGAGATGTTAATGGTCAACATGCAAAAATGATCGATCACGTTCTAGTCCGCGCGAGTTTCGCGCACAATACCGATGCTCACCAGCTCCTACTTCGTTGCTTCGCTTCTTCTCGAAGTTCATCTACGGTGAGGGGAAGTGCATATCTTCCTCGCTCATTCGTAGGACCAATTCACGTACGATTGAAAATGAACATCCCTGATGGAAATTGAACCTCGTGTCTACACAGTAAACAATTTTTTGTTTAACAATGGTCCACCGAAATTTGTATGTTATCTTAACAAAGTGAATATGTTAAAAAGTGACATGTTAACAAGGCGAATGTGTTAATTTAACATTATATTTGTATATTTTTCTACACATTTTTTATGTTAATTTGTAATATAACATTTTAATGGACCGTTTTTAACACAACATTTTTTGCTGTGTAGTAACGAGTTAGGAAATTTCATCTAACTTGTACTAGCTAATTGCTAACTTCTGACACAGGCCGACAAGTTACCTTTCTATTACAACGAGATACTTCAGTCGATCGTCGCTGCTATAAAGTAATGTAAACGGTGTTTTTTTGAACAACATCGAGGAATCCGAAGTACCTTCTTCTGCGATAGCTACTTTTTATCGTATTTTTTTTTACTGTATTTTTATCCCTTGAAACACGAACGGAACGAAACGTGGTACAGGCAGGTAGAAACAGAGATATGCGCAAACACGATATATCCGAAACTTGTTTTTCTTCCCTTTTTTTCTTTTTGTTCGCGGCTTACATTGAAATGCCAAACGAGAAAAATGCGCCCAAGGTCGTGTTGTTCTCGACATTTCGTAATGGGAACTTTTCCAAACAGATATGTAGGCGTATCTTCTTTCTGATGACTCAGCCTGACATTTAACATATTGACATACCACCTACGTGTATGTGTGTGTGTATATATTAAATGCCGAGTATCGCGAGGAGGAAACGATACCGAGCGATTTTAATTTGCGACTGCTTTGCCTCCAACAAGGGAATCTTTTTCTTTTCTTTTTCTTTTCAAGCATGATCACCAAAAGATGTTTATCGAATTTCTTCGGCAATTTCGTTCCCACTACAACGTTTCGACACGTGGCTTTTGGAGCGCTATGTATACGAAGGCTGTAAGAAGGCTCGTTCAGTTTCCAACACGAACGACGATTAGGCTGGAACGCGACAATTTCAGTTCCAACTAGCCTAGAAAAGTTACTCGGCTCGGACCGCACTTTATACGTGGGCTTAATTGCTAATTAGTAATTAGTAAGCCGCGGGCATTTCCCGGCTCAGCAACGAGCGACTTGAATCCCGAAAATTATTGCGCGACGTTCGAGCTAATGTCCCTGACGAAATTACGCCAGAACGCCGTTTGTCTTAATTGTGTAATTATTCCATGAAACGCAAAAAGAATTCAAAGAACTTACGTCTAAAAGGACAGCAAAGCCGGTTCGAATCCGCAGGTATTTCAATCAATCAAATCGAATCAACTTCAAATTATATTAGTAAGCTATTTTAATTTTGTTCCAAAGTATCTTTACTTTTTATTCTGACTGCGAATTAATTTAAAACGAGCAGTTTCAATTTAAAAGCAATTCAAATCAAAGAAAATGAGACAAAGAATATAATCTTCAAGTAAGTTATTATATAATCAAATCAAGAAGAACCTACACGGAAGAAAAATTAATATCAACACTCAAGACTCATATTCTCATATATATAAGCAAGAATATATAATCTTATATAAAGACAAAATTTGCTCTTATATGAAAAAATTCTACATAGTTCCATTAAAAATATCATATTCTTGTTATTTAAGAATAATGTTTACAGAATTAGAGGAAATATTGGGAAAAATGATATCTTCAAATTAAAAATTATATCAGTTTGATGTTCCTTCTTCCTATCAATGAAAATTATTTTCTAACAACATGGATATAATTGTAATAGAACTGTATGAAACTTCATCAAGTTTAAGAGTAAACTTTATCTTTATATAAAATTATATATATTTTTGCTTATATATGAGAATATAAATCTCGAATTGATACACATTTTTTTCTCTGTGCACGAATAAGACAATTTAAGCTTCACAAAATTCAATTTTCGAATAAATTATAATTCATCATCGATCAACGTTGAACTCTTTCAAGCTCTGGCTGCTCAGAATCGGAAGGTGACGTTCCTACATGCGTGAATGCATGCGTGAGGATAATAAGTTCTTTTTTTCACGGATTGAAGAACCCGAGCCTCGGGACTGTGACCCGTCGAGGCGTGTATTTTATACAGGCACTCCGTTCAGCGCGGCGCGTCCGTTTAAAAACAGGTGGCCATTTAAAAAGGCACTCCTCTATCTGTACTCGCCGAAGCGCCCGTAAATAAGACAATTTACCGAGCGTGCAGCAGACATTGCTCGACGGAGCGAGAAGCCCACTCCGATTCGCGGTTATGATTCCTTTGGTATGGCTTACCCGCGCGTCTCCTTCTCTTTCTCTTCGTCTCTCTCTTCCTTCCTGGTCGAGTGTTTGTATCCTCGCTTAAAATTACTTAGCCGGCACTCGGAGAGCGCCCGTCGCAGGTACTCGACACGCACGCGTGCACGCGCACTTTGCGTGCGAGAAATTCGGTCCGAAACGTCGCCGCAGACGCAGACCTTTTGGAAATATTCGTCCCAGGCGACTAACAATGTGGTTATTTTTAAGCAATTCACAAACGTCAAGGTAATCGCACAAAATACGTGTAATCATGACGACGAAGACAGAATGAGAGATTACGTCCGCGATTTCTCAGAAATCGTTCCTCATCTTCATATTGTCGTTTGTATTTCTTTACTTCCATTTTATTAATCTCACTTTTGCCCTTAGTAAATGCAATTTCAGACAGCTTTAAGCAGAACTAAATATAAGTAAATTATTGAATATAGGAGAACTAATGGATTAAATATAATTTTAGAATGAATTTAAAAAAATATACGAAAACTGAGTAGAAGAGAATTTTAGACAGTAACTGCCCGATAAAGAGAATTATTTAATCTTATACGGGAAGAAAATAAATTCGAGTTTCTTACATAAATAGATATGACTCTTATAAGATTCTCATATATAAGCAAGGATATATAATCTTATATGAAGATAAAACTTGCCCTTACATTTTTTAGAGGAAATTCTATATAGTTCTAACATTTTCTTAGCGAAAATGTCAAAAAAGATTATTATTTATAATGACTTTTAAATTTGCAATATAACACATCTTTGAAGCTAAGCCTTAGGTTAAAATTCTGTTTCAAGTCAAGTCTATTTAAAATTGACTGAAGAAGATCATTTTGCTGTCCATTTGTTCACCCGAAGTTTAGCACGCTGAAAGCCCCACTTTTCTAATCGCTTGTTTCTCGAGTACTATTGTTCGGACGCAATTTTGGCAAAAGAAAAATTTACTTCTTTTAGCATCAAAAATCTCCCTGTATACTCCGCATGTGGGAATTTCGGGGCACCCTGTATATGAGAGAACAAAACCTTGAATTGATACTGATTCTTTTTCTGTAAAGTTTCAAGGGAGCAGTTACTTTTTATACCTATTAACAAAGGGGATGATAATCTCGTCGTGGAGTAACCGCAAACATTCTCTCCCCGTCCGAGCGCTTTTTATTAAGTCGCTCTCATCCGAGATTGAATCGCATCGACGCTGCGCGACAACCTGCATCGGTTACGTAAAACGATCTCCCGGAACCCCGGGATAAGGGGCGCCATGATGCGCGAGCGTGTATCATTCCGGCCTCGCGGATGCTGCGGGAGCGAGCAAACCGGAGGGGAAGAGCGAGAGAGAGAGAGAGAGAGAGAGAAACTCGAAAAACCAGCTCGCTCGCCGTTTCCCATACGAATATGGAAATCGCCTGCTAACGGATGAAACGCATTCTAAACGCGACAAGGATGCATCGTCCGCCGCGCACGTGCCGCGATGCGCGCGTGTTGCAGGCCGCCACAGCCGGTCGCCTCACGTGCGCGACGCCCGCACCGCGTTTCTCGTTCAGGAGGTGAAATCGCGACTGATATGAAATATAACTCGCGAATAAAACGGTCGGCGCGCCCACCTGCGCGCGAACCGATCGATTTGATATTTTAGCCGGGGAAAAAATTCATCGCGGACATGTGAACGATACTTAATTGAGAAAGGAGGGAAATTATAGGTTCCGACACATTCGCGAGAGAGGAGAGAGAAGGAGAGAAGAGATCATTTTAACGAGTAAGAGGGTCTCGCTCGCAAGAAACGCGATATACATCTCGACGAGTTTTTATTCGCCCTCGATTAATTTTACGGAGCGAAATGAAATTGATTGAAGTATCATTCGTTATGTTTCATCGCGTCTTGCGCGTCGCAATTTTCCGCAGTCCATTCGGCGTTTATCTCAGCGTCCGTCTCGAGGATCGAGAGCCTGCCGCCTTTAGGAAAATTTCTAGGTGACCTATTCTGCTATTCTTAGCAGGACTCACGATAGCGATTCCATCGGGTTCCGTTCGTGCACGAGCGTCGCGAAAAAGTGCAGCGGAACGATACGCGGCGCGGATTGAATTGCAAGGGAGAAACAGAGTGATAGTGAGAGAGGATAAGAGAGAGAGACAGGCCGCGAGCTCGCGTCCCAAATAGCGCAAAATTCCAAAAGGCGTATAACTGTGCTATCTCCTGCTGCACCCAGGAAAGAGAGGAAGAGAGAGAGAGAAAGAGAGACTTGTCGACGCGTAGGAAAACATCAGGCCGCGCGGCAAACGCGAGAAAATCTCGGCGTATTCTCCGCTGCATCCGCGCGCGCGCAGCCACGAAATCGCCGCGGATCGTTTCCTAACGGGATCTAATGCAAACCGCGATGCGATGCAAATGCGCTTTCCTAGTTTTGATGAATTTCACGATAACGCCCGTAGGCAGGTACAAGGAAGGAATATAGAGGCGTCGGTGTATCGCCGCTTGACAGACGCGGCCGCGCCTCCGGCCGCGATCGTAAAAAGTGCGCGCGAGCGAGCGGCTTTTGTTTGTAAATCGATGCAATTGCGTTACCATTCCGCCGCGGGGATTTTTGCATTCAGTTGGTAGCCGGCTTCCATATACCCGCCGCGGAAAACTCATCTCTTATTCATGCGGGCGCGATAAATCAAGGCGAAATAAAGCGGAGTCGGCGTATCAGTGCGAATGAAATGAGATGATTGCGCTGAAATTACAGCCGAGATTGAGATTTTAGCCGAGATGCCAACTCCATCTGTCACGCATTCCACGATAATTCTTAATTGGAATCGTTTAATTATTATATGTACGAGAGTTGTGATATATTAAATATCTTAATTATTAAATACACACATTTCGTGTCTTTTAAATGTCTTAATTGTCACACTAAAAAAACGCCACTTTTCAAATAATATTTACTTGATTCAAGTAAATTGATTGAAATATATAGTGTTAATATCTAATAAATAGATCTTTTCTTCGTACAAGTAGGCACTTACTTATATGTGTTAAAACAATTTCGGGAAATAATAAATTTATAATATTGAGAATAACAGAATTTGTATCTTTGGAAAATATTTACCGGATGGCAGGATCTAAATTTAAAACCGCAAGTGTCTTCAATGGGAGAAAAGTATTACATAATTCGAATAAATATTCTCTTGAGTTTATAGAAGCATCTTATTCTTACATTCAGTTTTTCCCTCTTTTCCAGAGAAAAAATTCAATTTCATCCGAGTAGAACGCAAGATTTTCCGCGCGATGCGCGGGAGATCGCTAGGACGGAGACTAAAGGGGGAGATATTTATCGGAGGGCATTTTCGACGTATCTCCGTCACGGTCGCGTCCCCCGCGTGCCTATCATATCAGAGCGATCTCCGTTTATTTTTCCGCTGCGCGATATAACTGTGCGGCCGCGGACTCGCTCAACAATGCTGCCGATTTCGTAAGTGTAGCGTGGCGATCGTGAAGTGTTTCAGCGGGTTTACGCGCGCGTGCAGCGGGAATTGGGCCGAGCATCCGCTTCCCTCGATATAAAGACGCCACGACGTCTCTGTGTCGCCTCATCTGACTCCTTTTCCACTCCGTCTTTCTTTTTTATCACCTCTCCTTCTCTTTCTCTCCTCCCCTCCCCCCGTCCCTCTCTCTCTCTCTCTCTCTCTTTTTCTCTCTCTCGCACGCTGTCTGCCGATCGTCTCTTTTGCTTTCCGGTTCATGTATAACGTCACCTGAATTTCTTCGCGCAGCGGTACAACTTTATATGTTCATCGTGTATCATCTTTATTCATACGAACATATTCACGTAATTATATTCATATAATTCACATTAATATTCACGAAGATATTCTTTTTTATATTAATTTTTGTGAAATGCATTTTTATTTGTACGGAAAGAAACTAGAAAACAGACTTTCTGCTTCCAACAAGTACGCTGAAAAAGATCAGGTTAAACAAACCGAATTTCAGTCTTGGCTTCAATCGTGTCGAATTAAAAAACAAATCGTGTGAAAGATCGATAATAATCGCATGTCATTTATTCGTTATATGTATCTCCCTCTTTCTCACTTAACTTTTTTTAGATCTCTAACACCGACTTCTATACTTCTATCGATATTTGAATCACTAAAAATAACTCTGTATCCCTAATTCTTATTATTCTTATCAATTGTTCTGTGCGTATGACTTGATTTTGGCATTCTACTACAATGTCGTTTCTGTAAACTTGAAGGGATCCTGGAGTCGTCTTGTTTTAAATGCAAATTTATTAGAACATTCTTTACTGGCTGCACAAAATTAAAATTCCTTTCGCGCAATTACAATATACACGTTAATGTAGGCGAGGACGGTTGGCTTTACTCGAGAAACGAAAAAAAGTTTTATAATTTGCAAATTTTTCCTATTTCTAACGAAGTCAAGCGTCGTCGCCTACTTTAACGTATATATCGTGATTGTAATAAAAAGATTTTTAATTCTGCCCAGCCAGTACTAACGAGTACAGTGCTAACAGATAAAATAGGATAAGTCCAGGATCCTCTTAAGAAAGTTTCACAACCTCAGATTCGTAATAGATTCTATTCAATATTGCTCTACTCTCTCTCTCTCTGTCTTACATCGCTAATTATGTCATGTTACATGCCGTAATTGAACTTCTAAGCGGTCGTTGAAGTGTCAGTCTGTGCACTGGCACCACAGTAATCGTGGTAATCGTAGTCGGTCGGTTACAGAACGCTGGCTATGTTGGGGGACGGGGTTCCGTGTCTTCCTCGGCCTGTAACACTTCGGAAAAGTGTTGAAGTTGCGCTCTTGCTCACTCGGCAGCCCGTTATTAGTCGCTGTAGCAGTTTCGTTTATCGTCGCGAGATAATTTCCCGTCGCGCACGATAACGCGTATCCGCATGAGCGCGACGCCGAGCGCGCGATCATTAGGGCGACACATCCACTGCGACGGTAATTGGACGTCGAACTCTGGCTTTACTGTTACAGCACGGGACCCGTCTATTGAATTTAAAGCGACAATCGCGAGTCGTAAAGGCCGCCGCGATTAAGCGTGCCCGCGGACATTTAAACGGATAGAAAAAGACGGGGGTACGGTTGTTCGCTCTTTCTCTCTCTCTCTCTCGTTCTTTCGCTCGTTCGTTCGCTCGTATGAGCGCTCTGATCTGACGTTATTATTTCGTCTTAACGGCCAATAATGTTGCATTCCGCCACTGTGCGCAGCCACAACGCAGTCGTTACGTCGACACCTCGCCCGTAAAACAATCCACTTGCGGAGCACGTCGGACATCTTTCTTATCGCACGGAGATCGGAGATCCGGGGAGATCGATGGAGGCGCGTTGAAGTAGCTCCGAGGATCAAAGCGTAGTGCACTAAAGTAATCGGACTATCTCGGAGCTCCGACGTTGTTCCTGTATCTCCTTAATGCAGTCAATAATGTTGTATTCTGCTGTCGCGCTGTGCAACAGCGATGCCGTTACGTCGCCGCTCCGCCGGTGATAATCCACCGGTACCGCGTCGGGAACTTTCAATATCGCTTTTATCGAGCTACGACTCGTTCAAGTTCGCTGGGCGCCGATAGAATGACTCTAGCAACGCCGTGTCTCGCGGGAATAAAATATGGTGAAAGTGTCATTTAATTAAAACTCTACACGCAAAAACATACACACTGCATTCAAGTATATGTTACTTGTTTCAAGTATCTCGACTGTTCATATACACGCAAATATATCACAAGTTCACCATAAACATCAAATCCAAAATATATTCTGAATCCCAGCAAGTTTAGCGCTTCATTCAAGAATATTAAATTATAACGAACCCTTGGTTTGCTTATTCAAATTACCGAATTTAATTTTCCTTCCATAAAATTTATAGTATTCTTGACAAAAGAATAAATTCTTCTTTTAAGTATGTGATATTGAGCTTTTCTAGAATTTGTGATATATAAGTATATTTTAAGGCTGTTATCAAGAATATATATATATATATATATATATTTTATTGAAGATAATTATTATTAAAAAAAGATAATTATTATTAAATTTTATTGAAGATAATTATTATTAAAAAAATTGAAGATAATTATTATTTAAAAAAATTAACTGAGTAATCATTTCTTTTAGCAGTAGAATGATATTTTTTTTGCAGAAGAAGAGCTTACAGGCCGATAAGAGGTCTAAATACGGATGTCCTGGCCATTTGGAATATTAATCTAGTTAATATTAATATTATTTGCGAGAGATTCCTGTTTTATCGTGTATCAAACGTATGCCCGCTTCTTATATTGTTTTCTATGTAGGAAAACGAAAGATATGAATTTCTACAAACCTCAATTTTTTTTTCTAAAATTTTTGATTTAATTTCCAATCAATCTTATTTCAATTTTTAATTTAAGGAGGGGAGTTAGGTAGATATTTAATAATGAAGATTGCGAAACTAAATGTCTTCCTCATCGTTTTCGCTGAAGAAAAAGTCGGCTCTAAATGAATCGGAGAATCCATAGATGAAAGTTCACTAGCTACGTCCGAGACACACACGGCGTATTATTCCGCTATGTACAACGCTCGAGACGCCGAAACGTGTATGTATGTGTATTTATGTGTTAGAGAGAGAGAGAGAGAGAGAGAGAGAGAGAGAGAATAAAAGAAAACAAGTTCGGCTGTTTACGTCGGCGACGAGGAATTATTAAAGCCTCCGCGACTGTTGATTGGCCGGGCGCGTTTTTGCGCACATCTCGCGCAGAGCGGCAGATTTGGCAGATTGACATTTGCCGCGGTACGCTTTAACTTTAGTGCCCACCTCTCTCGCGGCTCTCTCGCGTCTAATTGTTCGGTGTCCGGTAAGTGGGTTAAGCGGTCTGCTCCTTAATTGCCGCCAGTTTCATAATTTTTTTTAATTGAATCGGTTCCTTTAATTGCGCGCGCGATGTTGCCGACGACAGAGAAAGCTGTCGCGCATACTTTTGAAAAGGACGTTTTTTTCGACAAGGCTAGACCATGAAGCTAGATCGTGAAACTGCTCCCGAACTATTTTCGCGCGCATCGCGCAGAAAATCGTTGCGTTTCTGGTGGAACTTTTAACGCTATTTGTATCTTGAGACGTGGAATTCAATTTTTCAGCGAATTTGTGAGAGTCGATTTTACTTTCAAATAAATCAACCAGGCGCAGAAAATGATTATAAATTCAAGTTTCATGTTCTCATATACAGAGTGTTCGGAAAGTTTTGACTAAGCGACCATGTGTAAATAGAATAGGTTAAACTGAACAGAAAAGTCACCTGCCATTTTGCAAACAATCACGCAAAATTTCGAATTACTAATTATTGATATTAATTACAAGTTATAAATCATTGATTTATTAATTATTGAAAATGGCCATGTATAGAGGCTTCCTTAATTAATAATTCGAATTTTGCGTGTTATTTGCAAAATAAACTTCTTTGTTCAGGACTTCTTTGTTCAGAGTAGCCTAATCAATAAGTATAACAACAAAATTTTCAAAAGTTTCCGTACACTCTATATAAGCACAAGAAAATATATTTTATATCTCTCTATATTATAAAATTTCTTTATATAAGAGCAAGTTTTATCTTCTTATATATTCTTGCTTATATATGAGAAAATATGAATCTTGAATTGATACTAATTTTGTTTCTATATATCAAAATTTAACGTTCATATTTATGAAAAAATATTCTAAAAGGAATATTACGAATTTTTACCAACTAAAAACTAACAAATCGAATATGAAATACCCGTTTCGAAGATCATTTCCTAAATACCAATATTGCCTTCCAAATTTTTATTTCTATCTTTCAAATTCTAATTCTAATTTTTACCGATTAAAATCTGACTAACCAAATGTGAAATACCTGTTTTATGGCAATTCTTAAATGCCAGTATTGCCTTTTAAATTTTCATTTCTGCCGGTTTCACCAGCTCAAAGAAGCGAGCCGGTCTCTACTTCATATACTAAACTTTTAAATTTCACTGTTCAACTTTTTCCCTCGACAGCGAAAGCTTTCCGAAGGAACGATTCCGATCATATTGTTTCGTGCGCGAAAGCTTCGATTTTTCCAACTCGCTATTAATTACACCGATGTTCTCTTTGTTTCTCTCTTTTCTCTCCTTCTACGTTGCCGGATCTAGAAGACCTCGTAAAGGAGATTAATGTGACTCCCTTTTTGCCTCTCCTCCCGAATGCAACTTTGTTACGCAACACGTTCCAATTTATTTGCTATCTATTCGCTGCGGCCGCAGTAAATACTCTATTAATACCCGCCTCGTGTCTTCCCTACTGAACCTGTTTGTTTCTCGGCGAACACCGTTACATCATAATTCTCGGACAGCATCACCGGTTCCCAGCTACTTTTGCCGGCGAGTTCGCCCGCTTGCTCGCTCGCTAAGGACTTTATTGCTTCATTTGTCCAATATCATTTCACGATCGTACTGCTCGACTTCCTCCGTCGCGTTTCTATTCTTCGCCATCCTGCGGCGCCCTCCGCCTGCCCCCGCAGTCGCCTCGGTTTTGCAACCGATACTCACTGCGCATTTTACTCCGACGACATAAACGCCGGACTTACGAGCTCTCGTTACGAGTTTCACAACGTGGGTAATACGCTTCTCGCTCTTTTTGCACCTCTATAGTGTGCACAACCCCGCCAGGGTTGGAATCCTTCTTCTCCGCGCCGGTGAAGCACCGTTGTAAAATCGCGTATCGATCCTTTTCGAAGAAATCGTGAAGATCAAAGTCGCGCAATCATGTTATCGAGTTTATCATGCGTTTCATTAGTAAACGCTATATAGATGCAAAAGTTCGTATGATATTACAGCCATTTTTATTTATTAATAACGACGAGATGACTTATAATATTTTGATCAAAGTATTGGCCGTTACTATTAACAACCTTTCGTCATCTTTCGGGCAACAGTTTAATCTCGCACCGATAAAATGATCTTATCTTTTGAGATAATCCGTCAATCGATCCGTCTATGCTAATTTTGCGTAGCGTACACTGAAATCAAGACAAATAACCGATGTTATTTGACTCACACTTATTCGTAATGGCGTTTCACATATATCCAATAAATTCATATACGTCCGATTTGTTAGATGCGTCTCATTAGATCAAATTCAGTCTACTCTTCCAAAATTTTCCATTCATTTTGACGTAGCATATACTGAAATCAAAACAAATAACAGGTGTTATTCGACTCACGCTTACACCCACAACGTTATGTTGTTTCACACATGTCCAATAAATTCGCATGCGTCCGGCTCGTTACGTGTCTCAGTAGTAGATTCATTTCGTTCTACTTCCCAAAAGTGTTCCACTTATTTTGAAGTAGTATATATTAAAATTAAGGAGGAAAGGAGATTTATACGATAAGTGGGGATAATCAGGTGTTGCTCTACTCACACAATTACTCGCAATAGCGTTTTACGCGCTCGTGTACGTCGTGTTAGCGGGGGGTGCGTCGTTCACATAATAGAGTTTACGGTAAATACGAGGAAAGGGGGGCCGCTCGTTCGCTTCGAATTCGCTTCGAAACGTAATGACAGAGTCGCGCCTAAATGGACCGTGGTACCTGTAGTCCTGCTTTACCGTTAATTTCCGACTATCCCTCGCGGAGAGGATACCCCGTCCTCTCCACGTTATCCCACCATCGGCGATTCGCACCTATCACGATGTTCCCTACGAGGAGACGTGTGAAATCACGGGATCGTGATCGGGGTGAGTCACTCGCCAAAGGGGAGAGAAACGAAGGAGAGGACACGTGACGTCCGTTGGCGAATTATATCGGCCAAATGAAGCGATAAAGTCCGGCCGCAGACGTGTTATTACGGCGTATAAAGACGCTCGTAAAATTTTACCAATTCCTGCTTTACAGCAGGAGGAATCGGCGAGCTGGACGAAAAGACGGTCGGCGGAGGAAGGTGGACGTGTTCGCTGCGAGCGTGTTCGCGTTTTTTTCCCGCTCGTTCCTCGCGTCAGCGAGGATTGACTCCTCGGCTCTTCCTTTTTCTTCCGGGGCCCGAAATTTGATCGATTGAACCCGAATACCGGCGGTGTCGAGTTCCCAGCACGAGAGAAAGAGAGGGATCCCCCTCGCCGTTTTTACCAGGAAGCAGGCAGAATGCCGCTCGTTGCATGCAACAACCTCGCATACGCGACCAATCGCGGCCGAGTCCCTCCCGGCGGGAGCTCTTTCCGAAGTTTCATGGTCGATGAAAATTTGAAAAATACCCGAAAATGGAATTTAGTTATGTAAGTGAAGTTTCGAATTCGTAAAAGCTCAAAATAAGGGAAAGAAAAGTGAGATGACGACCTTAAGGTTTGTCGATCACAGCTAAAGTCTTGCTTCTCATCTGCATAAACTGAAAATTTTATAAATAAATTAGGATTTTGTCAAATTTTAATTTTGTGCAAAACGTCAATTCTGTCGTCTTCATATGTGGATAAGATGACAAAGGTTAAACATAAATTTGTTATAAATATGCAAAAAATACAATTTTCACAAACTTCTTATTTTATTTCGTTATTATAATGTTTGTGCAATATATAAAGTACATCTAAAAATATTATCTGTAACAATGTAACTTAAAGAATATAAAATCTAGACAGGAACAAAACTAAAAACAATTATGTATAATTATATGATTTGAAATAAAATGTACGAATGTTTTACCTTACTCGTATGAATATTATCTTACTCCACGGTCATTATATTTATTTATTTAATTAAAAATAGATTGTGCAATATTTGAAGTGAAAAATAATACTAAAGAATAAAACATTATTATATTTTTAGATATACTGTAGTTTTATACAGAAAGAGAGAGAGAGAGAGAGAGAGAGAGAGTGAAAATATTTGCTATAATTGTATAAATTTGTAATAAAAGAATATCGCGAAATTACATGTAGGTGTATCTAAAATAAATTTCTTATCATATTATCTACTGTCGGGCGGTTTGCCAGGTGTGTACGCGCGCACGCACGTACGACGACAGGAATCGCGCGATCGGCCGTTGGAAAAGAAAACGTATAAAGGAAAAAAAAAAATTAAGGGAGAATAATCGGTAGGAGATCGAGGAAGGAAAGTGGCATCGGGCGTTGTCGGCGATCGCGAATTCGCGGAATCGGCGAAATCGTCGTGATCACCGGGCCTCATTAGCCCGCTCGATCGATCTTCCGCGCGCGCGGATCGCGAGGGCCCCGATCGAGCATACGAGGCCGCCTCGAAGCGGCCCTCTCCCCTTCCTCACCCCTCCTTCTTCTCGGTCCCTCCTCGCCGTTTTCTTCGGAATCGTTGCGAGATCGTCGAACTTCACGATCCGATTTCCTCCGGGCGACGTTGCTCAAACGATGCCCGGGATCGGTTCCCGGTTTCCTACCGTACGCCGATCTCGCGAGTTCGAAACTAGATCGCGCGTTGCACAAGGCGCACTCCGGGGTGGGGGAGCGGCAGGGGGGAGGGAAAAAAAGATCGCTGCGGGGAACAATCGCATTGTGGCCCCCTCGTCGCTCTTGGGACCTACATTTCCTGGGCCCCCCCGGATTTCTCGGCGGACGGACGACATTCTTGAATCCTCGGAGGTTTCCCCGGACCCCGTAATTTTCTCACTCCGACCGAGCGACCGGGAATCCTTTCGGTCTTAATTACGGGAATTAGGGCCTCGATCCTTAATTAAAACTGTTATTGGACTATTGTGAAATCAGGGTATCGATCCTTCCGAGACGATCGGGGAGAGGCTCGACCTCCGATTTAGGATTGAGAACATTCTAAAGAAACCGGACTCCATTACTACTTGGCAAACACTAACGGTAATATTACATCAACGTTATAATTTCCCACTCAACAATGTAAGTGGAATATAACGTGCGTTGTGTACAATAGTTACACCGTTGAGTGGGAAACTATCACATTTTAGATTGAAACAATGATTTCGTTTACAATTACCAAGATTTGGTTAAACAATGTCAACTAAGTTGTTTGGTTATTGCAACCAAATCATTTAGTATTATATTATTACACACATATATTATAATATAAACTATACTATATACTATATAGTACTATATACTACTCATACAGTATATGGTACTAAATGATGGAATTTGGTTACGTAACAATCAAACAATTTAGTTAAGACTATTTGAACAAATCTTGGCAATGGTTACCAAATCCTTCTTTCAGTGTTACAATATTACTGTTAAATGTTTACCAGAATAAGACGCTATACGGCGCTACAGTATAGCATATGGTATTAAATGATTCGATTGCGGTGACCGAACAATTTAATTGAAACTAACTAAATTTTGGCAATTGTTATCAAATTTCTTCTCACTGTATACGAAAAAGAAAAAGAATCGGCAGCCTATATGATACAACTGAAATTTAATTACCAGACCTACTCTTTAGCTGCGGAAGCTGAGAATCAAGTACAGGAACGGAAAAAGTTCGCTAAATTAACTAAGTTCCAGTGATATTATACGGACGGCGAATTTTTGCCTGTGGGAGCCACTTTTCAGCCGTGGGAGCCGATTCTTTTTTCCCGTGTAAAACTACGACTATGAGAGAGAACGAGTAACTTTCGCGATATCGCTTGTGACTTGGATCGGCGTCGTCAATTAATCGTCAGCGATCCGAGGCTGCACCCGCGCTCGGCGCATGAAGTACACGCGTTCGTACTCTCGCTACCGTCGCTATCTTCGTCGCCGTCGTCGGCGCTACCTCGCCCGCGTTACACTCGCCATTAAGCGACGAACGTGCGAGGCGCAATGACGTCGGGGGCGACCTAGATTTTCCAGGGTTTTCTTGCGCGACGAGGTTGCGGGCTCGGTACATCGGCTGCGGGCGCTCGTTTGGAGCAGCTCGAAGAGCAAGGCTCTCTCGCATGCTCTAGGCGTGGGAACGCACCGTAACCGTGTATAAATTCGCTCTAGCAAGGCGCTCGAGCTCTCTCGGAGGTAGGAGCGCGGGTGCGAGAAAGAGAGAACGAAAGAGGGAAGAGAGCGAGGGGGGGAGGAAGGAGGGAGAGAGAAAGAGACAGACAGACAGACAGAGAGAAAGAAAGAGAGAGAGAGACAGTGAGGAGAGGATGGCGGCGCGCGTGTACGACGGCCGCCGCCGAGTGGTATGAGCAACGTTTGCTTGCGCAACTTCTTTTCCGCGCTCGTTCTATCCCCGCAACGCGCCGCACAACGCACTGTACCAAATTAATACAGTGTAGCCGTGCGAGCGAGCCACGCTCGGCTAAATGCCAACAACGCGAGCCCCGCAACAATTGATCGCAGCCGCCACGCCGCGCTCCCGGATGTCCGAGCGCCGTGCGTGAAACGTTCCTCCGGCCGCGCGAAGAATGTTCGCCGGAACGTTGGGATTACGGTGTGCGGCCGCACCGAAACGCCAAGGTCGCCGAAAATATCCGGGAACGTTAGATCCGCGGGGCTATCTTGACGCTGTTCTCCGGAGTTCCATGTTTACGAATGTGGGATGTAGCAGTCCGGTGCCACTCGTCGTTTGGAGGAATCGAATTCAAGATGCGGATTTAATCCCAATCGTGGACCTCGGTCGACTAATGTTCTCACCGGGTTTCTCTCGGTACCTTCAATAAAATGAAATATTCGGGGATGAGCATTTACGACCACCCCTTTCCACAATTCGGTTCCACAGACTTAATAATACGTTCATGACTTTCTACAGATTTTTATTAACACTTTTATAAGCATTGAATAAGCGGGGACAGAAATAACCTCGGTGCGGCAGATTAAGGTCGAGACGATGGGTTCACGGTTAGGGTTGAGGAACTTTGAGATCACTAACCGATAGCGGAATTTTCTCGCGAAATTACCATTACCTAATTGACGTTATCAAGACCCAGCCTACAATCGTATAGTAAAGCTTCCTTGTCGCTGCAGGCAGTCCGTGGAAGCCGAGGATGCGGTGGCGGATGGGGTGGAGCCGAGGGCGCCGCGTTTGACGAAGCCACCCAGCCGAGAACGACGATCGTCGTGGTCGCGCGACGGACCTGAGCGCACCGTCCGAGGGCCATCCAGAGCGGTCACCGAGAGCGGCACACAAGGTGGGCCATCCGTGAGCGGCGCCGTATCGCTTCCATGGACCTGACGGAGACTTTCGCGCCGGGAGGTGGCGGCGAGGACCTGCCGAAGACCGACTTCTTCGACTTCGTGGTGTCGCCGCCGCCGCATTGCGCCGACGGCGTCTCCGACGAGGAGAGCTTCCTGAACCGCGGCGGCTGCCGTAGCATGGGTTACCTCCAACAGAGCCACGAGGAGCACGAGAACCCGCGAGCCGAGCTGCACGGCTCGCCCTTCCTCAAGGAGACCAACAACAACACGCTGACGGCGTTGCCGCCGGTCTCGACCATCACCGGCTCGCTGAGCCACCATCAGCACCATCATCACGTTCACCAGCAGGTCGGCCGTTCGCAGCATGCCGGCGTCCAGCAGTCCAACGACGCCATGGACCAGTCCGAATGCGACTACTGGGGCGCGGCTGAGGACGAGGGCAAAGAGCAGACGTGCAACATTCTGTTGGAGGACCTCAACAAGTACTGCTGGTCGTCGAACGCGCACGCCAACGACGCCGGCGTGATTCACCAGGCCGGGCCCAACGAGCACCACCAGGCGGTGGGCGGCCGCGGCTGCGGCGCTAACGACCGGCAGAACACGGACGGTGCGATCTACACGCTGACGGTGCTCAACAACGAGGCGAACTCGATGGACGCGTTGGACTGCTGCAAGAGCCCGGCGCCCGCTTCCGGCGACTCCTGGTCGCTCCGGCCGAACCTCGACCTGGACGCTATCCTCAGCATGGAGCCGTCCTCCGGTGAGCAAGATCACGAGCAGCAGACCGCCGGTGACGTCAGCCGGGGCGTCAACGAGAGGTTTCACCCGGACCGCTTCACCGTGCCGACCTCCCAGTACACCACGGACGACAGCGGCTTCGTCGAGAGCAAGGAGCTGTGCGCACGGGCGTCCTCGGCCAACTGCTCCGGCGACAACAACAACGACTGGAAGCTGTCGGATCAGAACCTGCAGGAGGTCGCCGCGGTGGCGGCGGCCGCGGTCGCCGTCGGCGCCGGCGACTCCGCCGAGAGTCTGCTGCGGAGCGCTCTTCAGGGTAAACTCTACACGGGACCGACTCAATCGGTCTCCTCGTCCTCACCGTCTTCCCAAGCATCCACCATCTCGATGCCGGTCTCGGCCAGCGCCGGCCTCTTGGTGCCCGACCAGCAGCAGCAGCAGCAGCAGCAGGAGGACTCCATGCACGCGTGCACCGACGAGGACCTGCTGCTGTCGCAGTTGGACCAGACGACTTACCGACCGGGCGACTACGAGAAGCTCAAGAGCATCGCCAACGAGGTGGTGGAGTCGTACTGCAGCTTGGAGCCGGTCTGCAACGTGTCGACCACCACGGTCATGTACACCTTGGACCCGGCGAGCGGCAGCTTGGGCACCATCACGTTGCCGGGCGACCTGAGCCAGGTGAGCACCGTCACGGTGGTCACGGCCGCTCAGCAAGAGGTGCTTCAGCAACAGACCGGCCAACGAGCCGACGTTGATCAGCAGCAGCAGCAGCAACAGCAGCAGCAACAGCAACAACAACAGCAGCAGCAGCAGCCGAGCCAACTGCAGCTCACCTCGGCTCGGGTCGGCGTGACCGCCAAGCCGCCGAAGAAATACTGCAGGCGCGGCAATCGCAACAGCAACAACGCGAACGGCGCCAGCAACGGGAACGCCGGCGCCGAGGCGGGCGGAAACGCCGGCGGGCAACAGCAGGCCGGCTCCGGCGGCTCCCCCGGCAGCGTTCAGCGCAAGGAACGCTCCCTTCATTACTGCAGCATCTGCAGCAAGGGCTTCAAGGACAAGTACAGCGTGAACGTGCACATCAGGACGCACACCGGCGAGAAGCCGTTCGCCTGTTCCCTCTGCGGCAAGAGCTTCCGGCAGAAAGCCCACTTGGCCAAGCACTATCAAACTCACGTGACGCAGAAACCCAGCATCCAGCAGAGCTCCGGCGGGGCAGCCGGAAACGCAGCCGCCGGCGGGAACAACGGCAACGCCAGCCCCACGGCGGACAGCAACGCCGCCGCTTCCGCGTCCTCCGCGATCGCCAGCAGGAGTCAGGGGGACCCAGCAGCTTGCAACCCCCCTAGTTAGTTCGCCGATCGACGACGGGCGCGAGCGATCGTCCCCTCTTCTCGTCGACGACTTCGTAGATGTTTTCTTTTCTCTCTCTCTCTCTCTCTCTTTTTATCCGTCTTTCAATGCCTTTTTACTTTCTTTTTTATATTTTATTTTTTTGTCATGGAAAGGATGGCGGCCGTGGCTGGTCTCTTCCTTCTTTCCTCGCCCTCCATCTTTTTCCTCTCTTTATTTTTCTCTCCCCGTCTTTTTCGTTTTCTTCTTTTACTTCCTTTTGTACGGAGTATACGCGTGCGCGGTGCGAAGCGCGACGACGATGATTTCCATGACGCAGAGTTTCTTTTTTTTCGCGAGAAAGAGCGAACCATGACGAGCGGTAGGATAGACGCATCGTGTGTACCGGGTGTCGCTGAACGGACTCTCTCGCGGGAGGAAGCTCGGGGGGGGGGGTAAATTTTTCGGGGAGTCGTGGGGCTCAGACGAGTTCCAAGTGAAACCTTAAATCGGGTTACTTGAGTCGGAGTTGCCTTGACTTGACTTGACTGATCTTAAATGAACTCGAGTCACTTGACTCGAGTCAACTCAATAAAGTATGCTTAACGCAGTCGGGTCGCCGCTCGACTTGGAGTAATTCAATTGACAAGTCCGACGGAACTCGCGTGGGTTGCTGCGGAAATAGTATCAATTCCGGATTATTCGAAGGATGGGACTCATTCTCTTCGAGACACCTTGTACATCGATGGAGAGACGGCGAAGTTTCGAACAGCGAGAAACCGAACGGTCGGTCTGATTGAGAAACTAATTAAGAGCCTCGACTTTTATTTGCGAGATTTTCTATCCTAACGGCGGCAGCCTGCCGTTGCCGCCGCCGCGTTTTTGTATTAATTATTAATTAATTACGGACGATCGAGGAGCTCAGTCGCTCCCCTCTCTACTAACATGACACCCGTGAAATTATTGTTCCTACCATGATCCAATTACCGTTAATGACAACGACGACGAGGACTATGACAATGACGACGAGGCGGACAAAACGACGAGTGTTTATAGGCTAATTACGACAATTAACGATATTTAATAGCCACGAGATATATATTAACGTTGAAGATGTTTTATAAAAAAAGTAAATCTTTTATATATATAATATTGTATGTGCGTACGGGGTGTCCCCTCACAAAACCGCCGGAGTCAGCTTCTGTGGTCGACTTGGAAGACGGTTTTTCCAGTGCGAAAACTTCGAGGGATTTTCGAAAAAAAATTCAATTTTTTTTTTAATTAGAAAAAAAGTTGTTTTAACTTTTTCTTCGAAGGTTTACTTTGCCGGACGACTGTTTTTAGCTCAATGTTTTCACGAAGGAAAAATCTTGAATCGGCCGAGGTGAGATAGAAAGAGAGAAAGAGAGAGAGAGAGAGAGAGAGAGAGGACGTCTGGTGGTTTTTCGGGACATCCCGTGTTACAAGAAACGCAGATAGATAGATTAGGGAGTATAACTTAGAGCGATAAGTGCAGAGTATCGAGAGGAATACCCGTTAATAAGTAATTAGTAGCATGAGCTGTGATTTAGGTACATACTCAACGAGCGATTAGAGCGAAGCAAACGTAACGAGAATGCGTAATGCGCTATTCTTCCGTTGGCACTCTCATACGCGCATCTATCTTCCTTCCATCCTTTTCTCTTTAACTTCCCCCCTCTCTCATCTTCTGCATAAGCACAGCAGCAGCTGGAAAAGGGACCGACCGCGACGACAATTCTTCTCGACCGCTTCTTCTGGCTTCTGGCGCCGCGAATCGACGACGAGCGTGCTCGTCAACGTGTTTGAGGATCGTCGGCCGGAAGAATCGCTTCGCGTTTTGCTTTCTTCATCCCCCCTCCCCCCGCGAGGCAAAACCGTTTCGAAGGGTTCTCCGCGCACACTGCCTTCGCGTTAATATCGTGTGATTGTCGATCGAACGAACGGAATTAATCGCGTTAATTACACGGGCAATCACACTGGCGAACGCTACCGTTCACTGCCGTCGTTATCGACTGCTGAGGAAGACCCTCGTCGACCGTTTCTCGATCCGTTCAGCGCGACGACCGATTCGCGGTGCTCACCGGTATCGATTCTTCCGGCTGCGACCTCAAGCCGCTCTCTCCCGCTAAAATATAAGTATACTGGAAGAGGCCGTATAATGCCTGAGACAGATAGATAGATGTTTATGGCGAGCTATCCTTTACTCACACTATACGTAAACCCGTCTCTTTCTAAAGAGAGCGACGCATATGCGACGAAGAGAAGACCCGGTTGAAAATTGCCAGGTGGATTCCCGTGGAAATCCATACGAACTCGTGGGAATCCATACGGGGCGATAAAAATCTATACAGGGATCCGCATGAATTTCTACCCTAGGATCGGGATTTTCGGCGCAAGTCGGCGCAGGAACGGTCGTGAGATTCCGTATGGATTTCCTACGTGGATTCTCATCTGGTTCCTTTTCTCGTCAGGGCGCACTTTCAAGTTTGACCTCTCGGTCGGCTTGACTTTTTTCCCAGGCCCGGTGCCTCTTCCAGTACAGGTATATTTCAGTGCCCCCTCTCCTTGCCCTTGCTCTTTCTCCCTCGATGACGGCGCGATCGCGGCAATCCTAACTTCGTTCGCAGGTGGGAACGGTTCCTCCGGCATACTCTGTGCGGAGAACGCGTGCTACATTTTCCGGGGGCCCGCGACCCCCGTAATAACGTCGAGCGGAGGTCAGAGTTTCCGAGAGGGGCCCCTCGGGCTATCGCGAGCCCCTCGCCGGCCCGGGTAATTACACGTTGTGTCGATATTGCGTTACGTGCATGCATCGTGCATGCATGCGCCGCGATGCACGTGCATACGAGCGCATCGGCGCGCGCAGGTGGCGATAAATTCGCCGCCTGCGAATTTATCGAGCGCCTTTTCGTCGGCGATCCTCGTTATCGGGATAATTAATTGCTCGCGACCCGGAGAAGAGCGGGGGGGGGGGGGGGGNGGGGGGGGGGGGGGGAGGCCTCTTTTGAAAAGGAAAAAGAAACGCGCTCTTATCCGTAGAAAGTCAACCGTCGCTCTCTCGAGAGGAAAGGAGTTTTGAGCTCGAGATGAAATTTCACACGCGGCTCACATAGATAAGGGCCACGCGGAGGTGTCGCGGACTCTCCCGGGCACGAGCCCGGATTCCCGCCCGTGATGTGCGCTCGTCGAGAAAATACGAGGGATTTAGAAAGTTGTGTGTCGCGTGACGCGCGGCCGGCCGTCGCCTCCCTCGCCGATTCGTCCAATTTGCGTAATTAGTCACGTACGCGCGCAACATAGTCGAGACTATTCTTCCGCCCCGCATTAGTGCGCCAATACTCAGTCGACGTGTCGCGAGCGGCCAAGCGGATTCGCGGGGATGCACATCGTCGGGCGCTTCTCGCCGGGGCGATTGATCGGATGTTAATAAGAGGGGATAAAAGGAGAAAAGGAGCTACGACGGACGATACTTCTCGTTTCTCCCGTGGCTACGAAGAATGCGCCCGAAGAAAGATGTTGCAAAATGACGTATTCGTTGTTCAATGCAATTAGGCGATTCGGACTGGGAGAAGCGCGGAGAAATTGCGAAAGATTAACATCTTCTTGCACAGGTACTCTAATTAAAGCAGACAGCAATAAGCGGATTATAGTGATTATAGTCCGCTGTCTAATTTCAATGAATTTACCGTGTCGATCGTATCTCGCCGCTTCGTGCTTTGGTATGCTAATTGCGAGCGGGGAAAAACCCATAAAGGAAGTCGAAGACTGGAAGGCGCGATTTCTACGTTCGAACTTTGCGGATATTAAATTACACGTTGCTTTTCGTTGATGAAATTTCGACGTGTTTAGGGGCCGATCGTGCTATCTTTAATCGCTGCGCTGTATTTATTAATTTCCAATTATTATTCGTTCCTCGTTCCCTCGCGTGACGCGTGTTTCAGGGTAAAAGTCTCTTTCCGACCGTAAATTACGCGTTCCCCTTATTGCTTGACTTGCGCAATTTTACGTTTCACGCAGATCATTTTAAAGGTTTACGCCGCACATCACATTTAATTACTACAGACAAGATAAACTTCAAGACGTAAGAAGCAGTGAATTTTTTTCTATCTATCCATCTATCTATCTGTTTATCTATTTATCTATCCGTTTATCTATTTCTCTTTCTATATATGTATATATATAGAAAGTGTTTCATAACATGCGAATATAATTTTAGAGATGAATTTATGATATGATATGATGAATATATAAAAATGACGCAAAAAGTTCATATAAACATTTGTCCTATCTGACCTTGTTTTCGAGTTACAGACGTTTTCGTGGTTCACTAATTCTCGTTACAAATTGAGCTAGAATAGCGTCTTTACACATTTCTGTGTTTAAAGGACTACTTAAAGTGACCTTAGGCTGGAAGACAATCCCATGAGAACATTCATGGAATCGGTTCCCTTACGTGGATTCCACGTCGATTGCACGTGGATGTTTTTAATCGGAAAGCTTTTAAACGTCTTATCACTGATTTTTTAATACGTTCGAATATTCCGGGTGTTATTCTGATTCGTTGGCAGCTTTCTTCAATAGCGGAGCACATCGACGTTGTCTCCCGTTGCATTATAAACCTTAGATACTAAATGACCCCACAAGTAAAACTTCGGTGGATTCAAGTCTGACGATTTAACAAAGTTAACAAACCTACCAGGAATTAGTGAAATACAAAGTGTCTCTGTAACTCGGAAACAAAGTCAGGACGAATGTTTGTAGGAACTTTTTCTGTTATTTCTGCGCGCTGATTTCATTTCTGAAATTACCCCCGCATGTTATGAAACACCCTGTATACATTCCCACGGCATAAGTAGCGTGCGGCCGTTCGATTAATATCAAACTTCAGATGTTTCCGTCTTTGCCGCTAATCCCGACATATCATTTTTAATCGCCGCCACTAGTCAAAGTAAAACCGATCTCTCGAAACGAGGGGAGTTCAATTAGAGAATGGGCCGAAGCAGGCCGCGCGCTGGATCACGATCGACGGTAGGAAAGGGGCCTTCGCTCCTTCGCTCGCCACTTGCCACGTTTGTAGGGCACCTCGATATAAGGGCGTTATTACGGCACTGCCTCTCGTCGTTGCGTCTAGAGTACTTAAAGATCGCGATGATGAGAGCGTCCTTATAAGGGGTGTTTAAAGCCACCGCCGGTCGTCGGCAGCGGCGGCGTCGACGCCGGCTTTCACCAATCTTGTCGAAACGGATTCTCCCGTCGACCCGCCCGGCTTCTAATCAGCCGAGAAATTGGCCGTCGACGATCGATCTCTCGATCTCGCGATCGCGAAAGGAAAGCGGCATCATCATCATCATCGTCGTCGTCGTCGGATCTTTGGACCGCGCGATATCCGAGGATACAAATACTTTCCAGTCGGTGTCATCTCGCGGGTTTCGAAGCTTGCCCAGATGAATTTACATAATTGCATAATGTAAATGCACGAGGAAATCGAGCGATCGTAATCCGTGCAGAAAAAGGAAGTCTTTTATATTAGGCATGCGATTGGCCGATTTCCTCGTACAATTTCCTTGTCTATTACACGAGTTTGTCTAGATAAGTCTTAAGGATCCTGTTTACTCGCCGTAGCCATCTTGATTAACACTTTGCGGTCTCCGCTCCGGGAATGAAGTTGTCGTGTCCTCTAACCCTTGCACTCTTAAACTGAGCCTACAGTGAAAAATGAGTTTGCTTGGATTTACCTGATAACGGAGGACCAAATGCGATTTGGTTGAAGGAAACAGAATTTCTAGTTGTGAGAATCAAACTTGGTTCACGAGAACTAGAAATTTTGTTTCCTTCAATCAAAACGTGTTTGATTGTCCATTGTCAGGTAAATCCAATTAAACTTACCTTTCAGTGTATGATTCGCACTTTTTCAGCTACAAATAAATACAAATAAATACAAATAAATATCAATATAAATAGACTAATTAAAATTAAAACTCATTTTTTTTCTTTAGGCGTGATTAATATCGCTCATAATTATATTCTTCACTTTATAACGTTTGACAACAGTTTTTCCTTAATATTTACAGTTTTTTTCAACGTTACTAAGCACGTTTCACTTTTGCTTTTCTCCATACATTTACCTTAAATCATAAATATATGTATGTATCGTTAATATTAATGATCTCATATCGTGACATCACTGTATCGTCGGCGGACCGCAAAGTGTTAATGAAGTCAGAAGCGAGAAAATGTATGCCCAAAATTCTTGCGAAATATGTTGAAATAAGAGAATATATCCATAAAATAACACTTGTGATCGATTGAGCATATTTGTAAAATATTTCGAGAAATTTTCTTTTGCTCTAGCAATCAATAAATAACGGTAAAATAACTTTACTTGCAAATTTCCTTTTTAGTCTATCTTTTCTCATGATTTTGTCACGTTAATTTTATGGTTATTTATTTATTATTAAATATACATTTTCTTGCTTCTGACGTCATCAAACGAGATCGTAGCTGAGTACTAGGAACCTTGATGAGTTCGAAAAATCTTGAGGCGAGATCCTAGAGTTCCCTTTCGACTCTCAGAAGTTTCGCGTTCGCGGTTTCTACAAATTCAACGAGACTATAGGGGAAAAATACTGTTGTGTCGACAAAATTTGTCAACAGCACTAAATTGGAGTAAATCTTCTGGATTCAATGGCAATATTCCTGAAGCTAATTTTTGAGTTATTAAAACGAATTATTCAGTAATACCGCTATCGAATTAAAAAGATTTACTTCAATTATGGCGCTGTTGGTCAATTCTGTTGATACAACAGCATTTTTTTCCGTTTCTAAGGGAGTTGTAAGACTGTAATTTGCTTTTCTCGACCTTTGTTCCTTCCCGATATCATTCGATGCCGTTCTCCGCGCGATTTTCTCGTTTGATTTCGGAAGAATTGCTGCAGATTATCCCCCATGGCCCGAAAGAACCCGAGACTTCACGTCGCACGAATTTGACGACGCGCGGTATAATTTTCGTGATTAGCTCGAGCGAGCTCGCTTTTAACGGGTTGCGCAGCCTGGTTCACCTTCTGAAGGTAGGACGGAGGTGTGGCGCACCTCGTCCTATAACAATGATCTCCATAGATGGAAGATTGCGCGAAAAGAGCAACGCAAAGGTCGCCATGAACGAATCGCGTGCGGCGAACGCAGAGGAAAACGAATTATCGATAGGAAAAGTCACGACGGGAACAATTGTACGTGACAATTTATGCGCCATGAGAATTCGCATGTGAAAGATCGCGGAAATAACAATAATCCGAGATCTGAGTGCGAAGGAGAGAAAATTCCCATGTCTATCTTCTCTCAAAAGTGTGGCTTCTCTGTCATTTCGCAAAAAAAAAAAGAGAGATACAACGATACGATAGTACAAAATTATCTTCGACACTCACACAGCAAAATATCAGAGATGTAATCAGATATCTTTATGCCTACAATTTTAAGTTGTATCTAAGATATTTTCAGATATTCACATAATGTCAAAGGACATCATTACTCGATATCACATTATTTTCTTTGAAAAGATATTTCTGCAACATTTGCGTACGACTTATGGCATTAAAATCTTACAGACATCTTTCAGATATCTCCGTAATATCTTGGCAATCAAATATTGAGACATCCAGACATTTTACAGATACCTCTGTGATATATTTTGCTCTGTGGATATTTTTCTTTTTAATTATTTAATAACGAAACTTTTCTCTGAGTAGCTCGCCTTCAATCGAAATTAATTGAGATTCGGCCGAATTCCAGGGGCTTGTCTATTCTATCCAAAGTTCGACTTTCCCCGTTCTGTGTTTCGTAAAGATTCATTTTTGTTTTTAGGTAATCGCGATATCCGCCTGACGATGTGTCGAAACCAATGGCCGCTTCGTCGATCACGCAGCGCATAAAGAGAAAAAAAGATAAAAATAAATGAAAAGAATACTCATCGAAGTCCTCGGATCCTTGAGATCCAACGGCATCCACGGATCGCTGATCTTTCCCTACGTTCACGAGACACGCGCGTTCTCAAGTTAATGTTACTTTCTTCTCAGCCTACTTTGCCTAGCGTGTACTAAAGCTAATCCTAGAGGTAATGGCGGCTGTCTAGCCCGTTAAGGATACGAATCCGAATTCCGAGGTTACCATGGTAACGAGATGTAAATGTAAGAAGGATGTTTTTTTCTGTTTTATTATTTTTTTTTTTTAATGAACATCGCGACGCAATAATACTCAAGGCGGTGCCGCGCGTGAAACAACGGACAAATTCCGCTGAAGAGAAATGAATTTGGCATACCTGTGAGACTAAATGCGACCGCGCGCTCGATCGTAAATTACAAAGTCGGAAGCCGAACGGCTTCGTTTGTCTCCACATGCGCGCGGAGAATGCGAAATTTCCCGATGCGAAATTTTTGTATCCTTGAAGAAGCTGAAAAGATATATTGTATCTATACAGAGTAACTTAGCATTAACAAAAAGTATCTCAACGATGAATCCTCTGAGAAGTATTTGAGATCCCTTTTTTCAGAGAAAATTTAACGGTGTTTTTAATTTGTAATTGTGTTATTTTTTATTTAAACGTTTCATATAAAATTTTATGAAATACTCTATGTTCATGTATAAAAATATATTTTTGTTAAAAAATTACATTTTTAAGGATGTGTGTAAATTATATTAAACATTATTAAATATCTAATCACAAATAATCAGATACGAATTTGTTGAATGTCGCAATTAGGCTTCGTATAAAATTGTTGTCAAAACTTCCGAAGAATCCGTCGTTGAGCTATTCTTGCACGGTGCGGGGACACTCTGTGTATGTAACGTGCGCGTCGGCCTACCCAGTACAAAAGCAGATCGTTATTATGATATTTTTTATTATGTCACGGATTATTGTGTTATGTGAATAATTACATTTTATGTTGTTAACGAAGTCGTAATATATATATATATGAATATATAATACATGTTTCTACACGTATATATAGATACGCAAATATATATATGGATTTATATATATGTACATGTATATGTATACACACTAGCAACGTACCCACACGTGCGTTAACAACGTTTGTGTCGATATTGACAATCGTATCGCTCTCTTCTTCCCTGATCTTTTGGTTTTTATACGAACGTCTCCTCCCCCTTCCCCCCTTCCCTCCGTGTAAGGCTCGTTGCGATTTTTTCTCCCCTTCCTTTTTACCTTAGCAATAGAAACGGTTGTCCGAGTTTCTTTCCTAATAGCTCCGCTTCAGCAATCGCGGGAAATGATCTACGAAGATGACCCGCGAAAAACAATTCTCGAGGATAATCTTCCTTCTTCTACTGCCGAGTGCAATATATACACATATATACATACATAATGTACGAAATTCTCAGTTAACTTATTGTCTCAACGAAAATATAATTTAATTAAATAAATACGAGAGATGATGTTTATATATATATATATAATATATATATATATATATACATATTATTGTATCTAGTTAAGCGTTTATATTGTTTCTTTTTTTTTGTTTCGTTGGAAATCGCGATTCGTCAAAGAATTTACACGAGTAGCGTCGATAATCACCGGGAAATTGTATATAATCGCGTTGTGAACTATAGACGGCTCGAAGAAGCGAGGATCCTTCGTTCCCTCCAAGATCCTTCGAACCTTTAATTATCGATCAATTATAAATTAATTAGTATTGACTTGACCTTGGTATAATCGTCGTTCTTCTTAGTTTAACTTTTAGTACATTAGATGAATTCCGAAAAGCATCGTATATATATACGAGAGAAAGATATACCCCCCTACCTTGAACGATCCTTCGATAGGATACTCTTCGCTATTGCTCACGAGTGTACAATAATTCGGGTAACATTGAATGGCGGACCAGCCGGCACAGCAATTTAGAGATTTAGACGAAACGACGAAGAAATGTACCTATTATTTTTGTACTTAGTTTTAATAAAGGTTTATATGCTTTTTTATAAAAAGAAGGAATCGATTAAGATGACCAATACTTAACCAACTCTAGCAGGGACTTCATTAAATTTTAACCAAACTATCATCGAGCCTAAAATTTTACTTATTAAGAGATATAATGAAATACTTTCGAGGCATCTCGAATGCATTATTACCGAATCTTTGTCGACAAATCAATAGATATAAAATAGTTAATTAATTTTATTGTGCGGCTATATGTATATAAACGAAGAACAAACTCTCAAAATAATATAAACTTGATAAAATAGATAAAGGAAAAGGTAATTAAGAAGTTGGTAATTAAAGATTTCTATATAATTACTAGAAATTTTTTATTATTTTTTCCTTCGATAACTGCATGTTGTGGTTGCAAGAAAGTAGGAGATTCCTAGATGATCACGAAACATATGTTGCGAATGTCACGACTACCTTCAGTAATCGAGATATTGCAGAGAGATATAGAGAAAGAGTAATATAGCTCTTTGGCGTAAGATTAAATAATATAGTGTTTATTCGTAACATTGTGTGTATACAAATGCTCCGTAAATTCGCGTGTAAATCATTATGTTTCTCTCTTAAACGATACATGTTAACAAACCGTGCGTCGTAGATAATTGTTTCTTCTCATTTTTCTTCTCTCTTTATAAAGCTAAATATAAAATATCACTCGAATTTTCCTGCTAATTCAACGTTAGATTATCTGCGCGTTTCAAAAATATCCATTTGTAAAATCGAGAGTCGCGAGGAATTTTTTTCTTTTTTTTTTCGAGCATCTGATATACACAGTGTAAGTAATTAGAAATAGAATACTTAAATATTTTCTTAAATTCGAACGTGTAGAGAGAACATATAGAACATAATTTGGACAGTTCGGATTTTCTGTCAAGACTCGTCCGGAAAACAAAATTACTCGTAATGTTCGCAAATTCTCTTTTCATTATTATAATTTGTAATAATTCTTGTTAACTGCTCGTGACCAATTTTATTCATTTATATTTCCAATGATTCTCGCATAATTCTTTCATTTCAACTCGCTGTAATCATCAACAAGAGAAGTAAAGCGCGTTCAATGTTCCTCGAGACTCTGATCGAGTTTGCCTACTAAGCAGACTGAATCCGAATGCGCTCAGAACAGCTCGCCCGCTAATTAGGTTTGCGTAGAAGTGAGAAGTCTCGTTTGTATACAGTGTAAAGTACGTATAATAGTAGTAGTATTGTCGGCGGACGGGTCTCATCGCGAATCGTTGAAGATATTTAAACTCGTCGTTTGGCAGCTCCGATTCAGGTCAGATTCAGGACACCGATAATTCACGATCAAATTCCGCGGTGCCGGAGGAAGGAAGGAAGGGTAACAGATACGTGCGAAAATAAATTTGCAACTACGTAACCCACCTACGTAAATCGTCGCTAAATTCGCCCGATGCAGCCACTCGGTTGCTCACATCGGCGAGACAAAAACTGTGAAAAGTTGCACACTGTGTCGTGAGAATCATGAGAAAACGTCGCGAGAGTTTCACCGTGATTTTATCGCCGTTATCTATCATTGCTCAATGTAATTCACAATCTTCGCAATATGTCAAGTAAATCCCCGCGTAACAACCTTCAGATTCAAGCCTGGCGCGTAATATTTCATCATATTTACATGACGAACTCTCGAATCGGCGAAGTAAGGAAAGAAGTCCGAGGGCGATTTTATCGTCGGAGGTGCGGGTCTCCTCTCGAGGAGAACTGGAGGACAAGTGTCGCGAGATGCATTTTCCGCGTCTAAGGATGTCCTGAACGTGCCCGGGGAAAGATCCTGCGAGGGTATGGTGTGGGAATGGCGTGCGAGAAAAATATACGTATACTTTATTCGATAGAAGTAGGATAGTACTCGGACGACCGTGCTCGCCTCGAGGCGTCGAGCACGGATGCGTCGTTTGGCCCTCTATTAGCAATTGCAGCGGACGATTGAACGGTGATATAGCGCGGCGCGTTATCAGCATTGAAGAGAGGCGCGATAGACGAGGCATGCGCCTGTCTCAGCGTGCGACGGGCTCTAAGAGAGCAGCTTGTCCTCGGGAATGGTCGGGCTGGTGGCCGTCGGAGCCGCGGACGCGCGCCTCATCGCCTCGGACTCCCGAAGGGCCTCGTCGAAGCTCTGCGTCGAGTTGGACCTTGAAGGCACGACTTTCGTCTGCAAGAAGAAGGTGAACCGAGTCTCTGAGTGAAATCCGAGGGGACCGGGGCTATCCGGGCGGTCAGAAATCCCAATTGAAATGCGAGTTTTAGTCTGCATACTTTTTTCATCCCTACTTCGAGTTAATTCATTTCGCTTAATTTCCTCGTGAAATATCGATCGTATCTTCGGAATTTCTCGAGAATATTGATCGTGTCTTCTTAATTTCGTATACAATTTTCCCGATCAATTAAGTCCGGATGGATTATTTCATTTCTTTCGCCTAACCTAATCGTCTGAATTTCATCTTCGCTTCAATCTTAATTTCAATTTAAATCAATTACAATTTCTTCCTTTATTTTTTAATCTCATATTCGTCTTTTAATTTCATCTTCAATTCATTTCCACATTTCGCTTAACGTCAGTCACCTTGACGTTCTCGTAGGCTGATCCGACCCTCTCCTCCAGGGACCGGAAGCTGTCGGAGTTGCGCATCTGACCCAACTTCATGGAGATGCCGCTACCAAAGCCACCCAGGATACTCGAAGTTTTCTCAGCCGTGGACTTGAAGACGGATTCTGTCTTTTGGAATCTGACACGATAAAAAGTGAACGTTTGTTAGGGTCACCGATTCCTCCCGCTGTGGATCGTCCTCCGCGGAAGCAACGGTTGCGTTTGTTTAAGAGAGTCGACTGATCTTATGAATTTTTAATCGGCATTACGATAGAAAGCTGATAAGTGCTAGAGGTGAGACATAGTAGTGCTCTTAGTGCGATTCAACTTGGTTTTCGTCAAGTAAACCGCCACTTTCAGCGACGACACAACGGCAAAATGTTGGACTGCGTACTTACAAAGTGTTTTCGGAGACCGCCTTGGTAAACTGACCGAGTTTCTCGCCGACGTTCTGATAACTGAATGAGAACCCAACCAAAAGTCAAAGAAATCAATGCTTCTACGTGTCTGAAGGGCAGAAGAAGTGGAGTATCAACAAAAAAAAAAAAAAAAAGAAAAGGCGATCGCCGTCCGTCGGTTCGCAGAAATGCAAACGAAAAGGCGTGAAAACAAGAGACGTGAACAAGAGATGTGAAAGTAAAAGCCAGAAAAGAACGAAAGAAAGCGAGAAGAATCGAAGAATGTGATTCATGCATTGTTTTTTCTCTTCTTCTAGCTTTGAAAATCAATCAATCTCCTCTCTCCGTCATCTATGCTGCTTGAAAGGCGCGATAAGACACCCTGCGAAGGATCGTGTTTCGATCGATTCGCCGACTTCACAATTTCCTATCCACTTCCCCTTTACGGGAGATAATACAGCGGTATATACAGTGTGTGTAAAGTGTGTGTAGAGTGTACAGAGTGAAAGAGACACGCAGAGGAAACGGCCACGACCGGCGGGATACGTACACGTGACTCTCCTTGACATTCTTGAGGCCCTGATTGACGTCGTCGGTGAGCTCCTTCCACACGCTGATACCCAGCTTCCTCTTCAGCTCCTGCGCAACCCTGACCTTGCTCGCGAGGACGTGTCTCAGAGTCTGTATCTCCTCCTCCACCTGCGATCCAACTGTTATTCCCTGCTCTAGGATCCTCTCTCTCTTTCTCTCTTTTCTTTAGCTAATCCGACTTGCGACTTACCTTCGCCAGCTCTGCGCTCCATTCGGCCTTCTGACGTTCTTGCTCCTCCAAGGACAGACCTTGCAGCTCGTTCGCCACATTATCCGATGTGGGTGACAGGGAGCCGCCCGAGTGAAGCGAGGCGTCCTCTCCTGGGACAAAAGGCGGCAGAAATTAGCCGCGACACCAGGCCAGAATTAATCGTAACGATCGCTCGGGGACATCAGTCTTCCAGTTGTGCTCAAGTATAAATGATCACGCGCGATGCAGTACGAAATATTTACAACAAATATTTACCGGAGATCAGAATTGGAAATCTCGATGAAGTGTAAATTGGATGAAGTTAAACAATGTCCGAGATATATCTCATCACGCGAGATACGCTGTGACTTACGCTGCGTTCACCGCTAAATTAATCGTGCAATAAGGCTAAGGTGATAGCCGCTAAGCTCGCCGAGAGAAATGGCAAAACCAGTTGTGGATACAAATCGGAGAAAACGAGCAGCCCCGGATTGCACAAGCGAACGTTCTCCGGGGCTTAGATTCATTATGGATCGCTATGAATCATTGTTCTATGTATCGTGCTCCAGATCGAAGGAATTACTTCGAAAAAGGCTCATAGGCTATAGAGAGATATTCAATCAGGGAGAATAAAATCAAAGGATCAATGCGAACCAATACGCTAATTCTAAATTTCTGATTTCCTACACTCCAAGATTGGGTAATAACTAATTCAGCTCGGTCAAAAGTTAAAAAGTTAAAAAAATTCATAACTTCTAACCTAACTTAGTTAATTTTAAATGCATTAACTTGAACTTATTAACTTTTTACGTAAGTTAAGATAATTCATCAATATTAAAATCATTGGCCCGGACTATAATGTAAAATAAGTAAAATAAAAAATATAAAGCAGAATATTTTATACCTGTTCCTTATATGGGATTCTGAACAAGTCGGTATTTTCTTATAATAGACTATCTTTTTTTATTTAGAGTTTAACAATAAATTTAATCTACGATTAAAAAATTGATTATACAGAAAAAGCACACACACATATATATATATATATATATATATATGACTTTGCATTAATTAACTTAATTTTTATTTTAAATTATTTTATTTTAAATAGGTTAATTTTGGTTTAGATAATTTTTAACTTAAGTTAATTTTATAAACCATTAACTTTTAACTTAACTTCATTTATAATAAAAATGAACTTATTCAACCCTGCTAAATTTATAAATTTACAATCTTTCTATATTTCTCTGAATGAAGTTCCACTCGGAAAGTTACTCAAATTTGGGTGACTTTTTATCGAATCCTCCACTCTGAATCATTAAATAAATATTTCCATTCAAGATCAAAGAGTTAGTCTGACTGTACTCCACCGTAATTGAAACAAATCTTCATCGACGTTACATCGTATGCGCTTACGTTCGCGCAAAATGTGAATACTCAAGTCGAAAACAAAAGAATGCGGCTGCTGCTGTAAATGCGGTACGAGCGCTTGTAGGAAGCGATTGCTTAAATTTTCGGTCAATAATTCCGATCGTTTCGCCGCGATTTCCCTAGATTGCGAAGGAATGCGCGAGTGGAGTTTCGCAATTTCAACAGAGCGAAACGTTATCCTAGAAAAATTAAAAGCCAAGCTCGTCGGTCACTGCACTCGATCGCGATTTCCTACGATCTTCTTCTTTTTGTTCGGTGCACTTTCACGCGTAAGGAGAGAAACGAATAGGCACTGAGAAATTTCCGGATGTAAAAACGCAGAAATTTCTCACGTGAAAGTTGAGAATTATTATACCGAGAGCCATTAAAAACGTTTCGTAAATTTGATGATCTACAAAGCCAACAGGATCCACAGAGCTGTAGATCCAAATACTCAGAGAAAATGAAACAGATTTGAGATCTTGTCGGGGACAATATTTTTGACAATATACACAGAAAAACAATTCTGTTGTCGTAGCTAAATTTTCTGTTATTTGGGGACTAGACGAAAACTCGGATGTAGAAACAGAAAGATTCCTCTAGGAGGTTTTTACTCAATCAATTGCTCTCCGTTGTCTTAACCGAGATTTAATGCAGCTGAATGTTCGTACACATTGAGAGAAAAAAATATCTAATTAAAAAAATATGTTTATCATTCAATGTAAGTACTGATAACATATTTACTTATACTAATATATATGTTTTTACACCGAGAAAAAATGTTTTTCAAATGGAAAAATAAAAAGTAAAAATTTTCTTAAATTTGTAGCTTTCCATGAAAGCAATCGTTCACTCTACTTAAGGCTCCTGATTACTCGTTATGACTGCCCTTGTTTAATGACGAGTAGTCAGGAACCTTAAATAAAAGAATTTAGACTTAAATAAATACTATTTTTAGACTTAAATAAATCTGTTAATATCCACCGAATAAACAATTTTTATTTTTTAGATATTTTTTCTCTCAGTGCACAAATGTTCTGAGTTGCAGTAACGAAAATATTTCTTGTCATTGAGTTTTCATCTGATTCCTTTACAGCAAATGAGTTTTTTGAATGAGGATTGCTACAGAAAATGAAATTTGAAATTCCCTAACTTTTCTATGTTTTCAGACGACAGTAGAAAATTTTCTAAGACCAATATGTAATCTTTTAACGCTTAGAAGCAGGAATTGCAGGGAAGATAGCTTATATTATTAAAAGCAACAAAAAATAAATGAGCATTGCGAAAAAGAATATAGTTATGACGGGAATAAACGAATGAATAAAAAATGATAAGTATTCTTTAGAATAAGAGCATTTGAGAGAATTGTGAACAAAGTTCGAAATCCCAGACTCTATTACTTATCCTTCCCTGACTTTACCGGATTTTCCCTGGCCAATTAAAATTTTCATAACTTTTCCCAATTTGTGGCGACCCCGTTTTTCCGCGTGCCCTCTGCCAATCTTAAATTACCATTTCAGCGAATCAAGTTCTGCACGAAGCAAATTAAACGACATCCCGTCCGTCTAATTTCTCGTTCGAACATCTCGATTCGCCAAAATCGAACATCACGACGCGAAGAAACGTCGAAGAAGCGCGATATCTTCTTCTTTCCCCCGCGGCACCTTTTACCAGCTCGAGGAACTTCTTGTAGTTCTGGCTGTTGCTGATCTTAGCGAGATACGGCTTCGACAGGTCCTGGAAGATCACGCGTACCGACCGCCGCTTCCTGCGGCCGTCGCCGCCATCACGCGGCCCTGACTCTTCCGGCACGAACTCCGTCTCGACGGACAGGTTGCCGTCGTCCACGACGATCTCGTCGATCTCGCCGTTGGAGTCGCGCCAGCAGTGCACCACCAGCTCGTCCACGTCGTCACCGACCTCGTCGATGTCGTCGAAGCTCGGCGTGCTCGTCAATTTGGAGTAATACACGTCCTCCTCGTATTCTAGCGACTCGAACTCGCGCTCGTTCTCGCTCGGACAGTCCTCGTCGTCGTGCTCTTGGCAGGTTCTCCTGCGCGATTCAGCCGTTCTCGAGGCCCCGGGCTGCTTGTCATCCGCCATGTTGCTCCTCATGGTCTTGCTTCGGAGGATGCGAGCGATCGCTTCGAGATTTCGCATCGAAACGTTGAGCCGGTGAACAGACGAGGCGAGACGGTGATGGAGTGAATATCGTTGCGTCGAAGTGTTCTTCTAATACAAAAGGTAGTGAGCTGGCAATTTCTGCCCGGCTTCTTCGCGTTCCACCCTTCCGTTCGATCTTTTCCCTTCACCTTAATTAATCGTCCGTCATTGTCTGTCATTCGAAAAGGATAGAGAATCCTTCTCGAGATTCCGAGTCTAGAATTGAGAAATGCCAATTCGATCTCTCGCACATTACTTCTGCATCTGACCGTACATTTCATCGGCGAAGTTCCCACGTACGTAAATTAATCAATCGAGAAAGCAAATAAGAATGAGAAATTCGCTCTGATTAATGAGAAACCGACTCCCGTAAGAAGACACGCCTTGTTTGTAACGAAGATACACGTAAGAAATATTTACACGTACGCTCTACAGGAATCAGAACTGACGAGAAACGGACCGATGGAAAAAATCGACAATTCAGCCGCGACCCGGACACACTGCGAAATTAATTATCGGGAATTAAAAGTTGAAGCTCCGCCGGGATCTCGGCGGGAAATGCTGGGAAGGCATAGCTCACATCATCGTTTATCACAATTAGCCGATGGGCATCGATGTTTATCTACAATTAAAAGTCGCACACATACACACGAAAATAAAAAGTGTTGACTAAAAAATCCGCGCGGTCGAATCTCCCGGGAGATCAGGTCGATTCCTCGGGTCTGTCTCGTGACTTTATGACCCGACCCGATTTCTCACTCGTGCATTTCGCTCTATTTGTGCATAAAAAGTGACCACGTGTGTCGCGCGACGCGTGCATACGCGACTAACAGCTGTGCTCGATCGCGAAGGCGCCACGTTTCGGGGAGAGGAGAAATCGAGTGAGCGGAAAATAAGAACAGTAAGTGGGGCGGGGGAGGAAGAGAAAGGAGGGAGGAAGAGCTGGCGGCCTCGGTTCTCCATTGAGAGAGATAGAGGGGGGGCTCCAGTGGCGGCTTCCAGGTAGATCCATAGGTTTCCAAGTCGCAAGTAGAAACGCCTTGCTCTAACAATGATAATTAAATTATATAAAACAATAAATATAATGAATCAATTATTAAATTAGATGTAATGAATCTCTTATTAAATAGCCTTCGTATTAATGTGTTTTGCAGTTGTTTGTCGTTGACGTGATTATATTATGCGGAAAGGAATTGGCTGAAGAAGTATAGTTGAAGCAATTATTAAAAAATAACACCGCAATATGGCGATGTTACGTAATCTTTTCGTAGAATATTTACGTGCGTATTCCCTGAAGAATTTCTTTTAATTAGCATACCAATTAAGAAACCCACGCTAATTTCCATTAACACAACAAGCTCAATCACCACTCTAAGGGGTGTTCCGGAAGAACCATCTTTCCGGTATCTGCTCATTCGCAATTTGCATCGCTCGTTATTTATATTTGTTTTATTCGATGTTACAGTGACTGGTCAGATAAGGTAGAAAAAGTAGGCTAGATGAAAGAAGGGAGAACGGATGGAGGAAGAGAGAGGGACATAGAGAGGAGGAAAGAAAAAACTCTAGGAACGATGTAGCGTTTTGATTGGTGCATCGACCTTTGCAAACTGCTCCGCTTCCTTTCGCGATCGATGATGAAAGCGCGGAAGCGTAGCAAAGACGTCGTATAACAAAAGTTCCTGAAACTTCGTGGTACCTCTGGCAAACCGGTTTTATCGATCCGACTCGGCGGCGGATTCTTGTCCTTACTCAGCGGTGCGTGTTTAGCGCGGCCGTCGTCCGGTTTTTTTCTTTTTCTACGACGATGCGGCAGTCGCGTTTATAACGTTGAATTTAAATGGACCAAAGTTGATCTCGACGTGCGTACAATCGAGTGCAACTTTAATAAGAATCTACCCTCGATAATGAGAAGAATAAGTAAGATGGATCGGAGCAAGTAAAAAAAGTGGGACAAACATAAAAGCAAAAGAACTTCGCTCGAACTTCCGGATTTTTCTAGACAACTTCGATATTTTCGTATGACTTAACATGTTCTTCTTTTCTATCTTCTCAAGATAAAACATGTCATTTTTAAGATAGGACAAGACCGAATTGAGACGTTACAAATGTGCGTTAGTTCAGTCGTCATGTCTGACTAAATTATAATTGAAAAAAGATGTTATATATGTGAATAACATAATTTTAATTACTTTCAGCTACTAAAGGAGAAACTTTCGAAGTTCAAAGAGTACGGCGTTATCATGCATCTGATTCATTTTATACATGTTACTTTAATCGAGAAACTAAGCAAATTAAAACTAATGAATCTCTCTTATTCTTTTTTTCATTTTCTCCCGATAAGATAAAAGACAACGCAGAGTCGTTATTTCCAAGTTAAAATAGTTAACATAATATGCAGGAATCCAAGGAGAGAAACTCGTGGTGAAACAATCGGTATGCGACGCGAAAGTTGCGCTGGACGGCGGAAAAACTGCGGAAAGCGCAGGAAAGTCCAATCGAATCACGATGCGGCCCGGACTCATGCAGGAACTCGCGACGAGCCGCCGGTTGCACAATGTAACCGCGCACACGAATGCATACGAGAGTTCACAAGGTCATCTGGATAGAAACGTCAAGACGGCGCATAAACGTAGGTTAGAATTCGATCGTGCAACCGTTATCGTGCTTCCAAAGGTTACCTTACCAATCAATTCACGCTGTCTTCGCGTGACGATGCGATCTAACCGAATCAACCGATTCCGAGAATAACTTCTCGATAATCGAAGCGTATGATCAAGTCGATGATCTCACCTGTTGGTACGTTGCTCATCTCGTCGATCTCGCGGCGCGGAATCGTTGCGAAGTGGCGAATTTCCTTTGTACGTGAGTGAGACGTCGGTTACGACGTTACGTCACCGATCGGCGAGCTCGGATCGGTTCACCAGGAAGCGATGAATAGTACGCGTTCTCCGGTACCGAACGGAGATCGATTACTTCGTCTCTACCGTGAACTGACTGAGTGTCGGTGGCCATCTTGGAAATGCAAGCACGACTGTTGCCGCCTGGCGAGCGCCGGCCGCAGTTTCAGGATTTGCCGGGAGAAGATGGCGGATTCAAATGTGGCTACGGCTGTGTTTTCCATCGGATCAACACAATAAACGTATAAAAATGGCAAAGAAATGATGAATTAATAAGTTATGACCATATAAAAGGAATGTCAAAATAGAAATGAAATTATAAAGATATAAAATGTACGATTATCAGTTATAAGTTAATAGGCATCTACTTTTTAATAATTGCATGAAAAAACTCCGTGTAATTGAATTTTTTATTGTCTGGAGGCCAGATGAAAACTCGGTTTAAGAACAGAAAGATTTCTGTAGGAAGGTTCTACTCAGTTAATTGGTCACAATTATCTTAACCAGATTTTAATATAACTGAGTATTCACACGAATGTTCTCGGTCGCGATAACAGAAATATAATTTCTTGTCATTGAGTTTTTCTGGTCTCTATTCCGTTACAGAAACTGAAATTATTTTCTTGTATGTCAATATAATCTTACTGAATTTATAATCTTAGGAAATTTGACTGAAACAAATGATCCCGGAAAAGAATTTCCATATATAATCAGATATACAATTATAGATAATTATACATTATTATATATGATCATATATAATAATATATAATTATCTATAATTGTATATCTATACAGAATGTTCCCCCTATATAAAAATATATAATTACATATGAAGTGACGATACATCCAGACAGCACAACGTTTAAAATGGGATCATAAAACATCTCTAAGATCACGAATATTTTTAAAATGTCTTTCTTTAAGACATCTTAAAAATATGTTCAGGACTTTTTATAACATCTAAAAGAGGTCTTATAACATCTAAAAGACATCTTATGTCCCGATTTTGGACATTGTACTGTCTGGGATCTTATGATTTTAAATATTGTACTATCTGTGATAATATGTATGATTTATATATAGATACATATATGATCTCTCTTTTCCTTCTTTTGCACATATGATGATGATGATGATGATGATATATATATCATTATATAAGGCATGTTTTCTCAGATTTCTATTTGCCAATCGAGCTACTGGACATTTTCTGTTAGGAAAGAAGGACAAGAATCCCGTGGAGACTCTTTTTTAACAACATTTATTTCTAATATGTTCCTATCGTCTATGTACAATTACACAAGGCTGAACTATGCAACGCAAACACAACGAACTCCTACAGATTGCGTACGCACTTGTTAACGATAATAAGGTCCTCAGAGGCGATCGACGTAATCACGAGTGTCGTTTTCGTCGTTCATACAAATGATTTGTGTAGTCGTTATTTTATGGAAGCGTAGAAATCCTATCTCGGGTGTAGATATATATGTAAATATGTATATTATATACACACACATGTGTACGTATATCGTTCGCGGGAGGCGATACCTTCGTATACGGAAGAACCGCGTGATTCCGCTTATCATCCGAGCGTTATCGTCTACAGTTGAAGGGCTCAACGATGGCAACAGTATGCACGTTCATCGGTTTCGACAGACCGACAGAATTCGCAATCTGAACTCCAACGCATTTCCTCCAACTTCGAAATGACTTCAAATCCTCTAAGAGAAACCTAAAATATCCCGTCTACGTCTCTTTTCTTCTTAGCTTCGGTTCGCTACCTTCGATACATTGATCTGTTCTTTACAGCTGAACTGGCTGCATTAGTTTTATTTCCCTCTTTTTACGCAAAGTCGCAGCTACATATCTATTCCTTTTTATGCTGAAAGTATGTATTAGTTCAGCGACAAAGAACAGATCACATAGATCGCACAACGATATCACAAGATATATTTTCCACGATAGAAAGTATATTTCTTCGCTTCTCGAGGAAAAACTTATGACTGACATTAGAAACGGACTAGACGTCTCTCTTGGATTTGAAGACGAGGAAGCATACGTAGAATACAATGTAAATTATGATATAAATTGTGTCATCGCGAGAGAACTCAAAAGCAAAAGATGAAAAATAAAGCGACTGTCAGATGTTATCGACATGTCTGTTTTGGTTGTCTCATCCTTTATATAGTGCCGTCTAGAGTACAGGTGTTCTTCGTTTCTTTTCCTTTTTTCTCCTTCTTTCCAATGATTTTTGCTCTTTGAGAACCTCAACAGAATTATTGTCGTTCTTCCTAAATTAAGCGTGTCACACGAACGTCATACACGGCACGCGGCGACGCATTTAATTTACTCGGATTATTCCCTACGAAGCGTCTATCGCAAAAGATACGCCTAGTTGACCTGGAAGCAACGCGTGTGTTCGATAGTGTTGGTCAAGACACGTATATTCGCGAATAATGGACGAATCATTTCAAATATGCATTTGTGAGTGAATTAAGACACATCTTCTAAACATATAAATCAATATACTCGGTTTTACGTATTTTCACGAGAAACATGTCTGCATATATTTTGTATATTTTATTTTTTTTACAAACTAAAAGTTATATTCAAAACTTCGAAGCTCCGAATTTCTGAATCTTCTAATATTCAAATATTTGAATATTCGAAACTTATGCAAACGCGTATTCAAAATCCTCATTTATTATTCGCGAATGCATCTTGTCCCAATACTAATGCACGGCAAGTACGTGTCGAATCGTTTTTAATCTCCTCTCGTCCTGCATTTCTCGTATGAGATAACCATATATTATATCGAAACAATCAATCCTCGTCCGTAACCGTTCCAATCAGTCGATTTCCCTTCTCCCTAGATTTCGCGAGGGAAACGCAAATCACGAAAAGTCTAGGTTAAATAATTATTATTGCTCAATCTATATGAAGCTGTCGCGAAGAATCATTGTTCGGTTTATCTGACTTTGTTATAGGTATATTATACAGTCGCTGTATTTACATGAGGATCTACGAGATCCTTGATCAAAAAGTCCGACAGAGAGAGAGAATCGGATGCAAAAGTATTGATATGATGAAAGATTTTTCATTTGATACGTTCAATGAATTTTGTGTATTTTTCATTACATTAATAATATTGCGCAAACCAATTTTATCGAAAAGAAACACGACGCGGGAAATTACTTTCATTTATATTTTATTGATATTTCAGAATATGACTTCTATTGTATGCGCGAGATATAACGATAATGCCACTGGAAATGGAGCAGCGTAAATATAAATTGAAATTATAGAATCCCTCTGTTAATGAGAACAAATGAATGGAGAACGTTTCAATGTCTCGGTTAATGAGAACAAATGCATGGAGAACATTTCAATGAAGTTGTTTGAGGAAAAATTGAAAATTAATCATATCTCTGTCCCTGACATTTGGACGAATTCCTACTGTTTTGCGTAATGCGTTGCTCAATTTTGTCTTAACATCCGCACAACTTAAACATTCCTACATATTCTAGTACGTTCTATTATGTTCTAGTACGTTCTAGCCGCAACGAACTATTTCTATCTTTTGCATCCTATGATTTCAATTTCTCTTTGAATGAAGTCCACGTGAAATGAGAGACGCGAGAAACAAATCATCGCAATCTCTCTACTTGCACCTTCGCTTCCTCCTCGAGAAGCTTCCATCGGACTCTTTAAACAGGGAGACTATGATAGAGACTATGATAGAACCGCCTTTCCGGGCGTCCGACTTGGCCTCTTATAAAAATAGTGTCGGAGCTTCGCGGGAAGCGAGACGAATCGAAGATAATCGAGCACACGGTAACCGGTCCTCGATTACCGACTCGCTTTTACGGCGGTCGTCTCGATTCACTTCGATTCATCCGTTCCGAGCGAGGAAGTGGATTACTTGTCAGCAGCGAAGAGGAACCCGAAGAGCGCGCGCGGAAGGAGAGCCTCCTTGCTCGCGATGGCTCGTCGGGCTCCCTTTTGTCCACCGAAGACTCCCGCACGGTGCACTTTTAATTACTTTACTTTACACAGAGACATCGACCTCTAGAGGCGCCTATTACAATCTACCCACCTGTCCTTAGGCGATTTATTTATAACTTTGCACTAACGACGCCCGCGCCCGTCGGCACGTCCGCCCGCCCGCGATCCGATATTATCGATCCACGCGGACGCCGGACATTTAATGGAAACTAACGAGCTCCCTCTTCATTAAAATATGTCCTCGATGTCGGAGTAATTACGGTCCCAATATCCGCCCTGGTATAACCAGTCTTCCTGACCCGTGTACGGGTTCGTGCCGGATTGGAACCATCTGCGAATCATATGTTTCTCTTGCTTCTCAAAAAATATCGACGGGATCTGATAGGATTTCCTATTCAGTGAAAAATGTTTTGTTAAATTTGACACACGTCCCAAACGGTCCATGCAAATTTTTGTGTTAATTTAACACAAGTATGTTGAAAAGTGTTATTTAAAATGTTATTTAAAAAATTGACACAAAATTGACATCCGCAATAGTCGATATTGAAATATAAAATGTGTTATTTTAACACTTACGCACGTTGAATATTGACTCAACATAAAAAATATTGAGATAACATAAAAACAATACGTTAAATTAACATACGGACATGTTAAAAATTTAACACAAAAACTTTAACAAGGACCGATTTTAACACAAATACAATATGTTTTTGATGTTTCCGCATGAAGTGGAAATTATTAAGATAGTTCGTAGAGTGTTGGATTTTGTGACAATATTAGAAGCACATAAGTTTATTATTTACCGAAAAAACGATACTTTCCTACTTTATTTAACTTTATTTCCAACTTTATTCAACCATCTAAATAACAACTGTTAGTTTTGAATGCAGTTAAAACAAATATGTACATGATATTACAAGCAGCATATTATAATAATCATTAAATTGCAAAAATATTTCTCCGATAAAAAATAGAGAACAACATGCAAAGACTTACCTAGGAGCATAGTCGTGTCCCTTCTTATGTTTGCGAGCCTTACGGGTGTCTCTTTGTTTCTCCTCGAGCCTGATTTTCTCAGTCGCAGCACCGTCCTGATCGCCCATCTCCAGCTTCCGGATATCCGGCCTCAGTCTGGAGTCGGTCGGGCACAGGGTCTGCTCCATGTTAGGATCCAGCTCGTTCAACGACATCGCGAACGTCGTAAACTGAAAATACTACAAAAAATCACGTTATAATCGCAATGAATTAATTGAGCGCAAAAGCGTACGGAACATTCGTTCGATTGAAACCAACGTCCGAACTGTTGCTGGGCCTCGGTGTGGCTTCCCACAGTGTAGTGGATCCTGGAATCTCCTCCACGACGGGCATCTCATCGCCATCCATACTAGCTGAGGACTCGTCTATTGCTTCCTGAAATTGAGGAGAATATTCATATTGTATCACTTTTGGTGACTCTAAAAATGAGGACAAGCTAAAACTGTTTTAAGGGATTACATACGCTCGAGCGGTTTGAAAAAACGCCCGATATTTGAATTATTCTAATGACCACATTATTGACATTATGAAACTGTCATTTTGGAAGATGATTCTTCATACTTTTATTTACTATATACTATAAAAGTATCGAAGAATCATCTCTGAAAAGGCATCTTCATAAAATCAATAATGCGGTCAGCAGAAAAATTTAAATATTGGGCGTTTTTCAAGCCACTTAGGTGTACCTCTTGAATATATACCTAACCTGAATCCCTGTAACTCCTTAAATATAAATAAAAAAGAGAGAAAAGGGAGAAATATTGTAGAGAGAAATTTGGCTGTAATGGAAAATAATGAATTCATTGATCGACCGAACAGTAAATTCGCGAAGCGAAGATCGCTTAACACCTGATGTAGAGGCTTGAAAGCTCCGACTTTAAGGCTGTGTAGCTTCGCCAGGACCTTCTTATGGCCCGGGCTGCCCTGCGGACTTTTGGCCTCCCTCTTGACCTTCTCGAGCGCTTCTTCGTAGAACGAGGGTTCACAAGAGCGTAACCTTTCGGTCCATTTACCGTAGAGAAAGAGCAGCTTCCTTTTTCTGGAAAGGGAAAATAATGATGTGATGCAATTGGTGTATGATGTAATTTCGAACTTTCGATCGGCAATTATTGCAAACGAGATGAACCGGGACAAGCGACGGACTGATTTGGATTGATTCAATCCAATGAAATTCGATTGTTAAATATAAATACCAAAGAACGAAGCAAGTTATTATCGTAGAAATTATTCTGGTGAATATTCGAAATACACAGATGTCTGTCGAGTTCGTGCCGAAATCGCGAATAAGTTCTTCCATTCGGCAGTTAGAAGAGATCGTTAGAACGTACTCCTGATCCGTTATGAAGCCCTCGACGCGATGGAGGTCCTTGCCGTTCCAAGTGCCGCTTTTGAACGCCAATGTGGCCTTCAGATTGTCTCCTCCGTACTGTCTGATATCCAGGGCGCCTAATTGTTCCATCCACAATTGGCCCACCAGCACGTTGTGCAGGATACAATTGACGTTTTGCCAGGTATAAGCCTCCTTCCACCTGTTCAAGCGTAGCTATTAACATCGAGGTCCTCTTAAGAATCTCCGGGTTTTTAATAAATTATTTATTTCTATTTAATTCTACAAATTAACTAATTTTTCTTTATTTTGCAGTTTTTTAAATACTGATTGATAAGAATGTGATAATGCGACGATCGAAGATTAACAATAAAGTTCTTGACAAAATTTCCCGGATCTTCTTAACAAAACCTCTCGTCCTTTTCCAATGTTGAATAATAAATAATTGAAATTAATAATAATGATTAACATTAACTTTAATAAATAGAATCACTATGCAAATAGTTAAGATCAAATGAACGTACTTGGGTAACTCTACCGTGACAATCCCCTTCGGGTGCACTTCTATTGATTTTCCCCAGAATTTCAATTTAGGATGAATGCTGCCATGAAAAATAAAATCCTCACTGTCGGCGTAAAACGCTGAGACCGGAGGATGATGTGACACCTGCTCGCATATTATTCTGGAAAGAGTCGGAAGGATTTTCTTAGCATATTAGAAATCTGGATTTTGGAAATGAAGATTCGAATCTCTACACATATCGTGTGATCAATCTGAGGCCTTCTTTCAATTGAGAATTCGTTAAATTCTCAGGACGACATCTTCTTAACGAAAAAAATCGAGAAGCTGGTAGATTCGAAGCTAAGAATAATTGAAAATGTCAACAATTTACAAATTAAGATAAGGACAATATTATATCAAAGTTTTGATAAGGAAAAATTTGTCCAGAATTGATAAAATAATCCTCAGTTGAAAAAGTACGAATAATTTGAAATATCTTGTGTAAAAATCTAAATTCTTATAAAAACTGGAAAATAATTTTTTTTTATTTATTTCCGACGAAAAGGCTTATTATTCTCGAGAGGTATATGCAAAAATTCGTTTTACAAGGATGAAATAATTAATTACCGAAAATCCTCGCGTTGCAACTCGTACGTCTCCCCTAAAATCGGATTGAAGGGTTTCCCGAGGCGCTCCCAGTTCGAGGCGAGAGCACTCACAGCGAAAGCCGCGACGTACTGCAAGATTGTTAATTTTAGTTTTTGGCATGTCCGAATATCGATTTGTCTAATAACACATCCGATGTTGGTATTTCTGCTAATTATTCGACATTCTCTCGGTTAAATTCACGAGGGCGATCTGCGCACCTGAAGCCTAGAAATTGGCGACTCCTCTTGCGATGCCAGCTTCAGTAATTTGGCATATTCCATGTATTCCGCAACACGTTGGAGGAAGGAGAGCGGCTCGTTGAAGATGACCGGCATGGTGATCTTGCTGAGGTCCTTGCCCAGCGATAGCACCGAGCAGAGATTTACTTCGGAATGGCCCGGAACTGGTAACGATGTTCTTGAAAAGTAAATGACGCACGTTTTCACAAAAAAGATTTCTTCATAATTCTTTGTTGTATCTTCTATCTTTGTATGAATAAAACTATAAAAAATAAGAGAATTTTACGTATTTATATTTTTATTATATCGCTGTATCTTATATGTGCGCTCCTTTAAAGCATTATCGAGTTCAAGGACGCGTTTCGAACGCTTCACACTTCGAAGAGAGAAATAGCTAGCCGCGAACGAGAACATTGCGAACCTGTGTTGTCCTGATATCCTTTCGCTGGCCATTGTACGAATCTCTCGTGGTTATCGAGCGTCCTGACGGCCGCAGAAGCTTTCAATCTGTCGCTCTTGTGAATCGATACTTCGATTCCCACCGACATCCGGCGATTACGAAGCTCGACGATTTATTAAGCGACGTTCAGGGACTCATGGCAGATTTGGCCGCATGTACCGCTGGAAGATTTCGTAGAGGGAGCGAAAGAGAAGGAGAGAGGGAGAGAAAGAGAGAGAGAGAGAAAGAGAAAGCTCTTAGATCCTTGAACTCCAATATCTTGAATATTCGGGTGCTTCAAGGATTAGCGCAGAACTCTGGATCGTCGGGTATTTACAGTTTCCGCTAGTGTAGTTACAAAGTCGAAGCTCCGTGTGAAATCGATCCGTCACACTTGATTAATATTTCTCCAAGATTATCAATATTCTCTATGTTACGTTCGTTTAGAAAACTCGAGTCGCGTGATCGGATGGTTATCCAAGCAAGACGAGGTCTTTGCTTAGAAACTACGGAGTGTCCTTGGATCCTCAGAAACTAGCGGGTCCTCGGAGATGCTTTGTACATTCGGTCGCAGGTACGTGACCTCGGACGTTCCTCACGATCGTCTACTTCGCCTCAAATCCTCGAATCCTTGTCATGAACTTCGTCGAACCTTCCCGAAGCGGACGACGATCCTCGAGCCTCGAGTAAATCCTCGCGTTCCAGCTCGGGTTTCTCGATTCCGGCGTAAACGGGCTGCAAGACGAGGGGAAGGGGGTGCGCGACATCTAAATGGACCGTCCGGTGGTGGTGTTTTCTCTCTCTCCGGAGCCTCGTCCCGCTACCTCGGCGACATCCTGCGGATCGGTGTCCGATACCCCTCTCTTTCTCTCTCCAATCTCACCGCGAGACGCGATCACTCGGAGGATTCGCTGACAATCAGCCGACCACCACCAGCCGTCGTCACTCGCTCATGACAGAAAGCCCGGAAGCTCGGTCTCTTCCCGTCAAGCCCGCGACGTCTTCTTGCGAGCCTGTGCTCTCGCGATCAGCTGTACACCCCGAAAAGACTGTTGAGCTCGCGGGCGTGACGGCGAGCTCCCCCTTTGCTCGAGCCTGAAATATCAATAAATCCGAGCATGAGCATTGAGCTCTCGCGAGAGCAACGCTTTTCTGCTGGAACGGCCAGGCGATTTGTCGCCCGCCGAGCCCCAGAAGCAGTCGCGTTCAAATCCGCCAACTCGCGGCTTCAGGACGATCCTGTCCCACGGTGCGACGTGCCGAATCGCCAGTAAAGTTTGCGTCTGATAGAATCTCTTGGTTCTCCTCGAAGTGAGATTTACGGTGGATTAATTGACACCGGGGATCTCCGACGTGTTTTGTTAGTATACATTGAAGGGGGATTAATAATGCAAAGAGGAGAAACTCAAAATGAATGTGGAACTTTGAAAGTAAAAGATAAATAATCCTTTCAATTTTCTCGCAGACCGGGATATTTATTCTTGATGAAGTTTCAGACCCAATTCTTCGCTCTTCTCCGAGATGCTTTCGTAGCAAATCAATTTATAACGAGATATCCTCAAGCTCCCCCTTTCTTTCCTTTTCTAAGATAAGAATAAACGTTTATTTGCAGAATCGTGCCTGAGATTATTTTCCGAACCGTTCCTCCTGATTTTGCGCCGTTCGATTGATATGCCTCAGCCAAAAGATACGAAAGGATCGTCTCGTTACGATTTAACGTGCATCCGTTTACACGGGCAAAAATCAATAAGTGCAGGAGGAGGAGGACGGAAGAGCAAAGTTTCAACAATGTGAACAACGCGGAACACCCACGACGGAAAAAGACGTTATCACGCAACGCCGTGCTCTGCGAAAACGCGAAGTGAATTTAATTAACGCACACCCCATATACGCTCCACTATCGAAACCACAATGCCGCCTTCATCGCGTGCAGCCCCCCGGCAAAATTGGCGCAAGGCACGAAGGGCATTCACTGGAGCATCATTGAGAACGTAAAGATCCTAACTGATAAAAGATACGTTTTCCATCGAACGCATTCCGGAATTTTAGTCGGGGCATCATGACCTTGTATTTTCCAATCTTTTGTCGCTTGAATTCGCACTGTCAAATCATAAATCGTCGAATTACGATTTTAACATCGGATCCTCGATCCTCGGACATTAGAATCCTTAAAACTCGTTTAGATCAGCGAGTTTACAAATCCTTGGATCTTCGATTTTTCTCTTTATCTCAAGCTTTAAATTTGCTCTTCTCCTCTTCTTCTCTTCTTTTTAAATTCTTTAAATTTTACTTTGGTCTCTTGGATATTTCAAGCTTTTAATATTTAAAGTTTCAGAAGAATCTACGAGAGTCTGATGTGGAAAATTCCGATCGAACTGTGGAACCGTCGAATACCACAATTTTTGAATTTTGATCTCTTGAAGATTTCAAGCTGTTGTTCAGAATCAAATGAAGCCATCAAATCGATGTCAAATCGATGTCGATTCGATGGTTCATTTCTCGCTAGGAACAATCGAAATTACATCGAATCGATGTCAAATCGACGTCCATTCGATGTTAATTTTTCACTGGACGATATATGGAAATTAATGACCGATTGAATGACACATTCATTAATATGAATACGTATCGATTTCCAAATATCGTGTCATCAAATTGGTAACGAAATAAGTTATCATTAGTATTAATAAGGTAAATTTGTTAACACTTCACGTAGTATCGATTCAATACAATTACTAAGCAGTCATAAAGATATCAACAAAACAGTCTAGTCTCATATTGATCGTAAGCTGACTTTTTAACCTCGATGAAAACATTATAATAAAAATTAATGCAAAAAATATTGAAATCGGAGATCCACCACAATAAATGTGATTTCATTCTTATTAATTGACTTTCATCGTTATTAGCTGTAACTATAATTATTTTTGCATTAATTTTATTTCTGATAAATTCTGAATTATAATTAAACAGGTATTAAACTTAATATATAATCGATATGTATGGATAAAACAGTCGCATGTTTCGAATTGTTCGTGAATATATCTTAGAACGAATGGATACAAAAGTATCAATTTCAGACATAAATGTATCGATAGTATCAAAATGTCAGTGTAACATCACTACTAAAAATAGTCCGACTAAATTCAACAAAAATCAACGAGTGTCTAATGGAAAATCCCACGCAGTGGATTGAATTTTGAACTTCGGAGTTGGGTGCCACAATACTCGAATCGATCCGAGCATAAAAATTCCTCAGGATCTCTGATTACTGCGATCTTGTTTCTTGTTTTTTTCCTTTTCATTTTGCGGAATATTAAAACAGGTTCTTTGGATTCCGGAATCTTGGATTCTCGACGTTCGAGAGCCACTATTGATCCGAATAGCGATCGATATCGAGCGAATCGTTCCTCAATCTCGAGCGGTGCATAGCTCAGCGTAGTTTTACGAGCCGCTCGTCCTTATTGCCTGCGTGAGGAGTTCAGTGCACCGCGGGCGCATCGCGACTCGGAATAAGAATAAGCCGAATCTCTCTATTGATTCACCTGGAAACCAAATCGATATCCGTGCGCGGCACAGGCGCTCACTTCGTTACGGATCGGCCAACTTTCCTTCAATCGAGTTGAGTTCGTCGCCCGTTTAAGCAAACTCTGCCAAATCCGGCAACTTGAAAACGCGCTCTGGATTTTTCCGCGGCCCGAGAAGTATTTACAGTTCCACCAAAAATCACGATTCCGCGAGAATTCGTCAGCGGCTGAAGGGAATATTCCGATCTTGCGAGATTACGTCCGTTAAATCAATCACGAGCTTAATTTCCTATCGAATCAATTTAATGTAACGTTTAATTATTAAGTATTTTCTATCGGCTTTGAAAGGTGCGTGTAAACGTTTTTCATCTCGTCGTGAGAAGATGCGAGAGATCGATATTGCCCATCAATTTTGAAAAGTGGCCAAGACTTTTGATCATTGGGTTTGAAAATGAATAAGAAAATCAATTTGTTTACGGAGGATGAAAACTTGGAGTTCCTCGGAGACCTTTGGGATCCGAAAGATCCTTCAAAGAAGGCGGAAGAGAAGCCTGTGACTCGGAAGTATCGCACAAAGCATATGAAGCAGTTTCCGGAATTATACCGAAGCGATGTCTCGATTCACCCCAGCTACACTGGCCTGAAAAAATTGCCATAGTAAGAACTTATCTACTTAAAACATCAATACATATTATTTCATTTATTTATTTATCTTAACTTGTAAATACATCCTCACAGAATGATCTATTGGTTCAAAATAATTTTGGAAAACTTGATCAAGAATTCACAACAAATTTGCACAAGATCATGTAATTGTACTGGTATAAATCCTTATTGAATAAAACTTTATAGTTCCTCCTTTAATAGAAGAGCGTTAATTTTGATTGCATCAAATCAAAGATGTTTCGAAGAGTTGCATCCAAATAAAAGAACCATCGTTTATAAAAAGCGCTTGAGTCAACGTCATCGTACGATCCGTATGATTAATCTCGTTCATATCTCGCGATTTTTCAAGCCACGTGGTCTGCAGGCATCGTGTGCAAAGGATCAGGCGACAAATCTTCCGGCAGCTAAATCGCGAGATCGAACACTTCGCGATGATACAGATGTTCGCCCTCGACGGCGTGAGGATCGATCGTGTCTTCAGTGTCGGCATGTCGGCGAAATCGTTGATCGTGCCGGATCCATTAACGGAGAAAGAGAGACGTCGACTGAACGATCTCCTCCGAGATACCTGAGGAACTCTGTGCAATTTGATATTTTTTTCTATTTTTTTAGATAAACCGTCTCGTGGTTTTTACGCGTTCTCTTCCCTCAATTCTTGTTTCTTCTGAGTCTGAAGCTACGGCAGTATTCATTCCTTTATCTGTTGCAATGCCTGTTGTAGTGTATTAAATGTAATTATTATTAATAAATTCGTAATGTAATGATTAAAGTTATTAATATTAATTGATTTGGATTTCATATCAATTGTATTTATAAATAATAAAAATAAGTAACGAGAGAATAGTGAAAGAAATAAGTAAATAAGTAAGATATATAATGAATAAAAACAAAATAATGTAGTAAAAGAATTAAATTGCAATAAAAAATATTTCTATATTATATAGTTAAGCAGAATACTATATATACTTTTATTCCTATGTTGGACAAATGCAGGAACAAAAGAATTCACTACATGTCAAATGCACAATAACCGCTTGACGTTTCAGTTGAAGACAATTTTTCCAGCATTCACATTCAAACCGCGGAGAACGAGTTGTAACGCTGAAAGCTCTCGAGAATCTTTACGAGATGTTTCGGAATACATTTCAGAGCGGATTTTTGTCCATCCTGTACAGTTGCGGGTCATCTCCTCTGGAATTATGGGATATGCACGTCAGTTCTTATCTTACTCGTCTATAAATAAAATAATAAACAACGTTATCGGAGTGATAAAATGTCAGGAGATATATTTATGCGTTTCAAGATAGACAGCTGTAGTAATGGACTTGCATGACATAATTATAAAGAGATAATAATAATTTATTATTGCGCATTCTATAATAATTCAGGTAAAAAATGGATATATACGAAGGATTATGGACGAAGAAATAAAGTCGTTGGCGTTGGAGATAGCCGGGACCAACGTGGCGACCACCTATATTTTCTGCCCAGCAGACCCGAAGAAAGTGCTTGCTATTAGACTGCCCTTCCTCATCCTCATTGTCAAGAATATGAAGAAGTACTTCACGTTCGAGATAACAGTAAAGACTGTGTGAATATGTAATTAAAAAATGAAGCTTCCAATTCTTGTCTTTTCTAAATAATATTTTTTTATTCCCTAATAATGTTTTTTATTTCTTTTTTCAAACAGAGAAGAGTTCTTATCTTCCTCGTTGAATAAAGTTGTGTAGTTCCTTCCTTAAATATTGTTTTCTTATATATAAAAGTTCTATTTTTTCTTCTATATATTTCTTTTCTTTGTACAATATCATTCTACGTATCTATTCTTATAGAAAAGGCTTTTGTTATTTTATCTTAAAATAAAACTTCCTATTTCTTCTGCTTTAAATAAAGCTAATAAATTATTTGCTTTCTTTTCTCTATTGTATCTCACAAGTTCTAACGGAAATGATTTAAAAAATGTTATCTACATATTTATAAAAAAAGACTTCTTTTTTATTTAATCTTAAAATAAGACCTTCTATTTTCTCTGCTTTAAATAAAGCTTATAAATTATTTTTTCCCTTTTTCCTATCATATCTTATAGGTTACGATGAAAATGATTTTAAAAATAATCCGAACGACGATTTGTTAAACAGATATTGGACGACAAAAATATGCACAGAAGGTTTCGCGTGAGCAATTTTCAGAGCGCCACGCGCGTTCGCCCGTTTTGCACGTCAATGCCTATTGGGCTTTTGGGCGGTTGGAATCAGATTCAGTTTAATCTGTGTGACTTCACGCGAAGAGCCTATGGCACGAATTACATCGAGACCACCAGGATGCAGGTTCACGCGAACTGCAGGATCAGACGAATTTATTTCGCCGACAGGCAGGAATCCAATGCGCGATATCGATTAATTCTTCTCTAAATAAATGACGGCCCCGAGTTCGGAATTGCAAAAAAACACAATTAATCACCGCTTTCGTAAACTAATTCCATTTATTTCAATTGATTTAACCGAGAAGACGGATATTGTGAATTCCAATGCGTTTTTCCGGTAGTCTTATTCCTGTTTTTCGATAAATTATTTCGCGTGCCTTTCAACTAAGAAAGTTATAGCCGCTAACGGATTAATTTAGCGTACCGCAAATGTTTCCCAGGCTTTACTCGGAAGATGAATTGCCGGAGGACTTCAGGCTCTTCTTCCCGGTGCATCGGAAGAAGTGCGTCAGGGAGGAAGTGCCGAAGATACCAAGCGTGGAGCTTGAGAAGCCGCCGTCCATCGAAAGAACACCGAGCATCGAGACGGAAATAACGGAAGAGAAACCGATCAAAGAGCCGGAGATTCCGAAGGACGAAGCGGAACCTGAAGAACCGTTCGAAGAACCTGAAGAGGCGAAAGAGGTAGTTGAATGGGAAGATGAGGAGGAAGAGAGGTTCGAAGAGGAAGAAGAGGTGGAAGCCGTAGAAGAGGTCGCGGTCCTCGATGAAGGGGCTGAAGCCGTAGAAGAAGTCGCAGTCCTCGACGAAGAGGCTGAAGCCGTGGAAGAGGTCGCAGTCCCCGACGAAGAGGCTAAAGCTGAGGAAGAGGCCGCGGTTCTCGGTGAAGAGGCGGAAGCTGAAGAAGAGGCAGCGGTTCTTGGCGAAGAGGCGGAAGCTGAAGAAGAAATTCCGGTCCTTGACGAAGAGGAAAAGGCTGAATTTGCGGATGAAGACGAGGGTGAAGGAGAGCGTGCAGAAGATGAAAACGAGAGAGAGAACGCAATAAACGAGGCGGAGTAAATGGAACGTAATTTTCGATCGGGATGATCGGCATTATCGACGGTACGATCAGATTTTAAACAATAGGGACAGATTGTTCTGCGCAAAAAAGATAAGTCGAAAGTGCGAATAATGATTGACACTAAGTCTATCGTCCCGAGAAAATTCAGCACGTGAAAAAATTATCCATCAATGTTTCCGTGTTGTTTTTTCATGACGGATCATCTTCAAGTTTGCAGCGCTGATAATAAATCCTGTATGTACTTATTGAAGCGATTGAAGAACGATTATTTTTTGGGAGATCACTTATATTTTAGATGTAGAAATAAACATCTCGATGGGAAGAGGCTGCTCTTTTGTTTCCTTAGCTGATTTCTGGGGGTTAGTCAAATATTTATTTCAATCTCCGTTTTTCACGTAATTGTAATTTATTGTATAGGCTCTGTACATTCTCCTCTTCGAGTCGTTTAAACGAAGAACGAAAGCGTTATTATTGCGCACGAACTTACATACGAAATTTTATATTAAAATTAAAAAAGTAAGTTCCAGAATGGTTGATGGTTAAACTGATGGAAACTGAGAATGTCGATGGAAAATCGTTCAGAATCGGAGTTAGGACACGTCGTAATCTTCGTCCTCGCGTTTCCTCTTCAATGAAGAATCTTCTGTTTCCATCTTCACAGGCGGCAGTGTCGGCGCGGAGGATATCTGTATCTTCGGTTTCGTCACCTGTGCCTTTACCGCTGTGGTGGCCGTCGTCGCTAAGAGAAATATTCGAATATATTTTAAAAATCAAATAAATTCACTCACACTTCTAATCCTTTATATATATATATATATATATCTTTTTTAATTTCAAATTATTGTTAAATTTAAATACATTTGAATATAATTATTGTTAAATTTAAATATACATGAACACAATTAAATTTAATTTCAGATATACGTGCAATTGGCCTCTTTCTTAATATAAGCTTTTCTTGAACGCTTTATAATATATATTATTTAGAATATGTATGTATATATATGTATGTGTGTATGTATATACATATACATTCATAATTTTTAACAGATTTTAATTCGACAATCTGTACAATTGTGAAATATACTTCACAATTACATTTAATTTAGATCAGAATCTTACCTGATGAAGGTCTGAAGGACACACGAAACGGAATGGAGGAATGGGAGCGAAGTAGGTGGAAAGAAGCTAGGATCCAAAGAAGAAACAGATAAATTGTAGACAACTTAAGGAGAAAATAAATGAGCGGTCTATTACCTGTCGAGAACTTCAATACTGGTTTTGGTATGGAAATGCTCTGTGTCCTGGCAACAGTAGCAAGTGTTCCAGGCCTCTTAACAATAGACAAACCAGCCTTATTTCCTTCCACTTTTACCCTTGACTGTCCACCGGATGCGTTATTGCCTGTCAGCGGATGTCCGGGTTTCTGCACAACCTTCTTTGTGGCATTCTTCAGTTTATAATTTGCTGAGTTTAAACAATACCTATCAGGTGGAAGTCTAAGGCCATTGTTAGGTTTTACGAAGGGCAACGGGACGTTGTTCTTGGAGCGTGCAACTTCAAGTAACACGTCTCTTGGTGGTGGATTCGTGAACGTTCGCTCCAGCTGCATTTTTACTGCCAGTCTGACATCATCCAGGTCGATAAACTTCTTCTTCGCATGATTGGCATATACCCTACTATCGTCCAATATGCATGTGACGTATCCTGCAAGAGATTCAGATCTGAAGCTATGTGCAAAGCAGGTGACTGAGCAAGAAAAAGAAGAAAAAAATGAAACTTACGATAGGTGAATTCCAACAACTGGTTAATGACTTTGGGCTCGTAATCCGTTATCCCCATATCCTTCATGATTGACATAATGACTTGGGCATCCTTAGGGATATGTTTTATGTGGCTCATGGTTTTCGTTTTCTCTGCCATGTTGAAAAAAATAAAACAACTCTCTGTCAAGAGAATCTGTCACAGAAATTACAAACACTGCATCTTTGAGGTTATGTTTACGATCCTGTACCGTCGAAGGTAACGCGCATTATGAACAGTGGGTGCGTTCAGAAGACATACGGTTGTGTAAAGCCGGGTCTGCAATAGATGTAGCAAACTTTAAGCCGTAAGAGATTGACCAATCACAGTTGAATGTGAGAAGAATAATCGATCGGTGTTGGTTGATTGTGATTGGTCAATTTCTTACAGCTTAAGGTTTATTGCACCTATTGTAGAGTGATTATTGCTTTTGATTGAAGTATTCTTTAAGATCCACAGTAGATCTAAAAGAATATTCCAATAATAGCGAGAACTCACCAACCGTTACGTTTTTTGAACGCAGCTCGTTTCATCGGCATCACCATGATTAGAATAGCACTACTTGGAAACGAAAAAAATGTTTTTGACTTACGACCTTAATTTAGGAGAAAAACGGTAGGGATGTTCATTGGAATTAATAAAATGTCCATTCGGTCAGTTATTTGATCATATTATTGAAAAATGAAATAATCGTCTCATCCGTCATTGAGTCGTACTGCCAAGATTCGCATAAACAAGAAGGAAATGTCTACTGGACATCTACCGGACTTTCTTGTAACTACTTTATCTCGTCTGGTGTGGCGCTGTTTCGAGTGAAGAAGTGGTTCGAATAAATTTTAGTTGTTTCGTGGCGCGTCGCCATAACGTGTTTCTACGTGTTTTCCTCGGGAAATTTTCTGTCACCCAATGAAGATGAACATCACGTCAGCAGGTAAACGTCAAATCATGATCCATTTGTCAAAGTATATTGGTTTTCTATTGATTAGGCTACGTTATGCGATAATTTAATTAAATACAGATGCATTTTTGCACGATGATTTGCAAATCGTGCGAGACCCAACCTCGAATTCCTTCCGACAATTTCGAAGCATCCATTGTTAAAAATGTTTCAAAAATAGAACGATAAATTGTAAATGAATTTATGAAGCAATTAAAAATTTTATCATGTTTTACTTGTTATTTAATTATTATTAATTTATTATTTACTTATTATTTAATTACTTATCTATCGAGCATTTGTCTTATGTAACTATATACTTTATCTTAACATTCCTATTTTAATTTTATCTTAATAATTGATCAGTTTAATTTGAATATAATTATTTTTGCAGCTGGCATAATCTCCTTACTGGAGGAGCCAATGCCTGAACTGAAGGTCTTCGCTTTAAAAAAGCTGGATATGATAGTCGACGAATTTTGGCCGGAAATCTCTGAAGCCATAGAAAAGATGTGCGTAAGAAATCAGTTGCCAAATTTATTCTTATACAATTTACAATACATCTCTTCATCAGTCCATGTTTTCTTTTGTCTTAGATTTGTATTCTTCTTTCACATATTTGATGTATAATTGATTTATTGATCTATTAATTGATAATATAATTTATTTAAACTATTGTAAAGAAATTTCACAATATAGACATTAATGTCCTTTTTGCAGTGAAATTCTGCACGAGGATAAATCGTTCAATCAGCATGAGCTGGCTGCTTTGGTTGCTAGCAAAGTATACTATCACTTGGGGAGTTTCGAAGATTCTTTGACTTACGCTCTCGGAGCTGGAGAACTGTTCGATGTCAATGCTCGAAATGAATACGTCGATACAACCATTGGTACGGTGGAAATATTATTATTATAATGGCGTTTAATTTTCTAGCGGTGGAAACTTATGTGATTGAATTTTCAGCCAAGTGCATCGATTACTATACTCAGCAACGTGTTTTGGAGGCGGAGGGCAAGCTTCCTCCAGGTAGCAAGGGCATCGATCCTAGACTGGAGGGTATAGTGAATAGAATGTTCCAACGCTGTTTAGATGATAATCAGTATCGTCAAGCTTTAGGCCTTGCTCTTGAGACACGCAGAATGGATGTATTTGAGGCAGCCATTATGCAATCTGTGAGTATCTATATTTTACCGGAATCTGTCATTTACAAATGTACACCGAATATACGCAACCTATAATATGTACTCGCAGATTAATAAGTGATTTATTTCCATTCAATAACTGATCAATTTCTTCCGAATTTCAATTTCTTCTGCACAAAATGAAAAAAAAAATATAAGTATATTCAGAGAAAAATATTTATTATCTACAAAATATACTAATACTAATAATATTTCATAATTATTGATAATATTGATTGACCAATATTGATTCAAGATGATTTATTTAGATTTATGTTGATAACTTACTAAAGAAATTGAAGAAAAAGATGTTGATTTACATCGATTTATATTTAGTAATTTATCACGAAGAGATCCGATTTATTAACCGCGAACTCGTCCAAGATCTCTGAATCTGTGAAAAATACGAAATGAAATTCTGCCCCGCAGGATGACGTGAGCGGAATGTTATCGTACGCCTTTCAAGTCGCCATGAGTCTCATCCAAAACCGCGGATTTCGCAACACCGTGTTACGCTGCCTGGTCAGTCTGTATCGGAACTTGGGCACTCCCGACTATGTCAATATGTGTCAATGCCTGATCTTCCTGGACGACCCACTGGCCGTGGCCGAGCTTCTCGACCGACTGAGCAAGGGCTCGCAAGACTGTGTGCTGATGGCGTATCAAATTGCCTTCGATCTATATGAGTCTGCGACGCAACAATTCCTCGGACGCGTCTTGCAAGCTTTGCGTGCCACCGCACCCATTCCGGGCGCGCTGATGGTTAAACCGGTGGTTAAACCCGTCGCCGCTACCACCGTCGCTTCCAACCAGGCCAAGCCTGTTGAAGTTACCACGGAATCCGCGAGCATGGAGACCGATAACACTGCTGCTCCTGCGGAAGATAAGGCCGAACGCAGCGTCGAAAGTTTGGTAAGTGAATAAACTCGATTTATCATTTAAATGTTATATGATGAATTGTCATTGTGTGATATTTTATCTTCTTATGTTATTTTAATATATGTATTAATATTTTTAATATTAATATTAACTATTAATCATTTCACTAATATTATTAATAATTCAATTAATATTATTATTATTCGCATGAAATCAGAATATTAATTCAGAATATTAATTATAATGCAAATTATTTTTTCATTTATAATTATTTATGGCATTTTGGGGTATTTTTTTTTTCAGAATGCGGAGGAGAGAGAGCAGCAAGAACGTGTGGACGCTTTATCTAGTATTTTGGGTGGCGAGGTGTCGATCGATCTACACTTGCAGTTTCTTATTCGTAGCAATCATACCGATATGTTGATCCTGAAAAACACCAAGGACGCCATACGGGTCTCGATTTGTCACACCGCCACCGTGATCGCCAACGCTTTCATGCATTCGGGAACGACCAGCGATCAATTCCTGAGGTTCGTATCTATCTCGAAGATTTTTCCTCGATGCAGGAACTTCGTCGTCGTTATTAACTTCTTGAAGTTTTTATTTATTCGAATTTTTTGACAGGACATCGAAGAAAAAAAAAACAAATCCAAGAAATGTCTCGTAACATTTTCTTACGTTTTTAATTTTAAAATTGCAAGAAGTTTCAGCGGAGTTTCTCCGGAAGTGTCAGCAATTTCCCGTGCAATTTCAGAGACAACTTGGAGTGGTTGGCTCGCGCTACTAATTGGGCGAAATTGACCGCAACTGCGTCCCTGGGAGTGATACACCGGGGGCACGAACAAGAAGCTTTAGCTCTGATGCAGTCTTATTTACCGAGAGATTCCGGTGCCGCTGGTGCCGGATATTCCGAGGGTGGCGGTTTATACGCCCTGGGATTGATCCACGCTAATCACGGAGCCGCCATCACGGACTACCTCCTGGGCCAATTAAAAGACGCCCAAAACGAAGTAAGACATGCTTCCACAGAAAACGTTTTCGTAACATTTCTTGACAAATTATACGTTAAGGCCCATTTATGCAGGCGGTAAACCGTTAACTTATGCCAGCACCGATAAGAAATTAGCGAATCATTGTCAGGTGTGAAAAGAATAATCGATTTGATTAGCCAATTTCTTTCAGCTTCAGCATAAATTAACGTCTTATTGCACAAATGGGTTTTTAAACGATTATTTCCCGACTATCAGTTCAGCGGTCGTATTTTACCTCCTATCCGTTATTTATTAAATTCTAACACGAAGAGACTATAAGTCCAAGTATAGTCGAAAATCGAGAGTCAGATTCGCACGACGCGATGCGATTTATCCTTCGAAACTCGTTTCAGATGGTCCGTCATGGTGGCTGTCTCGGACTCGGTTTGGCCGCCATGGGCTCCCATAGGCAAGACGTCTACGAACAATTAAAGTTTAATCTGTACCAAGATGACGCGGTAACCGGTGAAGCCGCTGGAATCGCCATGGGAATGGTCATGCTGGGATCCAAATCCACACAGGCCATCGAAGACATGGTCGCGGTAAGTTTGAAGCATGCTTTGCACTCGTTATACTTCGGCTTATCTTATATTTAATTCCTACCTACTATACTGTGCTATTATTACTCGCTACTGTGAGAAGTGAGAATACAACGGCGGTTAGGGTGACGTTATTTGCTGCATGTTATAATGTCTTAATTGTACACCTGCCTCTTCTATAAATGTATACTAGTCCGGCGAAAATGAACAGACCTATAGTTGGAGTATTTCCTACTGACTGCTAGTATATTTCACTTCCAACGGTAGGATCGTTTTAGCGACGCGTTTCATGAAACTTGAAACTTTTATCGACCTGTTAAATGAACGTTTCGGACACGCGAGAACTCATTATTGATACTAATATGCCCGTCGTTGGTGGGCTCGCGAGAAGACGGTGTATTTTTAAATAAATTACCTTTAATATCGATTTGTAGAAAAGTAATCATTAGAAGAGATCATCATCCGAGCGCGAATGGCGACTTGCTGCCAGTTTTCAGAGTGTACTCCCCCTTCGCACTGAAATCGACAAGCAAACGGTCACATTAATCGATCGTCTCGACTTTAAAACGGTTATTATTGTTCTTTCCGATCCGCGCGCGAAATAATACCGTGCTTAATACCCCCGATAGAACTAATTTACACTTATCGATTTATCAAATAAAATCGATAAAATTTATTAATTGGTATGAGAAAGGGAGACCGGTCGAAGTGCAAACGTGTACTGCACGCATGCACGTGTGAGTGTATGTTATCTGTAAACACATTTTAATATTCTTGGGGATGCACACACAAGTCGGCCGGTACTTGAAGTAACGTTAGAAAAGCGTAATTTTTCACGAAGTGAAGCTTTCAAGGCGTCAGACAAAAACTTGACCCATTTCTAGAAAAGAAAAGAAGAGAGGAAAACGGGAAAATATTCTATTGTACTTACTTTGGATCGAGAACCGGTCCTCCCATGAACACGCCCTCCTCGGTGCGAAAACCTTTGGGATTCATGACAGATTCGGCGTAGTACATGTAAGACCTCGAGTGGGCGCACACACCTGCATATTGGCGCATCAATTAGCTCGTTAACGTAATGAGCCAACAAGCGGTAGCGACGTTGATCGTCGCCGCGAACCTTACGGGATATTCGCTCGGTTGCTCTCGGCGCGCACACACGGCCGCGGGAATTAAAGTCTGTGACCGTAACGCGGCTCATCCCGCGTGAAACTTTGCTTCGGCAGTCGACGCGTTTTATTTCGTTTTCGGGAGAACAAAATATGTACATATCTAATTGGCAAAAATGCAAAAATGTCGAGGAACCGGCGAACAAACCCACCCCTTTCAGTATCGCATCTCGAATTTTACGCGCTACTATCAATTTTTTCTCATGATTTTTATTTCATTTCCAGAAGGATGAAATATATGTATATATATATATGTATGTATGTATATATGTATGTGCATACGAATGTATGAATGAATACATATGTATGTACTGACGAAAATGCAAAAATTGCGAGGAATCGGCAATCAAAATGATCTCTTTCAGCGTCGTATCTGGAACGTGGAATTTCACGCGCCGTTTAATTTTTCCTCACAATTTTTATTTTACTCCCGAAAGGATGAAATATATATAGTTATAATTGACAAACTTTCAAAAAATGCGTAAAATCAACAATCAAAACTACACGTTTTAGCATCGTATCTCGCGAATGTGGAATTTCACACGCTACTATTAATTTTTTCTCATGAATTTTGCTTCATTTCCGGAAAAAGTGCAACATACATATATGCAACTGGCAAAAATGCAAAAGTGCGAGGAATCGGCAATCAAAACCACCCCTTGCAACATTTTGAACGTGAAGTTTCACGCTCTATTAATTTTTCCTCGCGATTTTTGTTTCATTTCCGGGAGAATGAAACATACATATATGCAATTGACGAAAATTCAAACGGTGCGTGGAATCGACAATCAAAACCACCCTTTTTAGCACCGTATCTCGCGAACGTGGGATTTCACGCGCCACTATTAATGTTTCCTCACGACTTTTACCTCAATTCCAGAAGGATGAAACATACGTATATGTAATTGACTAAAAGTTAAAAGGTGTGCGGAATCGACGATCAAAACCACCCTTTTCATTGCACCATGCAAAATTTCACGTGCTGCTGTTTATTTTTTCTTATGTTAATTCGACTTTTTTCCCGAGTGATGGAATTCGCGATGTTCCCTTGGAAAAAAAAATTCACCCCGTTCCGATTTCTCCTTTCACGCAGTATCAATCTCTCGCGGTATTCGCGCTGCGTGTTTAGAAGGAGCATCTTCTCCGTGTGTGCTCTGTCAAACAAGCCGGTAATTCAGTACTGAGCGTTTCACCGGCTGTTTCAAACGCCCGTGTAATATACGCTCGCCTTTACGTCAATTTACGTTAGACGGTGTTTGCGTGTGCGCCGTTGCATCCGATTGAAAGCGTCATTATTTACCGATCAAGTCGATCAGGCCGCATCCCGGCTGATTCCTGCCGCCGTTTGGGTAAAAGTCGGCAGTGCCAACCGCCTCCTTCATGCCCAGAGAACCTGCATTCGTGTGAATCACCTGAACCCGAAGCGCGTCCGTCTTGTCCACCCTGAATCCCGGATCCTTTCTGGAGAACGAGGGTTTTGCAGGATCCAGAGCTGTGAAATCGACGAAGTCGTAGTTCTTAGCTTATTAGTCGAGGTAGCAGCTAAAAGAGAACCGAAGCCTCTTCGAACAGCGGCCTTTCAAGGCAGCTGAAGAGGAAAAGGCCGGTATTCTTTTCTCTTTTCTTGATTTTGTGATCACTTTATCAGGCATGGGAGCGAGCCACTTTTCTTATTTTCCCTCACTTATTTAGAAACACCTAATTTTCATCCCATTTTTAAGAAAAAATTCCCTTTTCTCATTTTTTTTTTTACTCGGTTTGAGTCTTTAAAAACATTCGATCACAAGAAATTATGTTCAATAACTCTAGTTTCTTGAGAAATACAACAAAAGATTTAAAGAAAATAGAAAGTAACAATGATTTCTCCAACATAATGTTCATAAAATGAAGAATTGTGATTTTATTTTTAAGTTATTTTTGTTAGGTTTGTCCGAAAAACAGACAATGATCGACATGAACACAACTGGCTATGTTTTCTTTAAATTACGTAGTGAAATCGATTGTCCACGTTTGTCCATCCATAATTCTTGTTTGTCCAGCAAGCCAGAACGAATTATTAACAAACAAACCGAAATAAACGGAGAATGCTTATGAATACACTTAACTGTATTTTCTTTAAATTGAATATTATTGAGTAATATTCTTAAAAGGTTGCTCGAAAGAATTAGTCTGTTTTCAATGGAAAAACCCGTAATTAAAATATTTTTATTCATTTTAAAAATTTATTTTCGATTAACGGAAAAGTCCGGGATATTCCAACACCCTGGAAATATATTGCAATATAAAACACACAGAATTTCTACAAAATTTATTGTATCTGAATATGTGCCTAAAACTGAGTTTAAAGTAAATTTTCCGCTTTATACATCATGTAACTTCTTTTGTTCCTCAACATTCAAATTTTACTCCTCATTGACTTTCGCTATGAGGCTCAGCGTTTTTAATCTCTTATGGAATGATGTAATAAATAAATAATTTAATTTTTAACGTACAAATTACTTGATGAATATTCGCATTTTACTCATTTTTTAAAGGCTGCCTCATTTTCTTACTTTCCCAAGGATGAACCTCACTTTTCTCCCTATCTTTGACTAGCTAAACTGTGCCTGATTTCTTCATATATTCACTCATTATCATATATTTATCATATATATTTTTACCGTTATTTAATTATCACTCTCTCTATATTGATTTCATCAGTTATTGCTCGCGCAGTTTTATTTCCGCCGAGATTGGGTTTTCCTTCAATTAACTCAACAGGTAGACGTTGCGCGGTGTGAAAAAGGAGAAAAAAAATACAAATACGTCATGTTATTGTATCATTTTGGTCAGTTCACTCACCGACCACCCCGCTGATGTCGCTGTCCGCTGAACGAGCGGCGAGACCGGCGACGTGCGCTCCCAATGAGTGCCCGATCAGTTTGACCGTCCTTGGATTCATACTCGCGGACTTCTCCAGGAAATTCAACATGAGAGCCACGCGCTTCGCCACTTGAAACACGCCGCACACGGATTTCCAATATATCAAGTAACTGGCCGCCTCCTGCCAGTCCACCAGGATGACGTTGTAATCGCCAACTTGGATGTATGCTGAGAATGTCGGAAGGTATCGAAAAGAAAACGTCAGAAGTCTGGAGAGTCGAGGCGAATGAAGGATCAGAGTTGCAAATATTGTCGTCAATCTTACCGTCCCGTACGTGAGTGCAGGCGACGGTGTTGGCATTTCCGTGCCATCCGTGAGTGACGAAACGAGTGGGACGTTTGGCATCCCAAAAACTGTCCTTCACGCTGTTCAAGTCGTTGATGAACAGTTCCTGCCCGACTTTCGGATTGTTTCTGTGTAGACAAAGGAGAATGAGATCGGTTTCGCGTCGTGGAAACGACGATTCCAGCGATCCATTTTCGACTTGTAATATTCACCGAGTGTACAGGTGGAAGGTAGTCTTCGCGGCGGCACTCGCTATCTGCGCGACTTCCGTCTCATTCAATGGAAGTTCGCTAACGTCGATCACGTGTGGAACCCCATAGTCGTTGGTGAAGATCGTGTAGTTCTCATTCGCGGTGAGAAGCGCCAGGAGAGGAGGATAAACTGCAAGCAAAGAGACAGCCCATTGAAACGGCTCTTCAAGACCAGATTAAACACGTCGTACATTCGAAAGAAAGGAAAAACACGGTTGATTTCCTTAAATTATTTCGTTGATACAAATCATGGGATTAACCGTATGTTTTCGTTGCTCTGACAAAAAAAAATAATAGCACCAAACGCATACAAGGTCGTTACCACCAACTACAAATGTGATTTCCTTGATTATAATTAATTTACTATGATTAATTAATAATTTCCAATTAATTAATTATTATAATTAATTATTGCACTATTCAATTATAGCGAGTCGCAAATATTAGACATTTCCTCCTCAGCGCGAAACCCGAGGACAATCGTTGCTCTTCGCGAATATGCGATTGTAAGAATAATCACGAACACGTAACCCTCGAGAAAACCGGATATTTTGTTTTTCACAGTTATACAATTACAAGTCTTAGAATAGATTTTTTTTTCGCCGAATTATCCGATGATAACTTCCTCCCTTTCACATACTTAATGCAATCGCTGGTACAGCCGCCATTTCTGCCTGTAAATTTGCTCGAGTTCGTAGGTGATTATGTTTACGACTCTTGCCGGTACTCTCTTTTATAGTCTGTTGACGACGGACACTGGTTTGCCGCAATCAATAAGCCGTCGATGATACGGATCGATAGGTGTAATTAATTCTCGCGTCAATTAATTGTCAAAGCGGATTAAGCGGAGGCAAAACGTCTTAAGATCGTAATCGTTCTCTCGAGAAAAAATGATAGTTTATGATCGACGATACTCTTAACCCGCGTCGATCGTATTATCTTATCGATGATAGACTAAATATGACTAAATACTTTTTATAATTAGTTCTTTGTCCTCTATACGTTCTGACGTCTTAGGTTTTAATATATCTGATTTATCTTGGTATCTGTGACATTAAATGAAATGTTTCAAATGTCTTAACTGGCTTGCTCAAGGTTGTTCACAGGTCAAATGTAATTTCATGAAAACAGTTCCCCGAAAAAAGCGAAACGCGAAAAGGCTCTCCGCCCGGGAAATTTTTCCCGTGGAAATTGAAAATATGAATTTATATAGATTGATTATCAAATTATCTGTCTTGAAAAATTCGAACGAGTTTCATCGAAAGGGGTTTTCAGTACGCTTTTATAGGGGAAACTTATCGCGATATAACAGAATGTCAGATTTTCGTAATTTATATTTTCTTAACACCGAGCAGATTTAACGGAAGTTTCAACTGTTTGTAGAAAAAGAGAATAAAGAAAGGTAGAAGACGAGAAGAACGCGAGTCGTTGCTGCATATTTTTGCGCCTTTAATCTGTGAGTTTCCACGCCGAGTTTCCCCAAAACAACGGTCGCGTTTTCGTCACGGTGTTTCCCGGAGAAAGTAGTTTTGCGCGGGGCTGAAACAAGCCTTAACTTTCGTCGCCGCTGGCCGCTGCAGCAGCAAGTCGATGCTAAACGAATCATAACTTGCTACTAGTCCGTCGGCTTAATCGAATTACCTATTACGGGTTCCATAATGTATCCTAGCGGCTCTGTGATGAAGTAACGTGACACATTTCGACCCTGCAAAAAGCAGCTGGCGCGCGTTAGTCGCGAAATCCGCTCGAAATAAATACGATTCGTCTTACGCTGTTGGGGGAAAGAGAAGAGAAAGAAAATAGCGTGCCATTCCGCGAAACCAAACTTCCGGAAAATTAACGAAGACGCGTTCCATTTCCGGGAGGAAAAAAAGAAATATCGCCACACCACGCTTTCGCACGTTTCGTTCCCAAGTTCCGTCTTTATTCGGAGTTACAGGGAGTTCCTCTTCTCTCCGCACGATGACCGAAAAATGCATCGCGATTTCTACAAATTAAATTATTTGAACTAATTCATCTTCTTTAAAGGAGTGTTCCAATTTAGACACGCGTTTTCAAGCCAAATTTTGGGGATTAAAATGAGAAAACCTATTAAAGCTACAGAACTGAGATTTTGCATGGATATTTATTCATATTTGAAATAACATTACAAATTTTTATAACTTATTTTATTAAAAATTATACAAGCTGGAGATCGATGCGCAAGCGGTATCGCGAAATATGCGTTCAATCGGGCGTATTGATTGCAGCCGCCCTAATTACCTGAAATTAATATACAAACACTTTTTGTAATTTAAATTGAGCGTAGCTATCATCGGAACCTCGAGAAATGCGAGTGTAAACATTTTTAACGAAGTCGCAACAAATCGTTAAAAGATTCAGGTTCGATTTTCTCGTAAATTTTGTAACTTAAGCAAGCTGGGAGAAAAAAGTATTGTGGAATATACACATGTATTGGAAATTCATTTACTTTAAATGTGTGCCAAAGTCGAGCCAACGTTAAACGTTTATAAGTTACGAGATTTTCAAAATCTTCAATTGTTTTAAACTAATATGTATGCGCAATACACACAGCAACAATCGACACATACAATGCACGCAATTTCGTTATCTTTTCTCATTTCGTTCAAATCTTCCAGGAACTTATTCTTGAGAAACATTCGAGACGTTTAAAGAAAAGAAAAAAAAGTAAAAATCGACTTTTTTTGGAGTTTGAGACTATAATATCCCCTTAAGTTAAATGATCTCCTGGATATTTTTCGGAGCTATCTTCGTTGTTACATAACATCTAAACGCTTACTAAATTTCGAGATAACGAACGGAGACTTTCCATCGGTGATGTGGTAGCTGGTATAATTACCTGTAAACTTTCGATCCGACAAGTGTGTTACAAGGTAGTGCAAAAGTTTATATTATCAAGTGTTCGCCACGAGGCTTCTTGTTGCAGATGTTTGTACGAATAAGTGGGAAAATATTTTCCAATGAAGAAGCTCCCGACGTGGATTCTTGGACAAAGTTCGTGAAATAAAAAATAATAAACCGCGCCGTCGCGTCTCAAGCCGTTAATTTGTTATTCATTGTTGGACTGGAAATTGCCTGGGTTGGAACGTTTGCAACTTCTTCGAAGGTTTGCACGAAGCAACGGGCTCGACTTCTTATCCGTGTTCCGCATCTTGCATTTAGTTCGTGTCCGTTTCAATTCGAGTAGTTTCGAGACGTTCGCAAAATTACACCGTGGTTGTAACGTTGTTAAACAGATTGGCAAACAGGATAAACTGTCGGTAGTGTTTGTAGCTTCAACTTCGCTCCGGATGCTCCGAAATCCGAGCTCACTTCGTAACGAGGGATTATCGTTCTCGTTAATTTTTACTTTGGAGAAACATTTTATTATTCATTCGCGGGATGTAGTCATTCTAGTAGTAGATTTTATGCAACGTGTCACGAGCATCGATTTGTACAGATTTTGGAATGTTGTCATTATGTAACACAAAGTTATGGTATCACTACGTAGAAGGGTCTTATCTTTTTTTTTATCCAAACTTTTTTTTATTTAAACTTTTCAATTAGGGCGTATCTCTTTAGTCCTCGTATTTCAAGTGTTGTAATGACGATATTTGAAGTTAATTTCTTAGTTTGAAATGACGTTCTTGGCATGTGTTTTTTATGCCAAAATATATAATGCCAGAGATGTCACGTGATTTAAAGGACCACTTAACACGTGTTATTTATTTTATAAAAATATATCGTAGGATGAAATATGCTGTTTTCTTTTTGACTATTGTGTATATAGAATATATAAATTTGATGCAAAATTAAATAATAATAATATTTCCTTTATTGATTGCTAATGATTACAGAATTTAAAAGTATTGAAGACGCTATGTTGAGATCGACTAAAAGGCGCATTAGCTAATTGATTTTACTGCCTTGCCTAAATATATATAAATGAATAATGATAATCAATAAGTGACGACACAAACACATAAAATTGAATTTAAATAGTAACGACGCAAAATATATGTTAAACAATATATAAATAATCAATTACCCAGTATTGACAAGTAATAAACGGTAAACGTAAATTAACTGTTCGATACGACATGTCTTAACGCGGCAGAACGGAAGCTGTCGAAAGAATTAATTGACCGAATTTCATGGAAGAGAGAGTTGTAAAGAGAGTTTGTAATATTTAATATTTAACTGCACAATATATGAGAATGCGGCACGATATGTGTTTGTTTTGTGACGAGGAATTGGCAATAAATCTTGGAGGCGAGTGTTGCATAATTCATCACCATGGCACTCAGCATTACGGTGAAGGAGATTGTAAAGATACTCTGGAATGCATGTACGAAGAACATTGTATACAGCGCTGGTGATGCACAAGCCGTTGATATATTTTGAGCCGGCCAGGATATGCGTTCATATTTTTTAATGCTATGGACGAATCTTAGATAGGCGTTTTTTGTACACATTGTACACGGTTGAGTAATTGTTGACTTAAACACGAGATGAAAACTACGTCTGCATAATCGAATAAGGATATAACAAAGGACTGAGAGGTTAGGAGTTTTTGGAAGAGGGAAAGCGTATGTCGGAGAGGTTGAAGTTTGCGCAAACGAATATAAGCAGCTGTACATTTGACCGTAACGTGATCCCTGATTCTGCAATTGTTAACGACAGTGTCGTTATCGTTATTTCGTCGTTGCACAGCTATAACATATGGCAGAAAAGCTGCGCAACGACACCGTAACAATAACGACATGTCGTTAAAAGTTACAGAATCGGCTTACTGCTGTGTGAATGACCATGATAAATCGACATGAAAACCAGAGATTTTAAGGATAAGGGAGGATGAAGGAAGAGTTAACATTAATGTCAAAGGAAGGGAAAGAGCAGAGGTTAGGAGAAAAGAAATAAAATAAAGAAATAATATTTATATGGGAAATTTCTTTTAATTTAATCGAACGTCAAGGAGTTAATATTCCTGCCAAAAACTCAAGAACGAATTCTTTTTCATGTTTACGTTACATCGTATTTGTCGTTTGGGAAATTTAATTGAATTCTTTGAGTGCGGAACAGCGCAACAAAAAGGCGCTCTGTGTAATCAGAATTCAGCAAGATTATCGTCTCGTCTGTGACGATAATCAGGCAGAACAGAAACAAATTAATATCTTGAACTTAATAAAGACTATGGCTGTGCAACTGTTGCTGGTCAGCTGAGAGAGTGGACGTGCAAACGAGAGCTTCGGAAATGCCGGTAGTTCATAGCAAGCCTCTTACTCTGAGCGCACATATACGCCCATATGGCACTCAAAGGGTTAAGTCTGTCAATCGAATTAGTGCATCAGCTAATCGGTATTCGAAAGGCTATTTTAATCAGTCTCTTAGCATGTTCAGAACTGTCATTACAAATCACCTATTCATATCGATATCATCTTGAAACTGAAGCTTTTATTGAAGTATTAGCTCTACCGTTATTTGTATTTCGCAGCATAATAGGATGTTACTGTCCCGTTAGTAAAGTAGAATTAAAATTAGTGTTCGACTCTCGGAACAACCTACGTATATATTAAATATTCTTTCACCGAAACGAAGTTTTTTAATATTTCCCAAACATAGTATTAGTTCTTTCAAATAATTTATTGCTTAGGACAATCATTGTAACGTTTGGATGAAAATACAAAGAAATATGTTATTTAAAGGTATTGTTTGAGAAAGCAAGCAACCCTGTTTGTTGAATCAAACGTTCGTTAGTTTGCTCTATTCCAAAAGAAACTCGTTTCGACTAAAGAAGTATGATTAAATCCGAAGAAATCTTATTCTCTGCATACAAATTAATCAGCACACCGGAATAACATGCTGGTCTTAACGTCGGGAACAAAGTTCCCCGGCGTCAGCGCGGCAGTCAACGTGTTAGAGAGCGACACATTGTACAAACGCGCGTTTCGTATTCTCGTATTACCATACTGATGTTATCGGACTGGAAGGGGAGCGAAATATCACCGTTACATTGTCGTTATCCGCTCGCCATGCTCGCCGTAAAGAAGGAACCGCCGGCTTTACAGCGGCGACAGTTAGGGGCTCGATTATCGATCTCTACGATGCTTTGCCTTTCCAGTATGCCCAAGAGACGCAGCACGAGAAGATTCTGCGAGGCCTGGCCGTCGGCATCGCCTTCACGATGTACGGTCGCCTCGAGGAAGCGGATCCCTTGGTGACATCGTTGTGCGCGGACAAGGATCCTATTCTGCGTAGGAGCGGCATGTACACTTTGGCGATGGCTTACTGCGGCACCGGGAACAATCAGGCCATCCGCAAGCTCCTGCATGTTGCCGTGAGTGTCGATCCCGAGACGTAAACGATGGAACGCGGTGGACCGTGTTCTCTCTCTCTTGTCGTATCCCGCTGCTCGTTATTTCCAGCGCTAATGTTGCGATAATTTCATCATTTTATCGGGAGAGCACTCTTGCAAAAGTTCCTCCGATCGCCGGATAATCCCGTCGGCTCAAAAGACGAGTCATTTTACGGTCGTGGATCTCGGATAATTGCCTGGAAGATGGCAGAAAATGGCGGATGGCATGCTTTGTTATTATTAATATAAGAAATACGGCGAAAATCTGGCGAACGTTTGCAAGCTTTGGTATCACGCGAGGATGGTTCTGAAAATGTCGAAAGCCCCTTCAAAATTCGGAAACAGAATATCGAGTGTTACTGGGCCGGTCCAAAAATTCGATCCGATGTATTTCGATGAAATTTGATTTTATTGGATTCAATTTGGGGGGTTCGTAGAGAAGAAGGTGGTATTAAAGCTCTTGTAGGTATGACTTGATATCTCTACTGTTAAGTTATGGTCCCTCTTAGTATCTCCATTATTAAGTTATAGCTGTTCTTAATATCTCGATTATCAAGTAGCGAATTCTAATGATTATCCATGGAATCATTTAGTAGCCCGCCGTTACGTAATGGCGCTAATACACACTAGCATTTGTTACAACGCATTTTTAGCATTTCGCAACGTTCCCGACGCTTTAGCATTTAATCGCACGTCATTTCTCCTCTTTCCTTTTTCCTCGTAACAGGTCTCTGATGTTAACGACGACGTTCGGCGAGCCGCGGTCACCGGTCTAGGGTTCCTGCTATTCCGGTGAGTACTTTTCACAAGTTACCTAATTCCGTAGGGTGCATGCAAAGCACGAAGAACGCGGGAATTCCGCGCGCTTGTAAAGCCCGCGGCTCTTCGAGAGCTTCCAGTCTTCTCTGAGATTCCAACTCGAACCGTACTTATCGCGCCGCACGTGTACGCGCGCTAACTTATTCATTCGAGAAATCATCTCAGGGTCACAGCTCCGGTCTTACCGTCGTACTTTCAAATTCAGAGAAGAACGCGGAAACGTTAAAAATCTCCCGACCTGCCCTCCGCCGAGAGATCGCACCTATTTCTCCGCGTTTGCGCAGAGGCATGGGGAAATATAAACGTCTAAGGGCGACAAAGTTGCGAGATGCATTCGTTAATTAAATTAATTAGGACGGGACAAAGTAAAACGATCATCGGGCGCTGAAGCCAATTTCCGAGCGGTTATTATCACGGGGGCGAAATCAAGCGTTTATTTTAAACGGCGTCCGACGGCACGGAAGCTTAAAGTAACGTCGATTGAACGCCGTGCAAATTGGTCGATCGAGGTAATATTTCATCGGTGCGTTGCCGGCCGTTAATGAATAACGATCAGCCTTTTGTTTACGCACGCGTTGCGGAGGAACGCGCCGCGTCGCATCGTGAAAATTCCGACGTGGCTTGACGTCACGTGAGAGTGCAAATTATGCCGATAGATTGTCTCGCGGTCGATCTTATCTGTCGATCGATCTCCAATATTTTGGCCGTGTTCTGAACGATAAGCCGATCGGAATAGCGGCAAACGGACGGGCGACTGACTTCCTCGCGGGAACCAGCGTAGTTGCCCACACGCAACTTCTGCTGACGCAGGTCCGTTCATAAGTGACGTTAATAAAACTGCGTTTCAATTATCCGTCCCTTTCAACTTCTGCGCAGTTCCTACGTGTAATCCCGTGGCCGATTCTTCGCCCTCGTCACGTTTTCCGACGCGTCCACGCGATTTTTCATCTCGCGTATATATCTTCATATCGCGGTTTTAATGCCCAGTTATAAAGATATCGCTAATTTTACAACATAGGTGTGTGAAATTGCGTCGCAAAGATATGCTATTTCAGAAAGATAGAGATGCCGACGGGAAATCAGCTTGAAATGAATATCGTGCGACTTGACGTTCCATCGGGGGTAATCGGGCTCGCTGAAAATCCGAGGAATATGATTTCGTCGTTCAGTTTCTCTCGCTAAAGTTCGTTTGAAACAAAAGAATAGCAAAACAATAATTTAGTTACAGTTCAAAAAATATAAGCTGAGTAATTTAATTTTTGTAAATTAATAATATAGAGTATGAAAATAAAACAATAGAATATATTTTTACAATAATCTTTTATTTATATTTTATTTATATATTTTTCCTAGTATCAGAAAAAATTAGAATTCCTTTTAAATTTTACATTATCTTTTAACAGTCTCGAAATAACGAATGTTACGACAAAAAATCGAAATAATCTCCATCTTCCTACAGGAAATTAAAGCACATGTCTCATTCATAAACTTGTATATTACTGTCGTGCACACTATTTCAAGGTAAAAAATTAGCTTTGAGAGAGATGATTTTGAAGATATTTCTCTTTTCCCTACACCACGAAAGCCTCAAATTTCAAATTCTTTTTTTATTATTATTTACTATTTCATGGAAATTAGAGTTTAAATTTTGATTTTAATTGTCATATTTGTGATCAAGGCTACAAAATTAACTAAAATTGACGGTTTAGATTCAAGATACAATTTTGTTTGCTGATCTGCGTAATTAAATAGACACTTGCTTTTTCGAAACGAATACTTTCCTCCTTGCGAATTTCGAAGATATTCTAGATCGGGTTGCGCACCTGTCCTGCTCGATAGTTCTGGTATTTGAGTTTGCAGGACTCATCAATAGTCGATCCCCTGTCGTTACCGTCAGACCTGATTGAATCATTATTATCGAGGCAATAAACGGGAGAATATCGCGACACGCGCGTCCGCTGAAGTCATCATTTGTCGTGGAATAAAGTGAGCTGACGTTGATAAATAAACGAGTTTAAACAGTTGCGGGCGAATCGACACTTGATTTACGAGCCCGTTCGTGTCGGACAACGCAGAAAGAATATAGCGCGCGGCACGAGCAACGAATTTGCGTTTCACTTGGCCGTTTGCCGCCGCCGCAACCACCTTGAACTCGTTTATTCTCCAACTACCGGGTAAAACCGAGACGAATTTTCAACACAACTTTTTATTAGCACTCCGTCTCGCCTCTCGTTCCGTTTCCTTCCTTTGCGAGCAAACACTCGCGCGCGAGGGCACCCGCGCGGAGATTAAGCGAGTGAGTCCGATTGAAATCTCCGGGTTTATTTTCTTTCTTCCTCTTTTTCCTCCTTAGCCAAATGACTCCGGTTCTTCGTCTAGCTAGTTTTTTTTATTTCAACGTAAGCTATCGTAAGCTGTATATATCCAAGTTCGAGCTCGTTCGGGAAAGCGGTCGAGAAGTTGTGTGGGCGTTTAAAGTAAATAGGAAATGAAGTTCTCCCTCTGATTTTCTGAACGGCAACTCTCGAACTTTTCCGGCTGTTACTTCTGAAGAAGGCGAAATCTGATTCCGTCGGCGCGTATTTCTCTCTTTGTTCAGTCATAGCAACTATATTTGTCTTTCAGACGAATCTCCGTCATTTTTCAAATCCCCGGGATCTCGGTACTTTCCGAGGCACGGAGGAACAACCCTCAACGTCTGTCGCGAGAGGAGGTGTGAATATGCATTTATATGAGGATTGAAAGGAGACGAGAATTTCGTGCTCTCCTTCTTATTCATTTTTCGACATTTTCAATCCTAGTCGCTTCTTTGAGAACGAAGAACGTGCGGTTTCGTTTCGTCGAGATTTGCAAGTTTAAAATTCCCCGATTTTCGGTTGCGCGTTTGTGAGCCGAGAGACACACATAACAATACGCCTCGCATTTTTCGTCGGCACGGGAGGAAAATAGAGAGAGAAAGGGGGAGAGAGAGAGGGGCGGGGGNGCGGGGAATATCTGGGCGTATCTGGGACGCCGCGTGTTGTACAGGCCGCGCTCGTTCGGATATTGCTTTGTTCGCGTGCAGTTCTCTCCGTGTTAATTTCGCATTGATGACGATGCGTTTTTATTTCTCACTCTTTCTCTCTCATCACACACGCACGCACGCACACAGCTGCTTCCTCTTACCCCTCGTGTTTCTCATTTTTTTCTCCTCTCGGGATCCTTGCCATTATCCTTTCTCGCGACCGCAATGAATAGAGGCCGACCCATTGAATAAGTTATACGCCGCACCACGCTTTCTTTCTCTGTATTCAAATTGCAATTTCAGAACGCCGGCCTTGTAAGTGGACTCAAATTCGAGTCCGAGACTGTAACTATTCGTACCTCGCCGTTCTGCTCGTTTTCTCACCGATAGACGCGTGTAGTGTCTCGAAGAAATAATTAGGAAATTAATACGGTGAAGCGATGTCCCGAAATAATTACACGCGTATATAGTGGCAAGAACGAAGGGGAAAGACAATTTAAGAGAAAATTATTCGTCGCTAAAGAAGTTATTATAATTTGTAGGTCAACGTAATGAATTTGAAATCTAAATGAGAAAACGGCAAAACAAATTGTAATAAACGAAGAAACGCGTAAATAAACACACGTAGAACCGTTCGATCGTAGGGAATAATTTTCTATCGCAAAAACTTGTCCTTTTTCGTTTGTACACGGAAAAGAGAAATAGCTCCCACAGCTAAAAACTAATTCCCACAGGTAGGGATATGGTGCTATGAAAATATCGATTCTACGATATTGAAACGGTTATCTTAATCATTAATGATACCAGTATCAGGATAAAAATATTGATACCAATACTCGTGTCACAACTTATAAAACTTAAAATTAGAGGAAATATAAGAATCAGTGTTTGTCTTACGAGCTACATTTAAGAGTTTCGTACGTCTACGTGTAAAGACACTTCTACCTTCTGCATTAGACTTTCTGCGATTTGTGATCTAAAAATCTTAAAAAGAATTGTCAAGGCTCCGGTGTCTTTGTTATGACCGTCTTTGATGATGTCAAAAGCGAGAAATCGCATGCTAAAAATTATTGCAATATACGTGGAAATAAAACAATATACGTACAAAATAACACTCATGATCGACTACGCACACTTGTAAAAAGCTCTCTTTTTACTTCAACAATCAATAAATAACCGTAAGATTAGCGTAACAGAGATCATGAGAAAAGATAGGTAAAATATATAAAATGTGAGTTGCATGTTACACTAATTTTCATGAAACAAAATTTTCATGAAACAAAAATAGATGATATTTTAAAGATCAACTGAATACAAAATAAAAGAAGATATCAGAAAAATATCGAAACAAACCTTCAGGACTTGTGATACGACAAGACGGAGCAGTGCTGACTTCTAGAAAACAATTGAAAGAATCGTGCGTTTTATTTTGTAAATTAGCAATAATTATGAAGCCCTTTCAAATAAGCAATCTCAAAAATATCCCATAGTGCTCCGTGGCCCACGGTTCGATTACTGACATGGATACGAATATCGAAAGAAAGTATCGATATCAAAATACTCACGATGCAAAAGTAGTATTGAAAGAAAAATATTTATATCAATATTATATCACTAGTACCACACATTTCTACCCATGGATAAAAATTAGCTGTCCATATAATTCTACTAAAATTTAGTTAATTCAGCTAATTCTTTTTGTCCCTATATCTAGTTTTCAGCTCTCACAGCTAAAAACTAAGTCTAGGTAACTAAATTTCAGTTGTATTATATGGACAGGTAATTCTTTTTTTTTCGTGATACGAATAACAAAAGGGAAGGCACGAAAAACTGCCCAATTTCCGCGGGTCAGTTTCACTCCCTCGGGGAATATATTCGTACAGAAACGAAGATAATTTATTACTCAACGCGCCAGGTCCTGCTTCTGCTCCCTGTAAGTTTCCCGTAATTTTTGTTACGCCTTCCCAGCCGAAATTGTAAGCTCACCGCGTAAGTTTCGAGACGAGTTAAAATTTCACCACGAGTTTCCACTCCCTCCGCGACCGGAGCGGAGAAATCTAGCCACCGTCGTTCCTTTTCCGCTCGTGCTATTGTTTCATTAAATTGGCAAGGAATCATTCTCGTTCAGTCCCTCTCTCTCTCCCTCTCGCTCTCTCCGATCTCTCGCAGGCCTCTCGTAGTCTCTTTGCATTACGAGGCTTGCTCAGTTTTATGAAACGATCCCTGATCTAGATATTCAACCCCCGATGTTCCACGTGAGATGATAGTTGCCGTTAGTGGCGTTATGTGGTGGTGGTATGGTAGGCGATGAAAGCCGAAGGAGTTGCCCCTCTCGACGGGACGTAGAACACAATTGCCAGGGAAAGAGGAATCTCCCCGGTCGCGGGCGCGCGTGCGCCCGATAGAGAGAACAACGAACGGGGGCATGCATTATTTTCTCCCTCTCGCCCGCGCTCGCCCTCGCCTTTGTTTTGTCCTCTTCTCTCTCTCACTCTCTCTCTTTCTCTTTCTCTCTCCCCTGATCCCCCCCTCTCTCTCTCTTTCTCTCTCTTGCTCTCCGCATTTTCCCGTTTCGCCCGCGATAAGTATTCCCGATAGCTATTCCGTGGGAGAGGCGTGCAGGATTGCGTTTCCATTCGGCTCGGCTGTCCCGAGCTGTCTCCGAACGGGTCTCACAGCTCGCTTCCTCTTTCCTCTCCCTCGGCCCGGGTTGGATTTTTCACACGGAGCACGCCCGGATGTGATAGCACGGCGATCTTCGACGCCTCACCGGCGTAAAATTGCGTTCACCGTAAAAACGCACTCGTGCGCTGTAGCTTCGAAATGCCGGAAAATGAAAAAAGAAAGGGAAGAGGATCGAGTCTCATTTCGCCTCGGTCGCAAGAACTGGAGGAGAATTTTATTGATCAACGGGGGAATGCGTCTTCTTTCATCATCGGCGAAAGAGAAAGTGCAGGGTTACTTTGTCGGACGGGAAAAGTGAGGAGATTCATTTTTTTCGGATCGGCGGGTGAAATCGTATTTTCACCGAATGTTTCCAAATTTTTCGCAATCTCGTGACTCGAATCTTTTTCATTTAATAACGGATGATTACGAAGATTTTCTCGATTTCGAACGGTGATGACCGAGATTTCGACAGTCACTGGCGAATGGCCCACCCTTATCTCTTATCTGTTCGGACTCGATTGGCTCTGTGATAATCGATGAAAGAGCGAAAGCCTCTTAATTGGAATGCCAGGCCGGATCGTGGCCTCTCCACGGAATAAATCATTGCCGCACGATAAAGACAAAGGTTTCCTCCGTCCTGGATCATTGTCCGATCGTGAAAACATGAGATCGGAGAATTCCAGTGGCCTTTAGGACCAGACATCGGTCAAGCATCAGAAATTTATAGGGATACGAGATAGAGATGGTAAAGGGGATAGAAAATATGGCGCTCTTAATGTCGCTGGTAAAATGGTGCAATAATCATCACCTTCAGGAACGCTTGGAGAATTCATTATACTATTTAGGCAATTTTATCTTCCCACGAATAATATTAATATTGACGATACTAATAATATTTCATTAGATCAAAATGGAGTTGTCTTTCTTAACGAATTCATTAAAACGACGAACGATGAAATCGTTCGAACAGACACAACGAGCGCAACTTGGACTTTCATTTCAGATAATAAACGGCGATTTTTATCCGCAACACGTCGCATTATTTGGTATTAGCCGTAACGTTTCCGTGTAACGATGAATAACGCATGAGACAGCGCAAATCGATAATTTTCATCTTCCCAGATCGGCCAGTTGAAAGCTCACCTTTATGTCACGTTGTGCAGTCCTTTGACTGTCCCGTTGCGCACCCTCCTCAGGGTCGGTCGCACGGTCCAGTTAACTTCCGAATGTTTTTCCAAGCGCGTTCCTCGCCGCCCCCCTCGAGATCCTCCGAACGAATCGGGATGGAAATTGCATTAAGCCCCTCAGTGTTTTTCCGCGACGCGAGGACTCGTTGTCTCGTCGTTTTGGCGGCCCTCGGAAAACCCGGAGTCCCCGTCCCTGATTCCGTTTCTCATTTCTTCGCGAGATCCCCCGTTTAATCCTTGCCGTCCCTTTCAATTAATGTCCACACAATGCACGGGTTAGCGGTTCCCATCGTTCGAATTTCAGGCCGCGTGTTTTTCCGCCCCCTTTTTCTGTCATGTTAATCCCCGACGACCCTTTGAACGTTGCTCCACTTCCGTCGATTCGGTCGCTGTGTGCTCCGTTGACCCTTGGACGCATCCTCTTTTGATATCAAACCTGACCACCTGCCCTGATTCCCTATCTGCTTTCTTTGTTTTTTTTTTCACGAGTAACTTCAATTTATTTCGCTTTCGTTTCCCCTCGTTAGGAGGAGGACGATGGGAAATCTGGAGAAATGGAAATTACACACACACACGGGCGCGCATATCGAATCTTTTCTCTTTGCCTTTTTTCCTCCGATATCCACAACAATTCAGCGTACAAAAAGTTTCGCCGGCGCAAATTATTTCGCCGAAGTGATGCGCGAAAAGGGCGCGAGTAACAATTTAATTGATCGATCGATCGTGGGGAGGGGAAGGGGGATACGATGAAAATGAAGAATCATTTTCAGCGGATACTTTTTTTTTACGAATTCGACGTTTTTATTTAGAGGAACGAGACAAAGGAGGACGCGTTTCAGGATTAAACCCGAATTTATGTCGCGTTTCACGCTTGCGAAGGATGCTCGGGTGATTCGCGGTCACAGCGGGTAATATCCACCGGTTATAATATCGGAGAGGACAAGCTCGCCCGCTTTGTGTACTTTGCAATCGCTAGATTATGATAATCTCTCTTTCTCTCTCTCACTCTCTCGCTCGCACGACAATCGCCGCCGTTGAATAATAGCCGATTAATCCGCGGGCTTTATCGCGACGATTGGCATTTCTTTTTTTCGCCGAGTCTTAAAAAGGCAAAAAGATACGAGATATCGGTGAGATTTATTTTCTTTTTCCTTCGGTCGCGCAATGACGGAGATAAATGGCGCAATCGGAACGATCGCGAAACGTTGCGCCGACGCGTTCGAAACACACGCAACGATTATTACGCGTCGCGTTTGCTTGTGCCTTTGGTTTATCGAGTAATTATGACTAACGGCGTTAGAATTACGAGTTACCGAATAATTTTCTAGGCGGGCTTTGCCGCCGTTCCGCTTGCGCGTATTTTAATCCGTACCCGTCATTTTGCAGCGCGATAATTGCGATTGTTGAATTAATACTGCCGCCGGCGCCGCAATTATCGGGTGATTCTCCAGGAAGCTTTCGACAATCCTCTAAGATAGAAGATATATGCCCTGAATTTATGGAATTCTCTCCGACGGTAAAAATAAAAATTCACTTCGCAATTCATCCGTCGAATATTTCGTCTCGACATCTCAGCTTTTAATGACGTTATCTTAGATTATTGATCTCAGATTTACATTCGCGAGATTTGGTTAATTAATTTACCTCATAATCTCCCGATCGACATTTCATTCGCGACGGAAGGTCCATTCTTCCCAATTATTAATTAAGTAATTATTTCGTTATTTTGCCATTTTAATAAATTAATTACAAATTAGCACTAGTAAGATTATTATTAGTTATTTGTCACTCGATCGAACCTGCGTTTTAATAGCGCTCTTGCCCCAATGCGGATAAACCGTATCGCGTTATGAGGCGCCGCGACTGAAAGCACAAGTGTCGAGTACCTGCGTGTGCTCGATAACAAATGCGTCGAATTACAAAGTGTGCATCGTATTACGACACGCGCGATACGATTACACGCTCGTCGAGTTAATAGCGCCGGTACTTGTAATTACCAATTATTAAGAGACATATTTCGCGCGTTATCTCAAGTGTGGCGGGTAGTGCGGCAAGCGATGCGCATCGGTGAGCAGCAGAACCTCCATCCCATCCCTCCCCCCCTCTTCCCGGTACCGGTTTGGACAAAGCGAGCAATTGAACGTGCAATCGTGGCCAATTAACGCGCGATCCCCGGAATTCGCCGCGATGTAATCGTTAACGCGGTTATGGCGATGGCCGGCTGCCTGCAACTGATCGCTATTTATCCGTCCGAATGCGTACATATTATTGATCGCCGGGTAAGTGTCGTTGCTGCTGCTGCTGCTGTTGCTCATATCGTCCTGCGACCTCGCTCACCTGCACGTCGACTGTGTTCCGCTTCTTTCAGGCTTGGGTATTCCGCTCAGGGCGTCGCAATAACGACGACCGAAACCGCGGTCGGGGCGATTTCTCGTGCAAAAGAGCGGAGGAACAATTTTACCGCTCGATTGTTTTCCTGAACGTCTCCGAGGAAGTCAATTTGGAGGATTGGGAGAACTCTGATGAAACAATGTTATTTAGGTTATTTGAGTTATTTCGGTTATTCAAGCGCGTCCGCTACGACTTTTTACCTTATCCATCTCTGATAAAGAAGGTAGACGAAATAGGTGGGATTGAAAAGAGACCGGCCTTAATTCGAGGTGTGGTTGACAAGTATAGATAGTTTTAATCTGCAGAGAGACAGAGAGTGAGGGAGGGGGGGGGCATTCGAATATATATTTCAGTTCATATATTTCAAATATAGAAACCGAAGTAGAAATATGAGTATTCCATCTGGTATTTTGTTCGATTTATCGAACGGAACTTGCGGGGGATTGATATTTGAAATCCGTGGTGAAGAAATTTAATATCAAGACAATTCGTGTCTTTTATTACTTGGAGAAATTATCGGTTGCATTGAGTTCCAGCTCACGAACCGACTCCGGTCGTCTAATAAAGCTAGGAAAGCCTGGAAAATATTTTCCTTCGACTTCGTGGTACTCGGCGGGCGATTAAATTCCAACGCTCAAACAAATGAATCGAGAATCAGTCGTCAATAAAAATATCGTTACATGCACACCGTGTCACGCCGAAACATCTCTCAGTAATGAAGGGAAGCGGATTGGCATACTAATATGGCATGCTAATATGGAAAATAATTTTTCTCGGGAAAATTACGCAAAATACGAAGGGTGAAATCAAATTAAAAGTTGAAATTAAAATCAATAGTTAATAATTAAAAATTAATCATAATAACATGCTTATTTTGCTATTATATAATATGTTGAATAATTGTTCTCGGGAAAATTACTACGCAAAATGCGAAGGATAAAATAAAGGTCGGGATTAAAATCGGTGAAGTTAATCATTAAAAATTAATTATAACATATGTTTGCTATTACATAATTCGTCGAATATATGGTAAAGGAGGAGTAGATGAAGAAGAGTAAGTAATGAGCGAATCCGCGGCACTATAAAACTGTGAGGTTTTCCATGCGAGATTTTCACCGCCGTTTTCTCGTTCGGGATTACACGAGGACGTGGGGTCGAGTGGGCAGGATTCACCAGGAATTAGGGTAATAAAGCAGTGGCGAAACTGAAGGAAAGTACGCTACCTGTGATCCATTAATCTCGACTTTAATCAGCGTCGTAATCGTGGCGTCGGGTCGCGTCATATGTAAATTAATTTCGGCGAAACTGGGGATTTCTGGGCACGGTAGGGCTGATTTAGGAATGCGTGAGCGGATTCTCGAACGTGAACTTTCGAAAACGCTCTCGTTCCCGGTCGGGAGACGCAAGGACGAAATATGAAAATGTCTGAGAAAGGATAAAAAGAAGATTAATAAGATTACCAAGAAGATTCGGCGCTCTTTCGAGAGGATTGAAGGGGCCGTGTAATCCAGAGAGCGAGCGGGACTGAGAAGGAGGGAAAGAGCCGCGATTATTCTTACGAATTAAGTTTATTAGTGGCGATTACTTCTGGACGGTTAGCATTTTCAGCGGGGACAGGAATTACCAGCTAGGAAAGTGAAGAAATAAAAGAGAGCGTTGCTGTGCGCGCGCGTGGCCGCGAATTAATATCCTCGCGTGACATTTAAATCCCTCGGAGAGGATTAGCGGATTCGCGGAGGATGCAACCTCCTCCGATAATCCTCGCGTCCGAGTTATACCGAAGACTACTCGGGTCCGATTTTAATATTCGCCCCCGGAATTAATTCGCTTCTTCTCGTGGCCGCGGTGTGTAATTCACCGTGAATTAATTCGCGGCGAACAATCGGCCGGTTAACGGTACGTTAATCTCGTTTAATCGCGGATTAATAATTGTTTCTCCATCCCGCGTATCAAATCCCCGGCCGCAACTATTCTCTCTTTTTTTTTTTTCTACCTTAACCTCAGCCGAGGTATTGGAACTTGCAATTTCCAAACATTTTTATTCGTTTAGGGGAGTTTTAATTTCGAAATCACAACGGGCAGAAAGCATTCACGACGTGAACAAAACGTCGCGGAATTAATATCGGATTAATAACAAAACCGAGTAAATTATTGTTCTACGTTAAGAATGACCGATGCTCCGCCTCTAATGCCGTTCAAACGACGCGATTTTCTGCAGTCTCGCGTTGTCTATTCACGTACTCGTCGCGCTGCGAGTGCAGCAGTAATATCCTTTTTATGGAATGTGCATGCGAGGTGCTTTGCGCCGTGGCTGATGAGAATTACACGAGAAAATCGTGCAGCGTCTTGCGAAAAGTTAATGGCTGTCGACGCGGCGGTGATGTTCGCTGGAAATCTACGGCCATAATTACAGGATATTTTGAAAAAGTAGGCCAGCCGATGGAATTGAAAAGAAATTACCGGGAAAGATGCGCCGGGGAGACTGCGCTAATGAGCAGCGTTCTTCGTTAACGTTTCGCCATTAATGTTATAACATTTTGCACTACCGTCTATTAAAGCAAATTAATCATCCCCGATGATTTAATTAAAAACGCACGCAATAAATATTCGCGCGTTTACGCGAACGCTTCTTTCATCTGCACTTTAAAAAATATGAATTATTATACGTGTACGTGTGATGTAACTTCTGCGTTGAATTGTTCTCCGCGAATTAGAGAGACGTGCTTGCCGGAGAGAACTCGCGTTGATTTTCAGAACGGTAATGTCTTATTATACATTTTTAATTAATTCGTTTCTTCAAAGGACAGGCCTCGTTCGGGGATTTAATATCCGCTAAAGTTGGGACTTCACCACATTCGGGGTGACGTCTGAGAAATCTGGAAAGTAGGATTTAGTAACTTTTCCCAGCGTCCGGGACATTGTTACATTTACTCTTCCGCTGCACCACGTCTTCCATAAATAATGCGCTTTAATACGTCGTATTTTAACGCGGATCCGCTCGTTAATTAAAATGAGTTTATCGTGCGAGCGTTGGAAAAACATTTCCCGCTGCCGCCCGCTGCTCGTCCGTCCCCACGCCTCCTGATCTTCCCAAGTTCGCCGCCTCATTTTCCTGCGATAGATTAACGAGTCCGGAAACAGTTATGTCACTGTCCGCGATGTTAGTCTGATAAATTATTACGGTTTCCTCCTTGCAAAGGGAATCGCCGTTGGCGTCAGTCCCCGTGTACACTCGTCGCCGTTCCGTTATTCGGAATGCACTTTTCGATTTTCAAGAGAAGCATCTAATTTACGTGTTCTGAGGATTTTAATAGCGTCGCATCAGATGGTCAAGATGGATTTGCCATTTCGCTTCGTTGTTGGTTGCGATGGAAAGTTACTTATTTGAGATTCTCTTCTATTTTCTACGTCACGCGTGACCTTTCTTTTTGAGAATCGTCGTTGAAACGAATTCGACGATAAATAAACGATGGGATTCGCCGAAATGCGAAGAAATTCGTCGATATCAAATGATCTTTCGGCAAAATTTCAAAATTTCTTTTCTAAAACGATTTTTTCGTTCGAGATAAATTATTCTGTTAATTCCGATTCGTTTTTGTAACCATCGGCGCGGTTGTGTCATTATTATCGTCATACTTTGCATATTAAAGAATAAACAAACTTATTGTTTGCTCGATATTAATCAAAGGGCCGGCCGATTTAATGCGAAATCAATCCCAGATGTTTGCGGGAAAGGTCGTCACTTCAGAGCTGAGACTTTCAATAATTCATGCATCGGCACAGTAAAACAATGTCACGTTAAATACAGTTCTGTTTTTAACATGGAAATTTTTTATTGCGGACAGGACAACTAATTGAATGTTCGCTCAGTTTCGAGAGGAGAGTTCTAATTTTAGCCTAAGACTTTTAACGGCCGCGCGTTAAAAGGTCGACAAATTTAATGACAGCTTAATTTTACATTTTTTTCCCCGCGAGGTCACCCTAATTTCGGAGATAAAACTTTTAATAGCCGTTAAAGAGCCGGCTAATTTAGTATATCGAAATGTCGAGCTCTCGCCTATTAATTTCTCTATGTAGTGAGCTCTATATACGCGGTCCTATGTGCTGCTAAGGGCTGTATCGCGAGTACCATATATACCATACATCCATCGCGTCGCGGTCTGCGAAATGTATTTCGCAGGCCAGGTGCATCGGGATGCACCGAGATGCGTGTAACCGCAAAACGCAGGACGTCACACTTGTGTCTCTCCCCTCTCTCTCTCTCTCTCTCTCTCTCTCTTTCACACACACACACACTCTCCGGATCTACCTACATCTCTCTGTCTGTCCCGACGGGCATTACGGATGTGTGATGTTGAAAATACAGTAATACAGAAATTGTCACGTTTGAAGCCTGTCGTGAATTGTTTCAACATGTCAAGCTTTAAAGCTTTAATAACGATTTTTTAGGCCGACCCTCGTTAACGTGGACCGTTCAATTTTGACGCGCGTAAACGTAGAGAATTATAATTACCTGACATCTCTTAAAATTATATAACGTTGTAATTGCAACACTTTTTATTGTGGTTGATAACCCCGATGCATACCTGTAAATAGCCACGAGCGAAATGAGCAACGGGAGAGGATAAAGCGATGGAAATGTCGGGAGACTGAGCTACAACGGCGATCAGGAAATACATACCCTTTTTTTCGCGCCCCGTTGTTAGTCGTCCAATTTTTCCGGATCGCAGGCACGCAATTGTCCGCGCGGAAATAATCGCGGTCGGCTCGCGAATCGGAGTTTTGATTCTATGTTGTGTTAAATACTTTAATTCTCTGTCATAGTAGGAGCTAAAATGGCAAAATGGATTCAATTTGAAATGATTGCTTAATAATCCTCTCAATTGCAAATAATTCAATTAATGTTTAATAGTATGATATAACTCCTACTTTGATAATGTTCTAAATTACCCCGATAATGTTTTAAATTTCCGTTTTCTGTTTTAACGTCGAAATAGATTGTTGAAGGTAGCGTTAAAATTCATTCTGTAGAATTAAAGGTTCGAGAGAGAAGTTAAAAAGTATGATTATCGTCAAAGTACATTTTTATCAGTTTATGGACCGTCTAAGTAGAACAGACTGTCCTTAATAACGTCAGAGTAGCATCGAAATTTCGGCACGGGATCGACGGGCGTTTTGGCGTGCTGAAGAAACCGCTCCATGGTCGAATAAACTCTTCCTCGCATTCGTACGCGCGCATATCGGCGTATTCAATATTGTAGAGGCGGTATTATTATTATGCAATTCGCGTGGCGTGCCTCATTAACGATAAATTGCAATCAACGGGGATACGTGTCGTCGACGGGAATCGCGAAGAGAGCCGTATTTTTGGCGAGAACGTTTCGTGTACAACGTGGAGGATATCCCCCGCGTTAATCTCGAAATTTCTTCGGATTCCCCGATCGACTGCGCTCCGGCTATCCTTCGAGTAGATCTCATCGAGGCTCCGTTAATCGGGCTCGCGTCTGTTCGGTGGAGTTAATTAACGTCAGCACGAACAAGTTCGGACGGGCACGCTTCCGTTGCTTCTTTGTGCCTCTCACTTGACGGCCGCCTCGTTCGATTTGTCTTCTCGCTATTTGCGAAACACTCGACGACACGGTTTCGGGCCGGCTATTCTCGCGAAATAAGGCGAGGGAGTCTCGTTTTCGTGCGACGTCATTAAATCCTCTCTCTCTCTCTCTCTCTCTCTCTCTCTCTCTCTCTCTCTCTCTTTCTCTCCTGGCCAGTTGGATATCCGGTTTCGTTGATCCAGTCTCGAAACTCTTCGCTTAATTTAGAACAAGAGAAAGATCGCGAGCGAGCGCGTGAATATATCATCTATCACTTGGAAACGAAAATAGCCAATGACGAGCGATGCAAGGTGTAAAATGCAAAACTCACTCAATCTACCAGTGATATAAGAAACGAGGTGTCAAACGGACCCTCCAAGAACTACCTTAACGTTCTGGTCGTCATTCCGACTCTCCGCAATGGAAATACTCTCTTTCTTCAATAAAAACGACGCGGAATTATTTGACTATAGATTTTCTTTTTAATTTGTATAAAGTATCACAATATTTTCAATAAGAGAAATTGTATGAGATTCTTCATTTGCATAAACGTATCCTCAATAAGTTTCTCGCCTATCTGATATGAGAAGGACTAGTTTCCTTTCGTGATCGAACTCCTATTGACCATCCGCTGGTTGTCTTTTGACCGTTTCGCATTCTCACTCGACGATCACGGCAAACTCGCCGCGGTCTGGATTTCTTCGGAAGAATTGCCTGTCACTCGAATTGACTTTGATCGACAGTGTGAATGCAAACTTGAAGAAGCGTTGAATTTAATGGAAATGATATTTGACCGGAGCGTGATTCAACCGATAATATGAATCGAACATTATAGATTGAGTGAGTTTCGTAACTTACGTCTTATGTCAGCTCTTATTGGCTTTTTTCGCCTCCAGTTGATTGTCAGGGAGGCCGGGGCGAGTTGGTTAAATTGTTCAGTTGGCTAATCAATTATTTCTGCTATTTTCTAACAGATCTTAGAATCGAGCAAGCAGAGATTTCAAGCATGTCGAAGATTGAAATGAAATCCCCATTCGCTCGATTTTATGACCTGTTGGAAAACAAGCGAAATAATCAATTAGCGAACTCACCCCTTTAAGTCAACTTGCTCCGCTGCCCCCTACACCTCGAGAGAACCTTGATCATTTATTTAATATATTTCCTGCCTCTGACGTTTCAACGTCGACGTCACACTCGCGTGCCAATTCGCGCGATTCCGATCGATCTGTCGCGGTTTAATTATTGATTCTTCTGCCGCGGTGGTAAGTGAGAGCGTTCCGTTTAAGGGTTAATGGAGAATTCAACCCCACGGGGCTTGCGACGATTAGTCTTTCCCTTCGACGGGAGACGCGGACTAATTGTGCAGATTGCCAATTACGCCAATTCCGCGGGAGACCTCGCATTACCGCTTCAAGCCGGCGCTTGTCGAAGAAATTAGCGCGGAGCGAGAGCTGGACGAATGTATGAACGATCTCGGAAGACGCCCCAACATCGCCGGGGGTGTACAGAGTACACTCTCAAGCGTGTACATTGAATGAACGCGAAATCCCGCTTCGGAATATCGATTTTCCTTCGCGACCGACGCGCGTGTATTGGCGATGCGCGCGTCCGCAGTTATCATTTAATATTCACTTGTAATTTGTTTCACTTTAATTTCGTATTGTGTATACATTTCGCGATACGGACTGATCAACATGCAAAATACTACATTTATATATATTTTATACCCGTTTAACTTGAATATTAAATGTATAATATGCCGTGTGTGCGCATTCGCGTTTGCAAACACGCGCGTTACGTTTTCATTTCAACGTCGGTCCCGCCTGTTTTTCCGCTGTTAACGATCTTGATAATTAAGTTCTTCAAGTTCGCCGGCACGCGACCGAGGAGGAAGGACCGAATGCGTCCATTCTCCAGATCCCGAGGACCCAATCGAGGAACGTAGCCTGCGCGCTGCGTTAATGAGCGAGCATAGTTAATGTCGTTCCGGCTGCAGCGTCAGATAGGGAGGGTTTCCGCGAGTTTGCCAACTCGAGCGTATCCAGATGTCGCGAGTTCGCGGGGTTGCTTAATCTCGATCGATTTTGGCAAAGTTCACACGTCGCCAAGAGAGATAACGCACGTGCTACGCGCGCGCGCGCGCGATGAGTTTAATGGATATTAATAATAGTCGCGAGACACTAATCGCGAGTGCTCCCAGATTCGAGAAATTGCATCTCATTATCCCTCATATCACGAACATTTCTCTCCCGACGAGTTTCCCCGTCGAGCTGTTTTTTATTAGCGTTACATATGCAGTGCTCGAAACGAGAGTTAAGTATCTTTCAGCACGTTAAATAATATATATCTTTTTTTTTTGTAATTTCATTCAAACATTATAATGGTTGTCATAAGTAAATTATTTGAAAGAAGCAACATTAGAAAAGTATTAAAAACTTCTTTGCTTCGGTGGAATAATACTTAATATGTAATGAAGTGAATTTTTTTTCTATTGAAAACAAATATTATTTTCCCTAAATAATAATGCCTTTTCTATCAAACAACATGGTTTACTTTAGTAAGTTTCATTCAAACAAATACGTTATTAAATCCAAAGAAACCTTTTCCCCCGTGTACGAAGGAAATATCATATTGTACGCAGTCAATTGTCTTTCTATTTCTAAAAAATATTTGTCAAATAATATTGGAGTAACCATTTCACTCGGATCGCAAATAAATATTGAACGGTAGCACTTTTCTCAGTGCAGAGAGAGAGAGAGAGAGAGAGAGCGCTCGGTTTCCCCGCATGTCGATAAATTATTCATACGGAAATAGCTGAAAGAAAATCACCGGGTTATTGATCGAAAATTAATCGACAATGTAAATTGCGGCGTCGTACTGCCCGCCGGCTCATTCTTTCCCCGGCGGCAAGCGGAGAGGAGGGATGAAATGTAGCCTTCTGTTTGGTGGGCAACGTTTAAATGGGTTCCCGGGGTCGCGTCGGTACAAGCCGCGAATGATGGAAAACTAAATAATTAGCAGAACGACGGTGTATGTCGGTCGGACGATTAACGTGGCGTTGACGTCCACAATTGATTTTCTGATTGGGTGGCCGGGGTGAGTCGATGGGGGCTACGTGTACGTCGTGTTGGTGTCCGTTATTCGTCCGTACTTACGGTGTACTGCTCGGCCGCGTCGATACAACGAAATCCGCGCGGCGAGGCCCGGCGACGCACGTTTTGCACGCTTGCGCTGGATCGGCCTCTTTATTTCCGAACAAACGAACGACAGGTCGTGCCGATGCGATTCGGCAAACACGTCCGGCGTATCCGCAATCGCGTCGCAGATGTCCCCGTGGAGATCGCATGTACGCGATCTACAATTTCAGAGCCGCGCGATATGATCGCGTGCGCGTGCGATTGTATTGCCGTCGTACAATTCGTGTCCCGGCACATCTTCGATCGACGTTCCCGTTATCGCACGATCGGAATCTCCGCGATTGCGTGGCCTCGATATAATCGAAGGGACGGGCGGACGAAGGTGACGCGCGCGTTACGAAAGCCCCGGTGTCGAGATAGGTGTAAAAAATTGCTCGTCGGCTATTTTGCCTGAAATATGTCGGCCTTTTGCTTCGTCTTCTTTGACACGAAGTGATCGCGTTATTTCGAAAACGTACCAACTTTGTATGATGTATTTCGCGTAAGGATGCGCGGAAGGGTACGAAGCATCGAAATTTCGCATCGATACGAATCATAATACTGATATGCCGATGTATTGATTGAGAATGTATCGATATTAGAAAATATCCTTACTTTTTGGCATGTCTTCTAAATATTACTTTGTTTGTTAATAATGATAAAATCTTAAATTCTGTATATTATCAGAAAGAAGTCCGAGAGCGACCACACCGGCATTTTTCGACGAGTCTCATGAGAATGTGCGTGTAAACTACGTCTATTTTGCGCGATTGTACGCCGCTTGATTCGTGTCCGTGCCACTTCAATAACCTTTAATCAATAAAAAGGTCATATTACTGAAGACAGTATTTCAGACCGTCTTGAAATAAGTATTAAAATATATAATACGAGTACCATCCAGTAATAGAACCACAGCCAAAATGTGCCTTGGTTTGTATCGAATCAATTGATATGTAGATTTTTCACCGATATGCCATTGAAACTCAATGTATCGATGCAAAATATCGAATATGAAATTTTTTATATCAATATTTCAAAGTATCGACACAAATCGGGACGTCCTTAATCTCATATAGAAGTGGAAACAGCGTTATCTATTTCGGAAAATAGAATGGAATGGAATGCTTTGGTTCGTTACTCTCTAAATTTCTCGAAACGAGTGAAAATTTGCTCGAAGTGGTGGTGAAAAATACTGCCACTCGGAATCGCAGGAGTAAATGTTTTGGCCGATTAGAGTGAATTTGTCCCGGCGACGGTGGAGCATGTCGGGTTCACTCTTCAGTTTCGAGTGAAAATATTCATACTCGATGATTCTGAATGGAAAAATTCACTCTATACGAGTTAGTTACTCGACTTCGAGTGATTCGGCTGTCAATTTGCTCTTCGAGGAAATTTAGAGAGTAATGATCTGATCGTTCAGAAGGAAGCTATTTAATTTGATTTATTGCCGATTATTATCGAGATGCATAGGATGTCTCAAAATTCCCACATGCGGAGGCACATCCATATACAGGGGGAGGCTCTTCAAACCGGAAGAACATCTTAGCAAAAATATCGAGAACGGTCATTATTTGTAGCGACTTTTCATTTTTCAACATAACACATCTTTGAAATTGAGTTTTAGATTAAAATTCTGTTCAAGTAAGTAAAGTCTACTTGAAGTTGACCGAAGAAGATAATTTTGCTACCCATTTGCCCGCCCGACGCTTAGCTCGTGGAAAACCCCAGTTTTCCAATCACTTGCTTCTCGGATACTATTGTTCGAACGCAATTTTACTACAGAAAAAAGTTACTCCTTTCGGCATCAAAAATCTTCCTGTACACTCCGAATGCGGAAATTTTGGGATATCTAGTATGTCCGAATTCAGCAGCCGTTTTGATTTATTTCAGGCCATTGTAACGCATCTCCTCTATCCATTCGCTTCTGCGATTGTCAAATCAGAATGTCGAATTGCGAAGCTGTGCGCGGCGCAATGGTATCCAGAATTCGCGATTACATTCGGGATCAGTTGCGCCACCGTGGCATAATTAACGTTCAGAATTCACAGTCGCTTCGTTCATCTTCGCGTCTCGTCGTATCTTCGCATCCCTGTTATGAGATCCGTGTTTCGCGTAATCCACAAGCCACTCCACACGCTTCCGCGTGCCGGAGTACAGACACTCTCCGCAAATCCCTTCGGTCGAGAGAATTGACGAAACCGTGAAATTCGCGGCATTCTTCGAGAATTGCCGCTGAGGAAAAACGGGCAGAAATAATTGGTAAAGAGAATGAGCACGAGACGCGTTGAAAATTCCAAATCAGAGAGGATAATAAGAAGAAACTTATCGTGTCTCTTTAATTATTGCGCGGCGAGTTTTACATGCCATGTTATCGCAGGAACAATGAGAGGATAAGGGGTTTCCGTCTTCGGGATATTTGTTTTGCTTCCTTTTTTCTCTTTCCTATACATCGACGTCGTGTGTTGCGTGTCCTTCGATCGTTTCGCTTCGTCCCGTTAAACTCGAATCCTTCCTTCGTCTCCCGACGATCCCGCCGGCGGCATTTCGGGTTGGGCGTACTTTTCGAGTTTGGATGAGCATCATTTTGAGTTGTAAACTGCTGATTACTTACGCTATTTGTATGTCGCGCGATCACACACACACACACACACACACACACACACACGTACGCGCATGCAAACACAACGTACGTATCCATTCGCACATACACATAAGTACACATGTACACATACGGGCGTGCGTTTTGCGTTTTGCGCGCTCTTAACCGTTAATTAACTAAACGCACGTCGTCGTCGTCGCTCCGTTCTTATGTACAAATTTCTCCGAGCGGGATTTAATTAGGGAAATTCAATCGGGAATTTAATTAGTCGGCGTGTTAGTTTATCGGGTGATTGCGGTTACACGAAGCGTGCTAGAGGTACTATGTTACAGGTCTTTTTTTTTTCTTTTTTACTTAGGCTACTAGTTCGGATTGTTCGCTCGCGTTTTCGAAACCTCGCGCGATTAGGCTATTCAGAAAGTTCACATTAATTAACTTGTGCGAAACATTCGGAAGGCCGGAGGAAATTGTGCGTTTCCGACTGCTACAAAAAGAAAATAATATTCCGCACGAAGAAGCTGAATTTCATCGTGATAAAGTATATCTCTCAGGTTATATAAGTTGTTATTAAACGCGGGAGATCGAATTTGGCTGGCCGCTAAAGAAATGATTGCGCTAGACGCGAAATTTTTCGCGCGTGAGAACAGCGTACGGATTCAAGCAGGTCTTCCGGCAGCTCGAATCATTATCGAAAACAACCTGAATGTCGCAATTAAACAACCCCTGTGCAGGACGCGCGCGAATTTTACTTCCGAATATAAAGTTATCAAAATAGGAGAGTCACTGTGTGTGTGTGTGTATATGTTATTACACATCCTGAAATTATCATTAAACGTCGATATGTAATTACACGTAGTGTCGATATGTGTAGAGTTGCACGTAGGAAGATTATCGACAAACAATTCCCAGTTTATTAAAATTATCGCTATATCATACGAATACGAAACGCGTCGACGGGAAGATGTCTACATAGTAAAAAATTTTGTGTGAATAACTGAAGTTTTTCTATTACTTTAACAAGGTAAATACGTTAAAGAGTAATATGTTGACAAGATGAATTTGTTAATTTAACATACATTCGTGTACTTTTTAACATATTCCCATGTTAAAGTAACACAGAAATTTCAGTGGACCGTCGTTATTCGCAGAAAATTTTGTCCTGTGTAGTAGGGAGATTCGACAGAGGATTTTTCCGAACTCGTCAAAAACTTGGAGAAAATCCGTAGGGTCATGGCTGAAGCTTTACCCACCAGGTAGCCGATACCTCCTCCGAAGTCCCTTGTTACGCTCGTCGATAAGAGCGAGCCAATCGCGCGAGTAGAATAGCACCATTCGTTCGAGTTCCTACTTTCTCGCCCCAGGTCCTCGTGTCTCTTTTGTGGTCCTCCGTTGCCCTTGTTAACACACATACGCGCACACAACGTACACATACACGCAGCCACGTGCACACTTCTACTTCCGGTCACGTTCATACCCTACTGATGGCGATCCCCGGCCTCCCGGGGCCCAGGGCCTACCTGGCCGGGCGCCACGCTTGATTGCGATATCTGCAGAGCAGCACCTTCTTGAAGGCCTCGCGGAAGACCTTGTTAAAGATAGTGTAGAAGATGGGGTTGACCATGGAGCTGGCGTAGCCGAGCCAGGTGACTAGGTAGTAGAACCTGCGGTCGATCCGCCGCTCGCAGTCCGGGCAGACAGCCGGCACTAGGTTCAACACGAAGAACGGCGACCAGAGGATCACGAAGGTGAAGAACACCACGCCCAGCACCTTCGTCGCCTTTTGCTCCAGCCGGATGATCCTGCCGTGGCGGGAGCTGTTGCGCGAGATCACGCTGCTGGTGCGCGAGTGATGGCTGCGGACGCCCGAGCCCGGGCCTCTCAGCAGACTCGGCGACGACGGGTTGCCCTGCTTCAGGCTCGCACCCGTTGCGCCGTTGTGCGCCCGCACCGTCGCCGCGCGTCGCAACGGCATCGCCCTCGTGCCGGTCGACAGCAAGGTCCTGGTGCTGCCTGCGAGCCGAAATTCCGAATTGTGAAGGGAATTGAAGGCTCGAGAAAATCCCGCTGCGTTTCGCACACAACACTTTCACCCTCCCATCTTCATAAACGCAAAAAAAAAAGATAGCCGCAGCAGCTAATCTTTTTTCTGTGTATTAATAATGTTATTATATTATTAATATTTAATGGCACTAAAATATCCGTACTCGACTTCTAATAGCCTTATGTCGACAATTGATCTCTCATTCTTTAACTTTCATTACCTCGTGAAAATCTTTTATCTTCCCGCTAAACATTACAATTTCGCGCCCAGCATCCGTCAGTGACGGCTCTTATTAGTCTATCGTTCTTACTGGTCGCTTAAGAGAATCTTCTTTTCGACATTACTCCTCCGTAAACCTCGAGATCTGAGAATGCGAGTCTCCGGAGAGATCGTCGCGTGGGTATCGGATACAGAAAACTAGAAGCCTGCAAATCTGAGGTACTGAGAGCCCGACGTGAAGCGGGAAACGCTATGATGATTATAGGAGAATTATTCGCGTCCGCGAACTGCTCGGAGAGCTTCGGGATTTTTCCTAACAATTTTCAAATCCCACGGACTCACCGACGCGAAGGGGAGGATCTCTCGGGATCAGTCATGCGAGAAACCCGCGATTCTGGCGAGCGAGCGAGAGAGAGAGAGAGAGCGCGAGCTAATGATCGGATGCGCCCGCGACCATGAATCACGTCTTCGAATCTCTCCGCTTTCCCGACCGCAAAAAGAGGGTGATCGAAGCGAAACGCCGGGGCCGAGCAACCCCGTTTCATCCGCCTCCTCCTCCACCCCAAACCGACCTAACCACCCATCGGCAGAACAACCTTGCCTCCTTCCCTCCCACTCTTTCCGTCTCTGTCTTTCTCTCTGTTTCTCTCGTTTCCGCAATTTTTACCGGGACGTTAGCAGCACGCGATAACCAAGAGAGAGTAAAAGGAGGAAGAGAGAGAGAGAGAGAGAGAGAGAGAAAGAGTTCTCGGAGGCAATTATCGAAGCTAATCGAAGGCTTGCGTTACGTCACCGAAAGGAGAACTGTTCATCACGACGTACCTAGGCTGGAACCTCGTCTACCGCCGCGCCACGTGACCACGCTGTTCGTTACCGCTAACTGGTCATAGCCACTCTTAGGACCGTCAGCCGAGCGGGCGCTGTTGTTTCTGCCGAGCAGACCCACTTCCAGGTGTCTGCCGACGAGGGGTCTCACGATGTCATTTTGAGCGCCTGCTTCCGGATTCTTGGCGGCGGCGACGGGTCTCAAAGTGTCGGCCGGCGGGCCCGTATCCGGACTCTTGTTGCCGACGGGCAGCCTCGCGGTGTCGCTCAAAAGACCCATATCCAGGTTCCTGCTGACGATGGGCTTCACAGAGTCGCTCAGGAGACCCATCTCCAGGCTCTTGTTGCCGATCGGCTTCATGGTATCGCTGGAGACGATCACAACCTCGCTGGAGGGCGGCGGCGGCTTCTTTGAGGATTCCCCGAAGTAAGGACACGTGCAGGGTGGCGGTAGCGTTATCGGTCCTCCCGGCTTGCCCTCTTGGCACTTCTTGCGCGAGTCGTCCTCGCGACAGGCCGACTGCTCGTGGAAGCTGAAGGACCGTTTCCTGGGGGTCTTCGGCGAGCCCAACGTCTGGATCGTTCTCTCCACGTGGGTCTCGTTGTAGGTCGACGCTCGTCTTCGGTGCTTCCAAGGACTCGTGAGGTCCTCTTGCGCCGACAGGCTCGTTCTCGAGCAGGACACGCTGCTCTCCGTGCTCTCCGCGCTTCTGCGAACAAATTTGCGCCGATGTGATTTATTTTACTTGTTTAGTTTAGTTACTTCTCATCCGGGGAAGATGTATTACTTCCGTGTGTCGGTGTGCCGGTACTTGCCGTGTGTGAGTACGCACGGAGAATTCCAAGGAAACCGGGAACGACTGGAACAAATTTGTCCAGATATCTTTCCCGTTTTATCCGTCTCGCGCAGTTTCGCTAGAGTCCCTTTGCTTTCCTTTTATTTGCCTCAGAATCAGTTAAAGGCTACCGTTTGTATTTCAACTGAGAACTACGCCCAACGTCCGTATCCGTATTAAGATAAATGAGCCCGGTATTTATTTACATCGTTTTCTTGGCTGGAATTTTGCCGGAATCTGTCGAGCCCCACCGCGGCTAACAATGAACAAAAGACCTCGTTGGAGCGATGCCGCTTTAATATACCTTAACGTGTAATGCTCTCACGCGTATGTATGTCTGCGTGTACGTGTGTACGTATGAATGTATTGTTAAAAGATTAATGTGCCCTGCGATTATTTCACGTGAATAATCTCCCCTCTGTTTGATGTAACAGAGAGAGGGGGGGGGGGGGGAGAAAGGGNCGACAAAGCCTTTGTTACCGATCGTAACCAAATCAAAGATAAAATCTATCTGCATCCGCGGGCAGAACAGTACCGGCAGCCTTTCATCGAAAGATTAATTCCCGGAGCCCTTTATTGCTCGGGCGCGAGATAATCCTCTTATTGCCCGATGCGTAATCGCCGCTTTTAACGTAGCAAGAAGAGAGAAAATATTTGGAAATTTCTGTTGCGCTCCGGCTTCAAAGAGAATCTACAAATATCGCCGCCAGAAATGTAGCGCACTTCTATTGTTTGACACGCGCACCGTGCCTTTATCACTTGATATGGAATCGGCGCGTGCAGCTGTGCAGCGAGAGAAAAAAAGGCTAACAGAAAAAACAAAACACACACACATACACACACACATATAGAAAAATAAAAAGCAACGTGCCTGCATTTTGCACGGCGCGTAATTGATCGCGAGATTGGATGAGTTTGCGCGAGCGCGGCAAAAAAAATTTCGCCCGCCGTTGCGAATTAGAGACACGCGAAATGCGCCTGCACCGAGCACTTTCGACGGCCGTTGGGTTCGCACCGGTCGCCGTTATCGGCCCCGTTATCGGTCGCCCGCTATTTTCTCGCGTTCCCGCGAACGGCCGCTCGCTCATCGAATAAACGCCCGTATTTCGGATCCCGGAGGGCACATCGGGGTAATAATGCGAAATTTACATTTGCAAAAAAGGGAGAATAAAGATCGATGTTAAAAACGTTGACGTAATAACGTAATAACGGGAAGGGAGACGACGGGGAATCAATGGGGAGATGAAAATTCGCGTTGAAGGTGGAGGAAGAGTTAATTCGAGCGACGCAATGCGATCGGTTCCGGGTGAAAAGGACGAGGAATTAAGCAAAGATGAAGGGCGTCGAATGTCCGATCGTTCCCTGGAAATTGAAATAAAACGGCCTCGCGATAATGATTTTCCAACTGTTCGCTCTATTATCATTGCCGAAGATTGACAATTTCAGCGGTTTAGATGCGTCGTGCTTTTCGGGGATAATTGAGGATGCTTCCGGAAGCAAGAGAAGCGGCCAGATTGTCCTCGGAGTGGATTACGTCCCTGTCGTGACGGCAAATTGAGAAAAATATCGGCCGAGGTAGACTGAAGGTTGAAGAGGTGGGCGGGTTAGGGCACGAGGAGGTGGGCAGGGGGAGGGTAGGAGGAAAATTGTCTGGTCAAAGAGGAAACAGATGCTGTTGGGAAATGTTTTGTGAGTAGGCGGACTGATCTTATTTCGCAGTCGCATTTTCCACTCTGTTATGACTTTATTAATACGAATCGTCAGGGAGAGAAATCTTTGTTAAATCTTCTTGTATAGTAGGAAAAATGTATCCGCAAAGACTTGTAATTGTTTCACGTTTTATATTTATTTATAGGACATGGATCTCTCTTAGAACTTTTATATCTGTATCTGTGTGTATCAGCTGACACGTCGTGCTCACATTTATCTTCTATTAGCTTCCTGTTATCTTTTAAGAATTTTTCTCTCGATCGTTACGAGAGCACGCTGCGCTTATGCGTTTCAACAACCACCTTGCGGACGTTCTGAATTCACTGTTTTCGTATAATTAACGACCGACAACGAAGAGATTTCAGCGCGCTAATTACGGCCAGGGCGGGAGGGAACTCGCGACAAAATTGTATTCTTCAATTAATTTCAAGAATGGGAACGTAAAAATAGAAATTTAATTTAAAATTTGAGGAAGAGCGTTTCGCGCGTTCTCCCCCCCCTCCCCCACCCCCTCTCTCTCTCTCTTTCTGAATAGTAATATTTCTTGGTATTTTTCGTGAGAAAAACATTAACTTCGGATCGATCAGAGAATCCGTTGTCAAAATTGGCACTATTGTGAATTGCGGGATATTCCATGTATATACTAGTTTCACATGAGCATTAAATGTATGCAACTTAAATTGTAAGATAACAGTTGGGAGAGAAAGAGAGGAAAAGAGAGAAAGGGAGAGGAGACGAACACGAAAAGAGGGGCTTTTGGGACGTGAGCTGTGTTTATTTAACTTGGGAAGTCGACAAAGAGTAACTCGCTTCGAAAAGCAGAATTCTCTCGCGCGATAGAGAAGTGATCTTCGTTTGATGCGTTCAGAGAGGCACGGTCTGTCCTAAGTGCATTCCTTTATTAGAGGCTCACGTGGGGCAAGAGCAGTTTACTTAAGTACGACCGCGGGAGTGAGCGAAGGAACGAGCGAGCGAGCGAAACTCACTACCTGCAACCCCGCTCCTTCGGTCGCCCTTTCTGTCCCCAGGGACCAGTCCGTTTTGCACTTTGAATGCCGGCAGCTAAGTGCAATCCACTTTGAGGCTACCGTGTATAAATGGGTTTTCTCGTCGCGGTGACCTTTCTGACGCGCCTGTCGCCCGAGTCACGTGGCCGCTGATTTTCGAGAAATTCGACCGGCGCGAAAAATGGACGAGCGGAGAAATCGCGTTCTTGCTTGCCAGCTTTATCTCGACCAGCAGTTTTGCCTCGCTGATAAAGTAAAGGAGGAGGTTTCACGAAACGCCCACGCCTTATCTCCGCTTTCTCGTTTATTACGGGATTTAATTCGATTTATCAATCGTTAATTATTTTTGGGACGACCTGGAGTTAAGCCTTTCAGCTTCTTTCGAAGGAAATTTCGCTGTTCTGGAAACTTCGCTATTTAAATACCTCTTATAATCTTTGCAAAAGATAGCTTAACAGATCTTTCATATATGTGAAGGAAAGAGACATATTTTACAATTTGATTCTTTTTTAATTCACGATTGCGCGATATAAAAATAGTATTAAAAATTAATCAACGAAAATATCTCACTCCGGATTTATGTTACATATTATATATTATAGAATTGAGCTGGATTATTGATTATGGATTGATTATGGATATATCCGAATTAATTTTAAATTTAAATTTGACCGCGCTTTTTTCAAGAGAGAAGAAAAATGGAAAAGTGACGATTAAGTATGCGCTTTAATTTGAGCAGAGGGCGTAACAGGACTTCCAGATAAGGGTTAATGGGCTCATCATTAAATAGGAGTCGCCCCGAGATTCCGTTGTTGATACGTCCATTAGTACTAGGTGCAGGAGTAAAAAAGGATATTCGCGCAGCTGAAAGGAAGCCCGCGACCTCAAAGAGCAGATTGCGAGATATTTAATGATTGCGCCAATTTACTTTGAGAGATTTTCGCCTTTCAGCTGCATCCGATCGTGCGATACGATTCCGCTTTTCCGCTCCACGCGGAATTTTGCCAGGCCGCTTGCACCCTGAAAATCCGACATCGTGCGTGTCGTGGCGCGCTGTGTGTCTCTTTCGAGGGACTTTCGTCGCGACGGGATGCCGTATTTCTCGAGACCTCCACGCTCCGCAGCTTTTCCAAAAAAAAAAGAAAGAAAAAAACTGTCAGATCCTTGGCGGAAATTATAATCCGGGATTATTCCGGGATCCGCGTATTACCTGATCTTTCAAATTTCCATCTCTCACGAATTTGCCTAAGTTCCTTGTAAATTTCGAATTTTCCTCATTCGGCCACTTCACCGTTATCAGTACTTATCGGTCCCTTTGAAAGTTTGACCATTAAATATGTATCTTGAAGGACACGCGGGATCAAAGGTGGAACAGAAGATCGAAGGTGCAGTGGCACGTGAGCGCGTGCGAGCTTGAAATTCTTTCCGAGAAGCTCCCGCTGAGGATCTCGCGAGTCACGCACACCTCGATCTCTACGAATTCCTGCTTCGTCCTGAAAGAATCGTCGGGTTTTCGGAGTTCGTTTGCGCGAACCTTCGAAATCGCCACCGATTGCCGCGATACCGTTTGTGGTTCTTCTTTGAGGATCCGCACGGGCCTCGATAAATATGCTCCTCTTGAAGAACCCGTCGCGGATCAGGAGGGTGGAGACGGAAAATCCGAGGGATGTGATAATCCAATACGGCGTGTGACCGTGCGTGTTTACGGTATTCCCGTCTATATCCTTCCAGAAAATGTCTTTAGGGTCACGCGTGGTCCCCGTATTCGTACTTTATCCCGGTGAAAAATCGTTAAAGTCTCCGGGCACCATTTTCTCGGACTTTTTATCGCTCTCTCGATGTCGTTTGTTCCTTTGAAAGGGACTCCTGTTTGAAACGCGCTCCTTTTGAAGGACACACGCCGGATCAAGCGGGCGGAGGCGGAAAATCGAGCAGGCAATACGGCGTAACCGTGGATCGGTGGATTATGATTGAAACATATTTTACTACGACGAGACGGGGTTGGAACGACGGCGAGCGGGGGTGGAGGGAGTCGTTTAATATTCCCGTCGCACTCTCAACGTTCTCGTTCCACTTTCAGCCTGCGTTTTCCCGTCGCCGATCCGCCGAGACGCTGGAAACTCTAAACGTCGTCAAATATAATTCCCCCCTCTCACGATTCACTTGCGGTTCTACCTTCAGGAAGTAGACGATGATCCTGTATATAAGGCGTCGCCCAGATTCTCCTCGTTTTACTTTTATCCCGGATTTTTGCGACGAAGTTAGGGACGATTTTTTAAATTGGCAGTCTCACTTCTGAGACTGATATCCCGACTTCCTGAGATATTGTGGCGGACGCGAAATATCGAAAGAGACAAATATCGAACAGCCCTCGGGGATTTAACTTATAACCGATTGGGAGGTCCAGTATGCGCGTTTAAGAGAAACTTTTTTGCCCGAGGTATATTCTTCCACATAGAAATATCGAGAAATTTCAGAGACATTGAGAAGGAATATCGATTAGATTTTGCAGATTTACTCTATAAATATTGGCGAAAAACAGGAAATTCATTACCGGAGATTTTCTGTAATTCGCGTGCGACCTTTTCAGGAAATTTCTTTCGGAAAATCTTTTGAATGACACGAGGCTTTTAACTCTTAAAGGATGATAGGTAAAATATGCCCATTTTGGCTCTCGGAGTAGTAAATAAATATGGTGCGTTTTTTGTAGTTTTTGAGCTGCTGAGTCCTACTCTGACCTTTAAAAATTTTAATTTATCGGTAAAGTATTAAAATCAGTATATGAAGTTATTAAACATCCAGTACAGTAAATTATTATTGTTCAGCTTTACGAACATATTCATTCGTGTTTTTCTGCTAATAAAACATGAAAACGCTTTCATCTCTAATAATTCATGTTCTGATCAGCCCTTCTATCAGAAATCTTTCAGAATAATGTTGCTAATAGTGAGAGTGTTTCTGAGTAAGAATAATTGTTCCATTAATTTTTTTCTTAATATTCTGTTTTTTCTTTTATACGTATATATATTCTTCCACGTATAATATATAGATTTCCGTTCATTAAAAATACTTTACCATTGGAAATTGTAAGATTTATGTACAAAATATTTTCAGACACCAAGATCTGCTCTGACCAAATAAGGCCTTCTTCATTTATTAATTTCTTTTCTCCTCATATAGATCGATTTTCACTTAATATTGTTTATTTTATTATAGTTTTACATTTTTTCACTAACATACCGTTCTCATAATAGCTTCATATATATTTAATAGCTTCATATGCTGACTTTAATACTTTCCGGACAAATACAAACTTTTTGAAGATCAGAATCAGATTTAGCAACCCAAAAACTACAAAAAAAAAACATACCGTTTTTACTTGCCAGTCCGGGGTTAAAATTGACCCATTTTACTTATTGTCCTTTTCTTTTTTCCGAGAGGAAGACACCAATTCCATCTCTTACGTATTGAGTCGAGTTACGAACGCGAGCGTAAGAAACACTTTGTTTATGACTCTCAAAGTCGCGCGAGATAGGTTCGCACAGTACTTCAGAGTATAGCGTACGACGTGAACTCGTCCGAAACGTCGGTCGTAGTAAGTTGACTTGACGCAGGCTAACCGCGTCGTGGCAGTCACGGCGTTCTGCAAGCTGGAGTGACAAAGTGACACAAATTCGTACCGTCGTATTGCCACAGAAACGCTGCGCCGTCAGACACAATAGCGTGTTTTGGGAGCCGAGGTTACAACGCGATGGATATGTACGTTAATAATTGAAAGCTTCCCCCGTGAAAACCCAGACAAGCTCAGAAATTCCCTTTTTGCAAAATTGCGCCGGAGAGAAATGTCATCCGTGCGTACGGTGCTTCGCGCAAAGCGAAACAATTACGTTCGACGAGATCGGACAGAGAGGAGAATAACAACGATCTCTTGGTGGCAAAATAAAATAGAAGTGGAATTACGCCGAGCTAAATTCCAAACTAAAGTCGAATAAATCAAAGCGAATAGCCATTTATTTTGGAAAATTTACGCGTAAATATCCGAGGGATCTCTTTGAGATGGCGGAAAAAAGTTTTTTTACGAATTTAATCCTTTATTATATCAACGAAACGAGAGGTAAATCTATAATTTTATTTCCGTTGATTATTGTTTAAATATTATTTGCCGTTTTATTCCCTCCTGAATGTCACGAGATTTATATATCCTTAATTTATCTATTTTTTTCTTTGTTTTCTTTATTTTTCGCTCCTCCTATACTTTGCTTACTCGTGTCATGCAAATCGTCAGGGTTTCCATGAATTTGACTCGCACGTGATGTAAGTGACGTTTAACGGTAAGATGTAAGATAAGCCCGTGGAAGGGCAGTCTCGGTTTTCAAGCATGACTGGCTGATTTCTGACGCAAGTCTGCCATACCCGTTCCGGAAGCTGCATCTGCGGTGCGACGGCCCGTGTTGATGCTGCTGATGATGCTGAGGCGTCGATCTCGACGGGGTCTGGCTTCCGGGGTTGGCGATTCCCTCGAGACCTCTCGACAGCTTCAGCATCTCCGCGCCGAAGGCGTGAAGGGCGGACATAGCCGAGGGTGGCGGCTCGCTTTCCGGGAGCCAGAGCTCGTGAGTGTCGAGGGTAGTCAGCTCAGTGTCGGTTGACGTGCCGGAAGTGTGTTGCGGGGTGCCGCCGCTCCCGCCGGAGCTTTTGTTGAGGAGGAACCGCTTCCAGGTGCCTCGCCTTTCGAGACCTGCGAATTATCGAAGAGCACCGAGCCTTTTAACGTTCTATCGAATTTAAGCAACTTGTCAGTTTGAAAGATTCCCTCATTTCTTCTGTTTCTTTTTTAATTGGGGGAGGAGGAATTTCTGTTTTTTCAACTGAATATTTTTTTAGCGTGAGATTTTCAGCGGTTTTGATAGCCGGGCAATATTGGAGAACAGGGTTTCAGCGAGCTTTTATTGGAAGGCGGTTTGGGCGATTTTTACTAAATGGGGGACGCGCGGGGACTTGACAATTTCTTGGAGCATGAAGGGATTGGGAGAAATTTTCTCGGAAGATGTGAATTGTGTGTAGGCGATAATTTCCGAGTTTTCTTCTTTATAGTAAAGCGAACCGCTTTTGCGGTTTCGATCAGGGGATGGCCGTATGTCCTTACAACCTACTCGCGTATTTCTCTGCTTCGTGCGACTCTCCGTTCGGCTGTATATAATTCCCCGTGCATCGCCTGCCATCGAGAATACGAGGTTGGCGACAGTCACATGATTAATGGCGGCAACGCGGTTCGTTTTTGCGAAAGGATCGATCCCGGGATCGACGATGGGACTGGACGGCGGACTTCTGTCTAGCGTTCTCGCGACAAGAAATTTCGTCAGCACGAACCACCGTCCACGGCTAGATATGCAAATGCCGGCCATTATGCAAAGATCCCGGATGCGACACAATATGCTAAGGAGGCCGCTTCCGGCTACTCGCCGAAATGAAATTAATCGATACCTCTCGTGGCGCGAGCTCCATTCACAGGCACTTAGTATTCTTCGGGATTCGGAGATTGCAGCACGCGACGCGTCCTGAAATCCTTTGAGTGCCTCGTTGCGAGGAGGACTTACGTTTTATAACGGACGCGCTGAAGATATATCGAGGCTTTAGAAGACAGGAGGGTGTGGGTCGGAAACAGAGCTCTATTAGTTTTTAGACGTTATATTAAAGATTCACCGATAAACTACATGATGAATGATACACGGGAAATGGCTTTTAGGGAAATTCCCCCATCTGCAATTCTTATCAAAGAGATCACGGTCAATTGATATTTACATTTGATCTTATTAACTTACTACTCTTCTTATTCGACAGTTTCTCCGAATAATTCATCGTTAACTGCGAAGCTTATTGAAGCTGGAGTCGATTTTAAAATATGTAAACGTATCTTACAGGAAAGCGTCTTTCGTCTAAACTCCAGTCAATATTTATTCTTGGCGTCTTGAATTCTGTATTATCTGCGAGGTGTCTCGAGCGTGATTCGCTTCTTGCTTAAATCGCCCAGGAAACACGATGAAAATGCGTTTTAAAATGCAATAATTGCGCAACGCGGTGTACAGAATAGCAGAGTGCATTCCGGTGTGAAGTTGGTATGCAAATTGCGTTTGGCGCGGTAATCGGAGAGTTGCCGGGCAAAATCAAAGCGACAATAGACGATGGCTTCCGGCGAAACATTCCGTCCCGGAAGAGAGAGTCTCTCTCCCTCTCTCTCTCTCTCTCTCTTTCTCTCGCTCGTTCTTGAGGGTGCTTTGTTCCAGAACGACGAATTTGCGCAGCCTGGGAAACCGTTTATGAGACGCCTATGAGATGCGTTTTTCTTTGAAGTTTCGCCGCCGGAAACCGGCCGATAAATCGGAATAAATAATTTTTATCGGACGGAGAAACTAAATCACAGCCGTTTCTGTATTTCGCGGGTCGTTTTCGAGTAACAGTGCCCTCGGGGAAAAAAGCAGGAAATATTGTCGCGCGGGAAAATCGCTCGGTAGTGAGCGAAAAAAGGTTGAAAATTGGAAGGAAGAATATTTAGCGATGCAGTTATATTCTCTATTTTTTTTTATTTCTACTTGAAAATGGAATCTCGTGAAAGGAGGAACATTGGTGAAAGTACGATCTGAACACAGTAGCGGTATGTGTTTTTATTTCTTTTTTATCATCATCGGAGGGACAGGAAGAAAACAGGAAATTTGACAGAAGTGGTCCCTGATGGAATGGTAGCGAAATTCTCAAAATTCAAGATAAAAGATAAAAGGAAATTTATGAAGGATCGGGAACACTGAGACACTCGAATGTTGTAGGCCATAAATTATCCTTGAATTAGCAATTGATCATAATTAAACATTTGTATTTAGTCTATATTGTAAATTTATATTAAAAAAAAAAAATAAAAATAACCGACTGGCGGAAGCTTAAACAACACGCGAGAATTATTTAACTTGTTTACAAAATTAAATATACAAATTTATTATGATTGACGTTTTAAAAAAAGAAAGGTCAAGGCGGGTCTGATAAAAAGGCAGGGTTAAATATTGATGCATTCGAGCATCTCGTGTATGTCTCGTATACGGGAGTGGTCGAGCGAACCCGGAATTTCGGTCCCGTGGGAATGAAAACAGGCTAGTGTACGTGACAATACACTAACCTGCCGTGGAGGATGCACCCTGAGGAGCACCCAACCATCCTGATGACCAACCTGCTGCTGTCCCGCCGATGTTCTGCTGCTGCTCCGCCAGCAGTCTCACTGTTAACGTGTACGTTAGCAACATAACCCCCAGGGGGATGTAGAAACATATTATGCTGCCAATTAACTTGTAAAGGGGGTCCGGAATCTGACATTCCCCGTCCACCAACACCGAATCATCTTCCTGAAACAAGACGAGGATAGTAATCACTGTTCAACCTGTATTATAATATAATTATATTATCGTATATAATTTGAAAGATATAAAAAAGAAGGGAGAGTAGGTAGATACTTTTGTCTGCGACGTATTAATTAAAATTAACGTTAACACGGTGGTTACTCGTAAAATTTTCATTTTGGTAGACAGGAATATAAAATAATTATAACCGCGTAACCGCAGAATAAGAAAGAAATAATTTCACTAGTAGGACGAAAAATTAGTAAAAAAAGAAAACATCGGATGCTCGTCCCGCTGAATTACGATGAAATGTTGATAATGATGAAATTTTATCTTCCGCGCATCCAAGCACTTATTTGTGGCGTGAGCTTTTGTTATACAATCGTACGATCGTAATTCGATTGTTATGAGCGATTGCACGATCGCGCAAATGGGAATCGGGAGACAGGATTCGAGAGCCAGGAATCAGAGACACGATTTTCTTGTACATTTCAGGACTCCGGAACAATGTCCCAGTGTTGTCTCGCTTTTGGCGGAGAGTTACAATCCTCACGTGAGATACGGCGCGGCGATGGCTCTGGGTATCGCCTGCGCTGGCACAGGCTTGAAGGAAGCTATCGCGTTGCTGGACCCAATGACGAACGACCCCGTGAACTTCGTCAGGCAAGGCGCGCTGATCGCCTCCGCAATGATCCTGATCCAGCAGACGGAATCTACATGTGCCCGCGTCAAAGATTTCCGAGCTCTATACGCCAAGGTAGTAGTGGACAAACACGAGGACGTTATGGCGAAGTTCGGTGCGATTCTGGCGCAAGGAATCATCGACGCCGGTGAGTCCTCGCCGAATTCCTCGCGCGTCACCGGATCTAGCCGGTGCGGAGGAGTTCGGATCCTCGCTGATCCACCACAGAATCCTTGTGACTTCCGAAACCACGTCTTTCAATTCGCATAATCTTTTCTCGTATCAAACTCTTCGGAATCCTGAAAGTTTCCCTAATCTGCGCCAACAAGCATCCTTCGTCTTGATCGGCACAGCTTCTTAGAGTCCCGATTATCCTTTCTCCCTCTCTCTCTCTTTCTCTCTCTCTATTTTTCTTGAGACGGTTGCGAGAGCACAGCCGCGAAATAAAAACACGAGGACTTGCGCCTTCCTCAGGTGGCCGCAACGTGACCGTGTCGTTGCAATCGAGAACGGGTCACACGAATATGCTGGCGGTGGTCGGAGCCTTGGTGTTCACCCAATACTGGTACTGGTTCCCGTTGGCGCACTGCCTGGCCCTGGCCTTTACACCCACGTGTCTGATCGCGCTCAACGCCCAACTGAAGATGCCCAAGCTGGAGATCAGATCGAACGCCAGACCGAGTGTTTACGCTTATCCCGCGCCCCTCGAGGAAAAGAAGCGAGAGGAAAGGGAGAAGGTCACCACCGCCGTGCTCAGCATCGCAGCGCGTGCCAGGAGACGGGAGTCCGAGAGGAGGGCCAGGGATTCGCACGAGAAGATGGACGTGGTTAGTTGAAGGGAAACATTGTTTACTCGCCTGTCCTTTTCCTGGCGAACACGCTCGGCGAGGAGTTCCGATAAGGAGTGTCCCAGGGATTTAGTCCCAGGGATTTAGTTTTGATATCGAGGCTTCCGTATAACGCTCGAATCCGGGGAATCCGTCCTTCAATTGCGGGGTCGCCGGGAATCTCGGTCGTCTGAATTTTCTCATACGGCGTCTTCTCTCGCGAAAGTGATTCAAGATTTTGTTTAATTTTTACAGTCACTTCATATGGGAAAAAAATTGCAAGAATGCGAAGGGATTATTGGTATACTATTTAAGAACAATGGTTCTTCTGTATATCGTGGAACTATTGTTCTTTAATAGTATACTAGTGATTTTTTCGTATTCCTGTAGTTTTTTTCCCATAAGGAACGGCTTGTCGATACTCCTCGAACTTCCGGATCTCGAAACTTTCGGACCCGTTAGCTGAAGGATTGTGGAATTTTTAGATGAATTTTATCATTATAATTACTTCGAGTATCCTATCGAGTTCTTGCGCGCGATATATTTTGAATTTATTGATTTCGAAATTTTTCGTACTTCAAATTGTTGACCGACCTTGCGACTGTACGAATTTCGGGGGTCTCTATATTCTAAATTTCCACGAATGTTTAAATATATCAAGCGTCAAGTTAGAAGAGTTATTATTATACATCTTCAATATATTAATATTATTTAAAATATTATTATTTAAGTAGCACTGGAACATTCGTGCCTATTCCTTATGGTTTATAATTTTTTGATGTTTTAAAATATAGGAGCTTCATACATGGAATTTAGTCATATATCTTGAAGAACAGAATTTCTCACACCTGTTTTGTCAAAGAACCAAATCTATTTTCTCTAAAATGCTGGAGATCCATTAGGAATATCTTACCTCGGAACTTTATAATGCACGGAATATTAAAGGCACGGAAAAAGACACGCTAAGAGATTTTAATTACGTCGCCTGTCGCGATGAAAAGTGCGAAGGGTTGTTTCATAGGAAGAGAAAATAATGAAAAATTGCAGGATCCACCCTCGGAGACGAAGGAACTGCCGGAAGTGAAGGAAGCATCGTCTTCCAAGGAGAAAGATGAAAAGAAGAAGGATAAGGACGAGGAGAAGGAGAAGGAGAAGGAAAAGGAGAAGAAGGAGACTAAGGAGACCAAGGAGCCTAAAGAGAAGACCGAGAAGAAGGGCAAGGATGAGGAGAAGGAGAAGAAGGAGCCGGAACCGAACTTCGAGATTGTTCAAAATCCCGCTCGAGTTTTGCGTCAGCAATTGAAGGTTATTCAGTTGGTCGAAGGTAGTCATTACGTTCCCGTCAAGGATATTCAAATTGGTGGCATCGTCATGGTCAAACACATCCAGACCGATACTGAGGAGGAACTCGTCGAGCCTGTCGCCGGTGAGTAATCGATCTTGAATTCATTCGTTTCAGTAACGAGATCGAGACATCTTCTTAAATTTGGAAATTCAGCGAATGTAATATCTTTTTCGAAAAGAGAATTATTCGTGAATATTAGCGTAGGCAAAATTTACGTCAAATTGAGTATAGTTATTAAATTTTCGTTTTCATATCAGTTCAAAAACCATTAAAAATAAAAGTGATTGCGGTATACTAAAGTAATTCGAAGATTTGTCACGCGTTGCAACTTTTGACGGGTCAATTAATCCCGAATGCACGAGCTCGTAATTGAGTGGGTGGCAGTTCGATTCATTTTTTGCCCGACCACTGAGCAAGCGAGTGAAGGCGTGTGCTGTGAAAGCTTCCGGTTTGTTTCAGCCTTCGGGCCGAAGCCCGACGAGGAGAAGGAAGCCGAGCCGCCCGAACCCTTCGAATACACCGAGGATTAAGGGGCGAAAACACGCGTCGCCTCGTTCCGTCATCCTGACACGCCCGTCATTCGTCATCGCAATGGAATCGCGATACATTCGTCCTCACTTTCCGTTAATATCACACGTCTGTTTTTTATATTCATCGCGATTTCCGTCTACGTGTCTAATTAGCGAAGTACTGCGAAGTCTAATAAATTTATTGCGTCGAAGACACCGGTGTTATCAATCATTCACCTTGCCGCCCGTTAATGAGATCTCCCAGCCGAGAAAATGAATTAACGAATAGCTTGCGAATTTAATTATTTACAGAATTATGAATGGAGATTTTACGAGATAATGCACGCAGCGCGATTACACTTCTTTTTACATCCCTCAGGGAACAACTTTATGGGGCAACTACGCTACGGGAAGTGGAGTGTACAAAGGGAGAATTCAGGATATTGTTGCGAAATTATTCTTCACAAAATGCGCGACGGTTTATAAGTAAACCAACTGTCGGAGTTCTCACGACTCCCGTTCTCTTATAAATTATTTACGAATGTTAATTAATGTCGTAGACGAAGAGGTGCGGAAAATTGTCAGAGATAAAGAGAGAGTGAAAACACGGGCAAAGAGGGAACAATCGTAGTTACTCTTGCAGTTTTATTTGACCACTTTTATTTCTACATTCCCCGCGAGAGACCACCGAGGGGAATTTCCATGAAGCAACAATTCTCCATAATTCATTGTATTCATCACTAAAGTTTGATGCGGAGCTCGTGGGTGGTCCATTACCCACCACCCATCCATCCCCCTTTCGCCGGGTAGACATGAATCTTGCCTGAAGTACACTTTCGTCCTCAGTCACCGTCGCCATTAATGGTCAGCTCGTATTCCGGTTCCGTAGCGACGATGATCGAGCGAAGGCCGTAACGCTCGCTGATGAGTGCAGGGAGATGCAACCCTCTGCTGCAAGATTGCGCGCACGTGTATGTCCGCGCGTGTGTGTCGGCACGTACCGGCACGTGTTCGCCGAACGTCGAAGCGTCGAGCGTTCCGCTCGACGTCAGTCGATAATACTCGACGCGACAGTCGAAGTCAGCCCGAGACGAGGTGTCATTACGTTCTTTAATTTTTCACGTCGGGATTTATAGGACGGGAAAGGAGAGCGAACGGGCGCACGACGACGGCGCAAGCCGGGATATCCGAGAGAACCCCAGGATCCGGTTAGTTGAGACCTCGAAAGTGGATGGGTGGATACTTAAAAGTGTATATCGACGCGCCGGGAATTCAAAACAGCCAAGTATTTTCGGATCTCCTTCTACAAGATCTCCCGAAGAATTTCGGACTCGAGTATAGACGGGAGTCTCGCGAATACTCGCATTCTTGGCGAGTCCTGATTACGGAAACGAAAAAGCCAAGCTCGATGCTCGCGGGGTAACTCACTTGAACGAGATAATATTGAAACAGACGAGAATGCGAAATATTTCTGTATAACCGGGATCGGAATATTTTTGTCCTCCATCGCCTTCTCTCTCTCTCTCTCTCCCTCCCTTTGTTATCTTTCTCTCTCGACACCGCTACCACGTCGGGCGTATTTTAGTCTGCGCGTCGGATGGAATTTTGAATGAGCACGGTTACCGCGAAATTCAGATCGATACCCCGTAAGAAAACGCGCCTGGTAAATGGTGCTGCCGCGAAGTTGCTGAAACTTGTTCGACAAACTCGTCGATGGGTTGCGGCGTGTTCGTCTCGCCAAGAAACGAAAGTAGCTCGGCATTTGCGAGAGAGCAGAGAAAGAGAGAACTGCTTGCCAGCAGCTTCTGAACGACGATGAACACACCCTCCCGGGTAAAGAAAATAACCTGTTAGACGTGTACACGCGCTCCCGTAAGCATCCCGAGGAAGCCGTAACGTCGACCGGTGTGCTGGCCGGGTTACTTCCCAGACCGAATTTACAGTCGTGTTTTTGTTCGCGAAAATTGAAGGCGACCGTTTAATTACCTAGTCGTTGCCTCCCGGGCGCGTCGTTTCGCCTCTTCTTTCTCGCGGCGCGACGGATTTTTCTCCGCGTATTTTACAACAACAGTATGATACGATAATGAGCTTGTCTGTAATAATTAATGTTATTAAGAGGTCAAAAATAACGAAACGCCTTAAGTGATTGCTTCCCGTTAAAATTTGCCACACGTATCGTTGTCGTTTTCATATCGTACGTTCGTTTAAATCTTAAGGAGTTTAGAGAGAAAAGAAAGAGAAAGAAGGGATGAAAACAACGGACGCATTAATTATAAAGTTATAAAATACAGTTATAAAATAAAGTATTGCAACTTTTAATTAAAAAAATAATATAATTAAACAAGCTAATGGCATAAGAAGCACGCGTGCTTGTACGTTCCATTGTTCATAATATTATCAATTATAATTTCACATCTATTATATTATAAGTAAGAGAGGAAAAAGAGAGGGAGAGAGAGAGAGAGAGAGAGAGAGAGAGAGAGAGAGCTTTATTATTTTACAATCTGAAAATCAATTGAACCGTAAGATAATCGCGTTAAATGCGCGGAATATCATACAAGGATAATACGCGGAGCTATTTGAAATGCAAGTTGCGCTTGTCCGCTGCATTTCGCGGCGCAGTCTCGACGGCGAGGTTTTCCACGACAATATATTTAATACGCGATTTTTGAGGGCAATTGCGGCGTAAATGCAGCAGCGAGCGGCCGCGGCAGAAATGTTGTTGTGCAAGCGAGCGAGCGGCTGAAGGGTTAGTTAGAAATTTACGAGCGGCGGCGCTCCGAAACAGCAGACGCTGTTTTATAATGTAGCGTCGCTTCATTTCGCGCATTAATTTCGCCCGTCGGGAAAATATCGCCGGTTTCGTGCCGTTGCTCGACTCGGCCGGGCGGCCGATGAAAAACGGCGGATGCACTGCCTCGTATAAATCCATCTGCTCTTATCCCGCGCGTCGAATGATCGATGAGCAACGCTTCCCGCGGACGGCGATAAACTTTTGCGGCGGCACCGGGACCAACATCAATAGCATTGATGGCTTCACGTGTGAAATTGATACTTGCGCATCGATCTTTCGTAAAGTAATTTTTACAAGCGCCCCGAAAGGGGCAGCGCGCTTTACGCGCGTTGTCGGAAGTTGTGTGTGTGTGCGGTGTGTGTGGAAGAAGTTCAGCGCTACTATTCAGTTATTTAAGCCATCTTTTGTCACCTTTCCTTGATAACTCCCTAAAAAATTCATTATTGTCCAAAATAGGTCACCACAGTAATCACTACACTTCCTTTCTTTCCTGTAAAATATATGTCTTATATACAGGGTGACCCAACATAAGGAGATCTAAATATCTCCTTTGTTTTTAATGATTTATGAAATATTTCGAGCACAATTTGAATGGTTTCGAAAGAGGAATATTTTTGTGGAAGGAAATTTCTTTCGGTCATTTAAAAAATTTTTTTAAGGCACCCATATTTAGACCCCCAAGATGTTTTCCTTGTGCTAGGACAGCTTGTATAGAAGAAAAGGTGATATTGTGGCCTTTGTAGATATTATGGCCCTCCTTAATATCTCCACTATCAGTGGACGAATTCGCGATTACTTATGCAATCGTTTGTTTAGTAGCCCGTCGTTACGCAGTGGCGCTAATATGCCCATACACAAAAGCCGTCATTTATTATAACACATTTTTACTTTCGAGCATTTCAAAACATTATCAAGATACATTTTAACATTTAATGATATATGCTTCCACATTCTTTTTAAGCGTTATATCATATACGAATATATATACATTTGAATGTTTGTTCGTTGTTTAACGTTTTATTTCGTTATATACATTTCGAGTTATGCCAAATTAAACAATAGCATGGCAGTTTGCTAATTTGGCGCCTCACTAGAATAGATTTCATACAGGTTCTTTTTCAAGGTTTTCATGTCGAAGTAATTATTTGATGAGTCAATAATTCAAGTTAAGTTTAAAAATCTATTCGTTTTGTAGAAATTATCTTTTTCACAGTTTGTATTTATCTTCTGACAAATAAGTCGGTATTTACATTAAAAATTCATGGTTATATTCATTGTTGTTCTTTCTAAGAATTTATTTTGAATAAATATATAAAATATTCAAATATATTTAAATCTATTTTAGTGGGAGGGAGGCACATTACCACCCTTGTTTCTCTCCGCTCCATTACGTAGTGTCGCCACATTTTTATAAATAACGTCCTAAGTAATAAATATTACATAACTTCTAAAATCGATTGAACAACACTTTGACGAAAATGCAATCGTCAAGTTTTCAATTTATAATATTGATTATTAATAAAATTATTGTATAAAATATAAATGGAGAATCATAATACCACTTTTTGCTGTATTTTTGCCGTCTCTCTTAATAAAACTGCTCTGAAAGCGTACTTGTTTTGTATCATTCATACTCTTGATTTTGTTATTAACATTTAAACCGTACTATGAAAAGAACATGCTATATGTTAAGTTATTAAAAAATAAACCCAAAAAGATAAGGGCTTTTTTGCTTAAATAATCTTAATTATTCTCAAAATTTGATTAAAAATGTCACTTTTGTCACTATTTTAATATCTGAGAGGTCACTTTTTGTCACCTTTTCTGAGAGCAGTCACTATTTCACTTTTTTAGTTCTGTTCTGGCTGCGCTGGAAATGTTTCATATAATACAATAAGAATGATCCTGAAAGCCAAGTTTTGCGGCACGTTCGCGCGTTGTAGAAATGGTCCCCAATATAAATTCCACACAGGAAAAGAGAGAGAGAGAGAGAGCGTGTCGTACGCGACACGGAAAGAGGAAAGGGATATTAATGCGCGAAATTCAACATTCGCGGCACGGAGCTGAAAGCGTACCATCGCCGCCGCCTTTCGATCCTTGCCATCGGAAAAAACCTCCCACATCCGATCGAAAGCAGATTACGAAAATAGATTCCTGTTTTTCGACCGAGCGCGGTGATAAGCGCAGGATAAAAAATTGTGTCACGCGGTCACCAAGACGAGCGTACGCCCGGCTCACAGCTGCAGACGCGGCTCTTACACTTCAACTCCTCGTATTTAACGAGCAGCCGCTTTGAATCGAGGGGGTGGTGAGTCGCGAGAGTGATTCTCACCGTTGAATTGTTCAACAGCTGAAACGTCGCGATACGATTTCATGGATGCGATTTCGAGACACCCTGTGCATAATGGATAGACCGGCTTACCTTGGAGTACATTAAGCTCAGGGGTAAACTCATGGCGATGCTGAGGAGCCACACGATGATAATCTTCAAGATTACTCTTCGTCTGGTCTTGTTGCGCCCGAACTTCATTGGATAGCGCAGACTCAGGTAGCGGTCCACGCTTATAGTGCACAAGTGCATTATGCTCGCGGTACAAAACAGGACGTCGAGGCAAATCCAGGCCAGGCAATAAACCGACGACAGCGGAAAATATCCTGCAAACAAAGTAAATCATCCCCTCGTATACTCGGAACGCGGGCTAATTAAGCCTTAACTCAATTAGCGGCGTCTTGACTCGTCCGGATATATTACAATTTCACGCGACACTTCGTCCTTGTCGCGGTTTTTATTCGTACGCATAAAAATGCCGGTGCTCCCTACATATTTTTAATATTACGACGCAACGTGTATTCATACAGAGGTTACTCTTAGCGCTGTTTAATACAATAATCAAAATTAATAATTTCTCTTTCCCTTCCTCTCCTTTTCTCGCCCGTTCCGTACGGAAAAACATATCTATGGAAATGTACTCTTTTAAATATATCGCGGAGATCAATTTTTATTTATCGTAAAAACAATCCCGTATTTTTGATATCATAAATATTGGATTTTGCGAGATGTTATGAATATTAGACATGTGAAAATTCATTTATCGTTGATTGAAACCGTTATCGGCGTGTCTCGACATGCGTAGCTTAATATCGAGGTGATATCGATACTGGCATGCCCGATAACGATAGACAAGCAATTTGCATGCGTAGTTTGTTAAGTAAACTTCGTAAAGGGCGCGGCAATTTTCCTCCAATCTCCGCTAGATTGCATTCGAGGCAATTCGGCGTCATTCGATATTAAATTTTCGACGATACACGTAAATGGTGGAATATTATTGCAAATAGAAACGCCGTTATCCCGCGAGATTGATGCTACAACGATCTTCCTGTTTCTCTACTCCCTTCAACTTTGTTTAATAATTAATTTTCACAGCAGCTTTCCCAACTTCCGCGGGGACTTTCGTCCTTTTTCAATGATTCATTTTTGCAAACTGCCAAAGGCTGTAATTAATACGCCCACTCTACGTTAATAAACGTTTTACGTTTAATGAACGGAGTCTGCAAAAACTTTAGTTTGCCGAGCGCAACTTCCAAAGGTTACTCGCTAATCATTTTACTCGTATAATTAATATGTAATAAATATTCTCACTTCGCAGTTCTCGACGAGCGAAGCTGTACTCTTTATTAACGTGTAAGTAGGGGTTTTACCAAAACTAAGCTCGGCTTAACGGCGGTGATCCGACGGTGATAAGAGCGTTATCTGTGTTTTAAGATACGAATTAAGGAGTTCGCATTTTTATTTCTGAGCGCGAATGTGTGTAAAAAGAGATAGAATCTCATTCCGCGCTCGTGTTTCCCGTTTCAACAAGATTCTCGTCAACCGCAGGCAAAATCGGCCTCTCGGTCTCTATTGTACGCTCTGAAATGCCGATTTATGCCGATGGATATTGCAAACAAATCGCTCGCGGCGCGATGTTTGTACAACGGTGGTGTGAATTATAAGTGGGGCTTTCTTTGGGAATAATTGATCCACTTGCGCGCGAATCGCCGGGGATGGGCGACGACGGTTTTGCAGAGTGGCTAAAATCACGAGGGTACACGCGAATGCATTAATAACCGGTGAAATACTAGATCGTCAGTACACAGAGATAATCCGGTGGCGCATGAATATGCAGTTCAGGGTGCCCGGGCACGGTAATTTCGTTCGACACGCGGAGTTGTGTTAATTCCACGCTCTTTCGTGAATTAACCGCTCGACTGTCGCTCCGTTCCAGGAGATGAGAGAGATAGAGGCAATAGAAAGAGAAACAGAGAGAGAGAGAGAGAGAGAGTCGTCCCCGGAACAGTCGTCCTTGGGGAGGACGATCCCGCGAACGCGACACCACGCGCGAAATTGGCATTACAGCGTGAAATTTAAACTCCTCGACAAAGACAAGAGGACTTTGAGTTGAAGGATTAACCGTTGTTTCGCTGATGGTCCCTCATCCATTGAGTAGCTCTCGCTTGATTAATCGGTGTACATTCAAGAGTTAATCCCGTTACCGTTCGCTGTACACACGCAGAACGTATTAGAGAGACGTTTGATTCTGTTGCGAAGGTATCAAGTTTGAAAAAGCGAAGAGATTATTAATTAATATTATTTGCGGAGAAGATGGAAGTTGAGTTAATATGACGATAGCCAAAATAATATGACGAACAAGCCAAATGCATTTCGAAGGACAGAGTTTCTGAAAAATTTCTGACAGAATTTAAGAATCGAATCTGGTTCATTATCGAGTCGAAATTTTGGTTTGGTAATGAAATTTTGGATTGCAAGTTGAAGACCGATTTCCCGGACGATGAGCCGTCAATGAGAAAAAGAGAGAGTCGTACACGAGTCTCGGACGAAGACAGATGTATGATGAATCCGGGCGCGAAATTAAAAGATTTTACCGATTAACTCAGAAGCGTTGTAAATGGCTTTTATTAAACGCGAAGATTTCTTAAACGCGTGTCTTGATTTTCAAAATGTTACGCTCACGCCCGAGAATAAAAATGAAGACACATGGATATAACCACTATTATTCGAATATTAGATATGTTAACATAAAGGACATCCAATGACTGAAAAATGACCAGCATATATAAATCTTTTAAATGACGTTACATTGACGTTCTTATGTCACGTCTTTACGACGTAATATTTCGGTTCTATGCTTTATTTCATGTCAACATTAAAGTCTAAAGAATAATGTTAGTTCTTAATCATTTTTAGTTGTCTTTTTTCAGCATATAAATTATAACATTTTACTTCAACGGGGTCGACATGTGGGCCTTAAAAGGTTAATTTAACTAATCTTTTATCTCCATGTTAATTTTTCACCCGTCGCTATCGGTTCTCCCTCGAACCCGAATCTTATTCTACATTTCGTACTTATTCCCTGACGAAGAATCATTCTACAAGGAAAGGTTATCTAGCATCTCGACTTACCAAACTGGCGTCGAAATCGTTCCTCCGTCTTTAGTGTGTACTTACTTCCTCCCTTTATTTCCGTGCTTGTCGACTGTGTTTCGTGACGCTATCATATTAAATAACGCGTCGCGATAACGGGCCTGTAAGATCGCGTCGCACCCGATAAGCTGTGATAATTTAATTTCGATGAAAATTTTATCCACGAGAGACGTGGCGCGGATTCGTGAACGCACGCAAATGTGGCGCCACGAAGGCGCGCGCTTCGGCCACCTTCGGCGATCGTCGGTCGGTCCCGCCGTCAGATCGAGCGCCACAGCGATCGCGTCGCAAGCATTCTCCCGTTCCTCCCTTTATTCTTCAGTATTTTGGCCGAATTTTTCGTGAGTATCGCGATCCCAACGTATAAAACAATGCGTACATAGATCTCCGACAATCGTGCATGATATGTCCTAATTCTGCTGCAGATAATCCGTACGAGAAGCGAGAGAGGCAAGCGAATCTGCACGCACCCTCTCTTTCTCTCTCGCTCGGTCACCTTCGTCGATACATTCCTGCTCGTTCTCGTCGTTTCTCCAGCTTTTTGGCTGGATTTTCGCGAGCCCTCGTCATATACTAAATACTGCGTCACAGTAACAGGTACGTGAGATCACATCGCGCCCGATAAGCCCCGGCAATTTCAATTCCGTAATAAATAGCAACACGATCCGTCGATTCAGCGAAGGCACGCGAACGTACGACGCCGCGAAGTCGCTTCGGTTATCTTAATCTTCTCGGCCGCCATGTTGACTTTTCGCGGTTTGCGCGCGTAAACTCCGCTATACGTGGTCCCGTCGCATTACGATCGTGCTGTGATCGTCGTAGCCGCGGATATTATATTTCACCACATATTTTATCGTCGCGAATACGCGTATCTATATCGCGACGCACGCCGTATTCGTTGACCTTAGATCAGTCACGACAAGAGATATTTACTTTCGCTCGAACTTGTTTCCTTTTTTCATCTGATTCCGAGAATCTCTTTTGAAAGGAAGTTTGTGGGATTTATTCACGTTGATACACCAACAGATTGGTTATAACTTTATTTGGAATTACAGATCGCGCGTTCGAGTGAGAATCATGAGTATGTCGAGTGGAATTTGGCGAGAGGAATAAGAACACCAGGAGGAGGAGAAGAGCTAAGAGGAGGAGTGCTTCCTGTAGATGCAGCTACGAATGGTTATAGACATGGAGAGAACTTCAAATCCCGAGTTTGGTTAGTACTAGATGATAGTATTCCTCAAAAATTCGTCTGAAATAAATGGCACAAACGATGATTATTTCAACACGTATGGTCACAAAAAGATTGCAACACATTTTTTTATGCAACGCATCTCGTATCCAGTAGGAAAATGTATCTCCAGATAATTGCTAAAAAACAAATTTTTCTATTGAACACGAGATGCGTTCCGGAATCAATAAAAGAAAGTGTTGCAACATTTTTATGACTGACTATACAGAATAAAAAACATTTTGTACTTGTGTTAAAATCAGTTCTTGTTAAAATTTGTGTGTTAAATTTTTAACATACAATTTAACATATTGTGTTTATATCATCTTAATGTATTTTATGTTGATATTCCCTCTCGATATTCTATATGTGTAAATGTTAAAACATTTTATACTTATCAATTAACATATGGATGTTTAATTTTGTGTTAATTTTTTACATAATATTTATGTTACTTTTTAACATATTCATTTTGGGTTAAATTAACACAAAAATTTATGGATCGTTTGAAATCTGTTAAATTTAACCTAAAATTTTTTCTGCGTATCCGCAACTCGAAAATATGATTCATGATGCGATAACACGTATGAATGCACTTTACAAATTCGTTGAATGAGAAATAAATGGACCCAACAAGTTTTTAGCTTCTTGGCGAGACGACAAATGCGAGAACGTGTTAAATGATCGTCGTCTTTAGAAATTGGAATTCACTGGGACTGGATTACGAGCTTGGAACGCATGAAGTAACCCGTCGGGTTTAGAAATTAGATGTCGCGAAAACGCGGATACACGCGAAAGTTCGAAGTAATCGTTGTGCACGACAATTAGAATTTGTGAAACGGGGAGTGCACACGAAACGGTCGCCGACACGCAAAGTTGGAATTCCTGAAACGCGGGAATACGCGACGGAATGTGCGAAATAACCGGCGCGTTTAAAAATAAGGATGCGTGTGGCACTTGGAAATACGTATAAAGCCCGACACAACGAATGCGTTTAGAGATTGAAGTCTCGTCCGACAGGCGGACTTCATAAGCACGAACATATGAAATCGTTATCACGTGTTGGGATCGGAATTCGGCGAATGGAAATACGCGAACGTACGAAATATAGTCGACGGGTTTCGAAATTAGGAGTTGCTTATATGTACAAGCGACCGAAATTGTCGGGCTAGACATGAAATTCCGCGGAAAATACGGGTACGTAATACGTGAGCGTATGTAATAATTGACGTGCTTTAAAAATAAGATTCCGCGAATCATAAATACGTCGAAATTCCATATAATCGCATCGCATTTAGAAATTAGAGTTCACGCAACGGGAATACACGAACGTGTGACGTAATCGTCGCGTTAGGAATTGGATTTCGCGAAACGGGAATTCTCGCCTACATGTGAAATGTGTATATAATTTGCCGGATTTTAAAATTAGAATTTGCGTAATAGAAGTGCGCAAATGGACTGAATGATTGTCAGATTAGAGGTTGAAATTTATGAAGGCGTACGCGAGCCTGTGAAATAATTGACGGGTTTTAAAATGCAGATACGTGAGTCGGGAACGTTTAAAATTTCGATAGCCATCGCATTTCGATATCTTACGCCACACAGTATGCATATTAAGAAATTTGGTATTAAAAATGGATTAATGAAATTTTTGTGTTACTTTAACAAGGTGAACGTGTTAAAAAGTAATATGTTAACAAGGTAAATAAATGTAAATTTAGCATATATTTTTTAATATATTCCCCAAGTTAAAGTAACACAAAAATTCTAATAGATCGTTTTTAACAATTAAATCAATTCAAATAAATATTAATTAAAAATTTTATATCAATTAAGAATTTTTTATTATGCGCGTAAACGCAATCGTATATTGATGATGGTTAAATAATAAAAATGTAATTATGTTAGTCGATAAGTACTAAGCATAAGAAATTTGCAAAAATTAGAAACAGATTACAATTGTATCGTTTCACGACGTTCCTTTAATTTCTTTCAAAATGCTTTATTCTGCAATTATGTCCATAAAAAAGGACTTGTAAAAGATCACGCTGTAAAGAGTTAAGTATCTAAAGCGCCGAAGAATCCGTGATTCTTCCAGCGAGCATTGCACTGCATCTGCGAAATAAAATTGCGGAACGAATTACTGAGCGACTCATTTCCACCTCTGTGACGGAAGTATATTTACAATTAGGGTCCCTTTTTGCGAAGTTGAAAAAAAAGTGAAAACTAACGAATCCCTGTTTTACTTTCATTAACGTCGCGCGATGGACATTCGTTATCGAATTTTTCGCACTCGCGATGTTTAATTCGCGCAAATCGCTTTCCGCGCGCGTAAAATTAAAGTTACCAATCGCGTAAAAAATTGTACCCACTAATTCGCGGTACAGTAAAAATAATTCCCTAAACTTCTGTTCTCCCCGCTTGTGTTTTTCATATTCAATTAAATTTGAATTTCAATTAATTGTATAAAATCTATTTTAATATAATTTCCTTTGTGTTATTTTCTCCTTGTTATTTTTATTTCGTCAACTAGATTTATGCATCAAGCTGGAATTAACTTGAATTAAAAATCTTGCTCGCGACTAATCTGTATTTTTCTATAGAGGAGATGGTGATATTATAGCTCTTCCATTTACATTTTGTACAATAACTTTATTAATAATCAATATTTTTAATTAAAAACTTAACAATTACATTCGTCAAAGTGATAGAGAAGTAAAATGTTAAATAACGAGCAAAATATTCAAGTGCACATTTATTTGTGTGATAATAAGCTCAAATTTAAGAAGAACCAGGAAGCATATATCATTAAATATTAAAATATATTCTGAAAATATTTCTTGAAAATGAAACGCTCGAAAGTAAAAATTCGTTGTAACAAGTGCTCGTTATTGTGCATTAGTATATTAGCACTACTATTAGCATAATGATTGGAAACAAATTATATAGCATAAGTGATCGTTAGAATTTGTCATCTAATAGCGGAGATATTAAGGACTACCATAATACTTACAGAAACTAATAATAATACTACTTTCCCCTCTAATAACATCCGTGGAGGGAGTACACGGACGAATCTTAGATCATATATTCAGAAATTCTTTCCAGTCGGAAGTCCGCGTTTTTCGCGTTTGATCGAATTTAAATTTCGGCAATTTCTCCGGCAAATCGATCAATTAATGTAATTGAACTTCATTCCACACCTCGATTGAATCCGATCATCGCGCATAGATACGTTCCTGCTCACAGGAGATTCGATGAAGGACTCAGATTGCTCGAAGCAATCTCGCAAAAGCCGCAGACACACCGGAAGCCGTACCTTCCTCACGAAAACTCGCGCATCGAACTGTCATATATTCCGCGAGCTTTCATAAAGTTATGCGAAACGCGTCGTCGAGTTTCGCCGTTTGACATTGCAGCGTGATGTGCTCCCCGCACGCTGCATCTCTGCGCATTATTAAGACAAGACCCAAGAGGAAAGTTCCATTGTTATCAACAGCGATAAGCTAATTAGAAGCCCGACGCGCCTTCAGCGTCGAATTTTCCTGTCACTTCCCGCGTTTACCCGACTCGCGTCAAGAATTTCATCCTTCAACTGCTCCTGTCCTTGCTATCAGATCAATCGTGATGAAATCTTGATCTTTATTAGCATACTTTGTTTTTTTTATTATCATATTTGTGAAGAAACATTAATTTTGCAACTACATCTTGCAACGCATTAATCTTGAAAATGATATTTAGGAAAATATATTTATATTATCATGGATATATTTCTCCTCTCTAACGAATTATCCTTCGATTAGAGAAAAATTCTATTGAGAGATCAATTGATTTCTGCTCGCTTATTCTGTACTGGAAAGAATAGAAACCTGTCTCATATTTTTTCGAAATTTTCTTGAAATTATAACGAAAAAGTGATACTTGCAGCGATAATCCCGATAATCCGAACTTCGTCGTATTAATCGCTCGCCGAATATTACGGATGTTAAATATTTCGCGGAGATAATCTCAGTTGCAATATTTTCTTTTTTCTAATAGAGGATTAATTAGAAAATTAAATTCCGACGAGACCCGATAATTGTACAGGTGGTGATCGAAAATCGATATCCCCCTTTCTGCCGTCCGTACTTCCGTTACGTTACGTCACTATCGATTTAGCCTGTGTCAATTTGACACTTCAAGTTTCAAATTTACTTCGTCCCTATTCCCCGTCGCTTATGGGCTATTGTACGTTTTAACAATTCCGTCGGACCTATATATAGTGGTCTATAGTAAGTTTCGGAGGATCCACGGATTTAACAATGCGAGGATTACGATAAGAGAGATAAAGGTATGAGCCAGGAGTAATAGGATCTTGGCTTGAAAGGAAAAATCTAATCTATACCTCACTTATACATGTACAGGGTATCAGTCAACTGTTTTATTTAAAAATAGAGAGCTCTTTCCTCAAAAAACGACACACATTAACGTAAAAGCACACAACTCACAGAATATTTTTCTAAAAGCTGTTATTGAAATATTAACACGTAATATTTTTTTCATTGATACGTTTCGGAACTTTTCAGCTCTATTTTCTTTAAATTCTCCTTTCATTATTGAATAGAGGAACGTTTTTGACGTTCTCTCTCTCTCTCTCTCTCTCTCTCTCTCTCTCTCTCTCTCTCTNATATTCGAGGTCCTTAATAAAAAAATCAAACGACACGTTCTCGAAATCGCGCCCTTTTCAATATTAAGTGGCTCACATGTTCTCTCGGAAGTGCGGTCAACCCAGACCACCCTGTACATCCTCCTGCATTCCAATTCGCGCGACGAAAGACGGGGATCGATTTGAGGGCTCGAAGTAGAATAGAAGTGGAGATTAATTTGGAGGATCGAGGTGGGAATCGACGTGAAGGATCGGGAATGTCGCTAAACCGACGTGCGATAGTTCGAAACGATTCGGGATGCCCAATCGAGGTACTCTCTTTCTCCTTCCCCTCCTACTCCCTCTCTCTCCCTCTTTCTATCTCCTCCGCCTCTCTTTTTCTCTCCCGGCTAGATGGAAAAATACAGTCGCCGCTATCGATTGCGCCGACTACCTGGCGCACTTTTATGAGTCTGTGTGGCCTCGCGCGTGCGAGTGTGCGCGCATTTTGTACCGTTTTCATTCTATCGAATATCTACGAGCGGCCACGCTCGCCGCGGCTGCTGACCCGCGGGATATTTGTCCGGACCGGTCCGGGACACGTTATTCCCGGTCGGAAGGCGGCGTCATAAATCACCGACCACTTTGTTCCGTCGAGCGCGCGAGAATATCGCGCCGGGTGGCGCGCGCGGCCACGTGCAAGAACTCCTCTTTTTCCCCTCCCTTTTCGCGCCCATCGTCGCTCGCAATTAACCCTTTCCAGCCGTTATTACTGAGGGACCGCGGTGTTTCCCGTCGGAGGTTCGAGAGAGCTGTCCCGCCGAATCGACGCCGAAGATCGGGAGATTATTATCGTCGCGCTCCTGCGAGTTTCGATGAACTTTAACGAAGCCTTCCCTCCCCTGCGACGTCCGTCTTCCGCGCGCACAATTACCGAGTTGGGTTCATAATTTGGAAAGCCACTCGAGATATTCGTTTCACGACCCACGCTATCTCAGGATCCAAGGGCTCGCTAGACCCCCTCCGCCCTTGTAACATCGCACGAGGTCTCGGAGCTCCAATCTGAAAGAGATAAAAGCGACACAGCGAAGTTCGGAAGTTCAAGGATCCAGGGATCCCGAAGAGTTCGAGAGACGCCAGAAATTCCGAGAGGGAAAGTCCGATTCGGAATGGTAGTTACGGAGGGTCCCGAAAGGACCAGCAGTAGAGAGAGAGAGAGAGAGAGAGAAGGATCTTTTCCTGAATCCCCATACTCATTTCCTAGCTTATATCCCTCGCGCTCTCGAGAGGGGGTCATTTCGAAGGCAACGTTTCGTGAGAGCGATGATCGATTTAAGGGCGAGCCCGTCGCGACGGGATATTTCGGGCCGCGCGTTTATCCTCACACACAGACTGTGTGACTCGTACACCGTTCGCGCATTTAGCGTTAAACACCACTACCTGATCCTAAGCTTGCGAGGATCGTGGGTGTGTATGACGTTACCTCAGCTTGAAAAGCAGACAGCCACGCTTAACGTCGAACGGCACGGGCGCAGTACAGATTATTCGCCGGTGATTTGTCTGTGCGTGCGTTATACGTCGATCGTAAAAGGGCAGATGAGCGTGATAGTACAGCGACTGAAGTTAGGCTTATTTTCAGCGCGCATTTATAGCGCCCTCGGCTATGAAGCCCGCGTTTATGGGAGCGCCGCGTCGCGATTGGCTGCTGGGTGCGCCGCCATTTGATTTTACTACGCTCCGGCACACACACACACATATATATATATACACATATGCATACACTCTATCACATTTTACTACGTCGCTTTTACTTTTGCCTTTCTGATGCATTTTACTTAGCGCGCGTTTAACACTGAACGCAGCGATTCTTAGGCCGGCCGGAGTAAAGGCGCTCGCGCGGGGCTAATGAAGCTCAGAATCAGGCGACCACGCTTAACGCTAAATGCGCAGTCAATATACAGTTCCCACCGGTTTATCCTGAAAGGAGAAACACGCCGGCGAGAACCGCCCGTCGTGCTCGAAAGTTTGATCGCTCCAGGCACTCGAACGCTTCGCAGCGCCCTGAAAAGCCTCGCCGTCGCGCGATCAATGCGAAGCGCGATTTTACAAAGCCGCCGTTTTCTCGCCGAACGCCTCTGTCTTCGTTCGATCGCGATATTTATAGCGCCTTTTTTTGTTGCCAGATGTTGGGACCGTAATGGATTCCCTGAGGTCTATCGCGAGCGAATACCGAGGGTAATCTTGAAAATCGGCCTGTCCGCTTTTCGATCTAACAGCGGCCGATTCAGAGAAATTTTGCTATTTACTCGCGTCCATCAATTATCGTTCATCACTTTTTCATGTGCTGACATCGTTACTTCCTCAGCGATACTCGATTTACTAAGGTGAATGTCTCAATTAGTGACGAAGTAACATCATCGTGGAAATAAATTATTATAATAATACACGTGTTGAGTACGTAACATTTATTTTATTCGAAAGTTTAAACTTTTGGGATTCTAATTAATTTATATATATGTTTTCAAAAGTGACAGAAGTATCATTTACAGACGTGTAACTGATTCTGTCCCAATCTGTGACACATGTATGCCTATATTACTGACAGGTGACGAATATACGGACAGTTCTATTCCTGATAGATAACAATCTTTATTCGAATGTCACAAATTGGTATAGAATGTCATGAATGTCCCGATCGCTGACTTAAACGTGACGACTTATAGCTAAGAACTCACATATATACGAGGGCAGTCCGATAAGTACTTAGCCTACAAAAGAAAAACAAAAATTTTGGAAAAGTGGCGATTTATTTCTCAACATAATCTCCTTTTAGCTCGATACACTTGACCCAGCGATGCTCCAACTTCTTTAACCCATCTGAAAAATACGTTTTCTCGAAGTCTGCAAAGTAGGTCTCCATAGCGGCGATGACCTCCTCATTCGACCAAATTGGTCGAATTGGACTACGAACTATTGCCCCATCCACCGTATTCTCCAGATTTGGCCCCGTGCGACTTTTTTTTTGTTTCCAAACTTGAAAAAGTCACTCGCCGGGCAGAAATTTGAGTCGAATGAGGTCATCGCCGCCACGGAGGCCTTTGCAGACTTCGAGAAAACGTATTTTTCAGATGGGTTAAAGAAGTTGGAGCATCGCTGGGTCAAGTGTATCGAGCTAAAAGGAGATTATGTTGAGAAATAAACGCCACTTTTCCAAAATTTTCGTTTTTCTTTTGTAGGCTAAGTACTTATCGGACCGCCCTCGTATATGTATATGTTACGTGCTAAATTTGGAAGAAGTAAGTTATATATTTATATTTTTCAGGATAAATATAGAGATATATTATTTGATTTATTAAGAAAAACAGATGCGATTGTCACAAATTGGAACACTGTCACTAATTGGGACATTCATTATGTTACTTTCAGCTTTTCCAATTTCTTCAGTCTGAAATCCTTCTCACGATGCTTTTTCCAGAGATTTAGAGACGTAAAATCTTCCCTCGGGATTTCACGTGGTCTCAGCGCTTCGATTTATTATCATTTGCGTGTAAACGCGCGTCAAGTGTGTATAATGACAATAATTTGGAGCTTTTGTTGCGCGATAAATCGATATGTGAGGAACGCGCGTCACGATTTATCTTTCACAATATCGCGCATAGCTCGTTGTGGCTTATCGACACGAATGACCTGACACGAATATCGTTCGGAATATCAGTAAATAATTCGCTTCTTTCTCACGGCAAGAATTTGCCTCGCTGTTTATACGTACAGCGCCGCCCGAAAAACCTGCCGCATTATTCTGAAAAATGGTTTAAATAAAAGTAACTCGGCTCGATATGAAATCGCAAATTATGCATTCCACGCTGCCGCCGCGGTTTCCATTTAAATTTCCGAAGGCGGGACCTCCCTCCGACCCTCCAGTTAAGTTCCGACGTGTTACCATATGGAAAGTAACGGACTCCTTCGTACTGTCTACAGCACACGCTGAGGATCGGAACTGCTTCTTTCAGTTTCAAAGATATCAGTTTGTAACCGTCTCAATTCCTTCTTTATGCGCTCTTTGTATTTATATTTTATTTTATACACACAAGCTTGGGAATATGAAATGAGGGAGAATTACTTCTCTTTACAATACTAAAGGGACTACGTTTCTATCGTTTTGTTTTATTTGTATATGTATATGTGTGTGCGTGTGTGCATGTGCACAAACGGGAAAGAGTTTAATTGATTTAGTTTCGTGTGTATGGAATCCGTAATTTACTATCAACGTCTCGAAATAGGAACATCTCGGTAAAAATGTTATTTCGGTGTACTCTCGTTTCTGAAATGTTTAGGAACTACGAGACCTCTCGTGTGTCTTCGTATTTGGAACTTTTGTACAGGTATAAAAGCAAAGATCGATACTACATAAATAAATAAATTTCAGAAGAGGGGCCGCTTGGATTTGGTACGTAAATCTCATGAAATATGAGATACGTTTATACACGTATCCGATTCTAAAATAAGTCACCGAACTTTGCAGAGGCCTGTGTTTCTTTATCGATTTATAGTTGACATTTCTTCAGCAAAAACGTGACGCACAGTGTGATCGTTTTCCTGCTTCTCTTAATATGCAACGTTAAATATATTAAGAGGCTTTAAAATAAAATTGTTTTGCAAACGGAAATTGCGAAGAAATCTAATGAAACTTTGATCGTCTCTGTGTATTTTCACACTGTCGAAGGTCGATTCGCGAGAGGCCTACCGCGACCGACCATATTTGTCGTGAATGCAAAGGGATGTTGACGTTTACAGATAGAAATTTTGCCGGCAAGTTGAACTATCGCGGAATTGTGTCGCGAATTGTGCAACTTCGAATTCGGGCGATGTATTGACACGTCCCGGACTCTCCTTCTTTTTCTTTTCCGCTTGATGGATTCACGATGGAAATAGCTCACCGCGAGTACGAAAATTCCTATTCAGTGTCCCCTTTATTCTCCATTGCTCCTCTTCGCTTCTTCTATTCCCACGCCCGCAGGAACGAGGAGTTAAGAATTCGAAGAACGAAAAACTTCCAAAGAGAATCAAACGGCCGGGTCGTAAAAAATTCAGCAAACCGGGGACTCGCTATCGCGAAATCACATTTGCGCGTTCGCGAAAGATCTCAAAATTGAAAGGATTAAAAAAGTTGTAATAGCTGAAAGCTTGGGCGGGCAAGAAATCGGGTAGTCAAAATTTCAGAGTAAAAGCTTTTCGACGTTGTAACTTTGAAAAATGTTTAAGTCCAGATCAAAAGATGGGAAGGCTAAGAATATGGAATATTAGAAATTTGTTTTCAATTCTATTCCTAATTGATACATTATAATTAATAATAATTAGTATCTAAAGAAATATTGAAAAAAAAAATTAGGTAAATATCTTAGGAATTTGAAAATAAAGGAAAGGAAGGTAAAATGATGACTTTAAAGTTTGCTGATTTTTCTTCATTTTTAGCTTAAAATAAAGTTACAAAAGAGTCGAGGATTAAAAGTTTCAGGTATTGCAATTTGAAGAAGTTATAAAATTTACTAGCTTTTTAATTAAAAAATTTAGAAAACAAAGAGCTCGAGGCGGGAAGATTGCAGGCAGGATATGAGACGTTGTATAAATTGAAAAGATTTTAACATCAACATATAGGAAATAAAAGAATCGGGAATAAAAACAGAGTTGCGAAATATTAAGAGAGGATATTTCAAGGCGCGAGGCGCAGGGCGGGCGTGCGAAAATCTGCCGGTGAATTTGATTTTGCAGGCTCATAGTGAGTGCTATTAAAGCGTATCGCGTTGCTTTTGCATCACGTTCCATCACTTTTGAGTGCTTAATATGGCCGCCATCGCACCATTAAGCATATCGATGCGGCCTTTGCGCCACTGCAAATTTCGATTAACGGATGGCTTCGCCGATGCATAATAACAAACGATTCGCTATTCACGCTGAGTAGTAGCTTGGTGATATCGACAGGATTCGTGTTTGCCATGATTAATCTATCAGTGGCTCGCGGAAAATGAATACTCGATTCTTAATGTTGTAGGGCTGCCTTCGCTTTTAATTATGAACGACTGCTAAAATTGAATTTGCTGAAAACTTGTGAGTTGTGACTTTTTCCAAATGTCGTAAACGTAAAAGATAAATGTATCCAAGAATTTTCTATTTCTAGTTTTTTGGTTTTCAGAATCTTTGATTCTTCGATTTCTCACAATTTCAAATTACGTTTTACAAAACATCGTTTTAGAAATGAATTATGTTGAATGTTGAATTTAGAGAAAAATTAGGATGTATAATTATTACGGTGAAATTTAATATGTTGAAATTTTCAGTGTTGAATTCCTGGTTATTTCCGTCATCTAGTTAAGAAAGACGCGGAACTGTCGGCAGGGATATTCCTTCGAAGTAGACTATTATCCTCGAAAGCTTGGAGGAGACTTCGAGTCACTCGACCAGATTAATCACTGACGCGCGGAAAAGCGTCGCGACGGTCAGTGACACGACAGCACCGATATCGAGTCATTAATAATCCCTTTTCTTTAATGGCATCCTCCGGAAATCTCGCGCACAAAGAACCCGAACCTGCCCATAATGAACTTTTTTTATATTGCGACATAATTTATAGATCCTCCCTCGTCGATTTTTTCCACGCCACGTGGAAAAATTTTATTCTTCGATCTTGTATATGCACACACTGATTTTTAGAAAATAAATTCAAGTTAGCGTCGAGTTTTCTTGTACAGTATTTTTCACTGTAACTGTAACTTGTTACTTTTTCAAATAGCAGAGATTCGACGAACTTTTTAAGAGAAAAATTCCTTCGCTTGAAATATCCTTACGTAACGATCCAAGTTTGAATTTGAGGTCAATCGTTGCTCGAGATCGTTTAAAATCACCTGTAGTCTTTTTATAGGGGACAATTATCACGGTATTTCGCGATTATTATTCCATAACAGATTTTATGGCTTATAAAAAAAGGGTGATCCCAATCCGACTTCGAAACGAGGTACTCAATGCAGCAGTCTGAGCGTGTATTAGTTGATACCGCGTTACGTCGCGAAACGGGAATTAACCCCATCGCGATAAACTCATTCTGAAATGACCGGGCGATTTTTCATTTCATTTGAAGAATGGTCTGGTGTGCAGCCCATTACCAACTGGAAGTTCACGACCTCCCTCACCCACGCATCCGAAATAGGTTTCTCCCTCCCACACGAGCCTCATTCGTCTAACCGACCTACCATAACGTCAAGGTTTCACTCGTCCTTCTCGCAGTCTCTGGTCGCTGAATGATCGAAACGCTGTCGCAGTCACTCCTTTCCTGTCACTCTTTTCTGTCATTATCTATTATAATTCACGTTATACATTATAAGGGAGACCGAGGCTAGTTTTTACGACTACAGAGATAAGTTGACACATTGCTTATACCTCGGCTAATTTTCTAACAAATTACAGGATCAAGCAAGTTGGAAGTGCAAAACCATCCTTGACATATATAAGTTGCATTTCATCAAAATGATTTCTTCTACAAATTTACTTTAAAACTTTTCAGTACATATTTTTTTCTATTGCCGAAGGATTGTATCTTAGAATTATACCAAAGGCGCAAAATGCTATACAGAAAAGAACAAAAAGATAAAATGTAAAAAGTGTGCCAACTATCCCTGGCCTCTCTTACGTTGAAATTGTCGGTCATTGAAAAGTGAGTTCGGTTGGGTCTACCTGCCCCGATGGGTAACCAAACACGTTTTGGCCGAAAGAAATAGAATTTCTGGTTAGACAGAATGAAATTTTCTTCGTGAGAACAAGACATTTTGTTTCCTTCAGCTAAAACGCCTTCAGTTGCTCGTTATCAGTTGCTCATTATCAGGTGGATCCAATCAAATTCAGTGCGCGTCTCCCGTTTCCTCCCTGCCAAGCGTTGACTTCGCATAACGAAGTAAACGAAGACGAAGCGTCGGGCTCGATTTCGCAAATCTATCGCGTCGGGATTCCGACTCGCTGAGATTACGGCGCCGGCGGCGTCAGTTCCTGTATTTATCGAGGAGCGAGAGACTCGCGTGAATAATGCCGCGGCGATGGCGCGCGCACACACCCTCTCCGACAAATGACATGCAACCCCCATTTACTCTCCGCTACTTCTGGCCGACTTACAGCTTACAGCCAATGCGAGCTATATGTCATCCGGCTCGGCAAGCGCGGCCGATCGTTAATCCCTGCCCGCTCGTTTCTCGTTACTGTCGCAATAATGCACGCCGCGCGCGCGCTCGTTGCGTTTCCGTTCGCGGGATTACATCGTATTACAACGTGTTGTAGTAACCGCGCTTGTGTGTATTACATCGTAACCGGCTGCACGGCCGCAGCGAGTGTGTAGCTAGCTGTTCGCCGATAAATGCAGTTCCTGGTGACGATTGCCGCTCGTTTCGCGTTTTACGTTCTCGCGAAGCGATCGAGGCCGAACTTTAATTTCGGGGGAACTTTAATTCGCGCCCGCGCGAAATCCCACCTCCCGCGATCTCCGCGTGTTTCCGATTTGCCTGCTCGGAATGGGATTAAACTATCGACGCTGATGTTGCGATAACAAATGCGACAAATGAATTTCGATAATTAACGATATTATATACGTCGTGTTTGGTATAAACGTTAACGTGCGCGCGTGTCGTTATTCGCTTAACCGATAGAGATTTGAAAAGCTTCGTTAGAGAGGCAAAAGGTATTTTAAAGGTATCGTTACATGACTGCGTACCAGCAGATGTGCTAATACGTCTTTCTAATTCCAAGCTTAATTTCTCTTATGTGAGATTCACGTATAATCTCGCTTCAACTTTGGAATCAGAAAGGTATACCTCGTTGAAAAAACATCAGATGGTGATCAATATAGAAAATCCATATGGAATCTCACGGTTGCCACCGGGGATTTGCGCCAAAAATTCAGATTCTAGCTAACAATCCATGTGGATTCCTGTATGAATTTTCACACACCATGTGAATTCCAATATGGATCTTTATGTCACTTTTCGTCACTTTTTCTTGACAAATAAGTAAAAAAATTTTACTCTATCTATCGTCTAAAATGGATCACTATAATCACTTTTTTCCTGAGATACTATTAAATTCGTGAAATATCGGCGTTCTATATATATATTTTTGGAGATGGAGATCTGCGAAGTTTCGGTCGTGGGAATATACCGAGGTAACGCGGCTCGATCTCGAAGTGCGGCGCCGGTGATAAATCGATCGCTCGCAGATCGAAACGCGAGTAGTAGTTGAGGTAATGAGCTTTCGCTACGTTATCAAGGATTCGAAGAGAAGCAAGTTTCCGTTATCGGGCGGAATCCTGGGACTCGAGGAGATTGTGGGCGTTCGGTATCCGAGGCGATAAGCCCCCACCAGAGAACTATGTGCGTTGCAGCAAGATCCTTGAGTTTTTTGTTTGCTGGAATTTCGGAAGTTGAAGCTCGCCTGAGCGAGGATCTAAACAGTTAATTACATTCACGTGTTAAACGTCAAATTCGAAAGATCGGCTGTTGTCGCGCACGTTCGGGAAGTTCGAAATTGAACGATCGGGCCGGCTGGAAAGTACCTGACATTTCACCGAGTGACGAATCGACACACGTCCTTTCTTGCCGTGCGTGTGTGTGTATCGACGATAATTCGAATTACGATTCAGTTCCGAGAAACGTTCGAGCGCTGGAACACACACACACACACACACACACGAGATCCACGCGAGACGAACGGCGAAAAAAAGCCGTTAAATCGAATCCCATTCGCGGACACTCGGTATCCGGCCGAATGTCCGGTGAAAATCGAAACTGCGGAACCACGTCGGTTTATCGTATGCCATCGTGTGCCTTCAAAGAGTTAAACCCGTGCGAATTTTCGTACCGAGTATGCAAAACAAGCGGGCGGAGGGGAAGGGAGAAGGAGGTGGCAGAGCAAATTGGCACTATCGATCCTGCCATAGCGCGAAGTACAAGTGGATAAGCCAAGATATCTCGAGTGGCAGCCTGTACACCGGGTGATTCGCAATGATCCGACCTATCACATTCACGCCTCCCGCCGACAAAAGCTGTCGCGACAAAACGCGAGTCGATGGTCCTGCGTTTCAAACCTCCCTCACTCACTCTCTCTTTCTCTCTCTCCCTCTCTCTCTCTTTCCTCTTTACCTCCTCCGCCTCCCTCGCACCCTCTCCTCCCTCTCGCTCTCTTTTTAACAGCGAACTCTCAAGGGTTCGCGCAAACATTTCGCCTCGCATTCATTCGAGAGATCGATCACCGTATTGTTCCGTTTTCAATACAACGCCGTCACCGCAACCCGGGAAAAGTGGCGAAATCTCGAGAAATTATGTTACCCGGCGCGAGGACAGCGTTTCATCTCGTCATCGTTGTCCTTTTTTTATTTTTCACGTGTACAACGGTTTCGGGAGGCTCTGGTATTCAAATAGATTGCAAGACACTTCAACCGCTTTCTCTGAGAGAAACGACAAAATTGAAAGAGTTTGCTCGAGTTGAGTAGAATTAATTGGAATTAAAATTAAAAAGCTGCATTAAATTTAAGCTTGCAAGTCCTTTAAAATATCTCCTTATTTTTGGAGTGAAAATTTTAGTTCCTCTTTTTCTTTCCGTCGCGAGATAATCGTGAAATCTTCGCCGGGACTTCGCGAAAAGTAGGAGCAATTAAAAGCAAATTTACGGAGTTAAACGCAGTTTCTCTAATTCTCACGCTTTTGAGAATTTCCCCTCGTTTCTGAAATTAATTTTTTGATTTTCAGCAATTCTTTCCTTTTTAGTATTTTGTACGTTCTCGCGAATTAAAACAAAAAGATCAGAGTTATTTGGACTTAATGGAAGTTTGATGCATTTTACTGATCCGTATTTATGTATTTGAGTTATAGTCTATACGCGGATTTATAATTTTTAGTGGGAAGCGATTTCCGCTTAAATATATTCCGATTTATCTATCAGAATTTTCTGTCAGAAATGTTTCAATGCGTTATTATTGACGTGGTTTATTAAAAAAAATTCGACTTGCTAGTTATTGTGGAAACGTCCCGTTTTATACAAATCGATACGTGTGATACGTGAAAACATTCCGCTTTACATCTCGATTATAAATATTTGTAAGGTAGAAATATGCAGGACGATTGAAATATTTGCAAAATACAAACTTTCAAGGCAAATGCCGTGTTTAAGGATTGATTTTCTACCAGAGCGTGCAATTTTCTTCGTGATAATATTTTATTAAGCAACATCAAACCATCGAAACATTAATTTTTTCTGTCATGAACCATTACCCTTTGAAAAGCTAGTTTCGTTTAACATTTAGTGCGGATTTCCTGTGAAGTGAATGTCACTTGTAAGCAGAGCAACAGTAATATGAGCGCAGTATTTTAATTTGCATTTAAAAATACTGAAAATTGCAGTGTACACAGTTCGTTAAGGAAGTTATTTAAAATTCCACTTTTATTTGAAAACTACCGGTTTAATTATCAAAAAGTCGCTTAATTATATCACAAATGTGTATTTCGCGCAGATATATTAAACTCTGAAATGCTTGCGACATTTTCCAAAAATTTGTCAAATTCTTTGATTATTTAGTCGATTGGTCCGCGCGTTCTGCCAGAAATCATTGCGCCGTAAAAATTCTTATCAGGTAAAACTATGTATATTATTTTTTAATATTCGCGGTCACTCGGTAGACGGTCGCCCGTATAATAGCTATATATAGATATATCGATGGAATGCAGGATTGCCGCCATAGACTGTCCACAAGAACCGCTCCCTAATTAAACAGCCTATTATCGAGGTAGGCCGAGTGACGATATCTCGTCAACACGCGTTGATTAACTTTCGTCGAAACCGTCCGTCCATTCGCACGCATCTGAGCATATCAGAAATATCGTCGTAATATTTTAACAATGTCTTTCATCAGCCAATTCATTCGTATTCACACTTGAATAGTAACGAAGCGCTATGGTCGGGCACCGTTCCGAGTAGTCGCGAAGTGCTATAGTCAGACATCGCTCCAGTAGTTACGGATTACCGTAGTCAGACAATGCTCCAGTAGTTAAGGAGTGCTATGGTCGGACATTGGCCAAATAGTCGAATAATGGAGAACCAACCAAGATAGACGTACAGTGTGTCAAAGAAATTCTTGCATAAAAATTTGAAGTAAATTTGTAGTAATAAATATTTCATAATTTTGAGTTTCAAATCGATTGAACCACATTTTGACGAATGTAGCCGTCAAACTTTCAATTAAAAATATATATTGATTATTAACAAATTTACTATACTAAATGTAAATAGGGGACCATAATACAATCTTCTCTTCTATTATTTTTATTTGTGTTAATATATCATACAAAAGAGCACATTGTATCTTAATACACCGTAACAATCGCGTGTCTCCATTGTTTGTATAAATTTATACAACCGAATATTATAGATAGCACGACGTATTGTTAAACATTTGTTATTATTCACGGTACAAATTTGTAATGATATCTATTGTAAATAATACAAATTTTTAGTGATGTTGCAATATTTGCGCACGATCAATAAGAACGAGAATGCATCACGGTAATCCTATTACGATCACACGTAACTATTTTGTCAAAAGACAGTAAATACAGCGCCAATGAGGGTGCTTTTAATTAATTACGAATGATCGATACATGTCATTACATTAATTGTAGGTGTTACGTGTAATTAATTACGCGAATTACGGTAATATCGCCCTTTAATGCAAGTTCATTGGCAAAAAGCGGGAGGTTTCAAAAATCGATAGTCTGTTTATTCTCGATTAGTTTGCCGACATAAGTAGTTAATTAAACATGTACACTTTTTCCTTCTGTGAGAGAGAAGCGTCTCCTGCGCTCTATCGCCAATATTGTCGATATTATCGATATTAGTCACGCGTGAGGACGCGCCGATGTGTCATGTAACTTTATTAAAAGGGCCTTTCCGCGTATAATAAAGTTAAGGACAGGTTTCGGCTCCTGTTCGTTCGTTAGCTCGGCTCGCTGGCCGTGCCTTGACGAGATACGAACGTGTCCTGTCGGCGGGACACTTACAATTAACCGCGTATTCCCTCGCGTGTCCTGCTTCCGGAGGACCAGTTTAACCAACGTATACACACGCCAGGATCAATCATTACTCGCCCATCGCCTCCTCCTTCCTGCTTTTGTGGCTCGTAAGGAATTAATTCGTATATTTGCGTATTAACTGCCACATTCCTTAATCTTATTCATTATATTTTTTTTCAAAGGATATATACGACAAACGAGATACGTCGATATTTTTATTTGCATTTCATAATCAGATGATAACCAAATAATCAAATAAATCATAATAAGATGATCAAATGATATTAACAAAATAACGATAATTATGTTAGGATTTTGATGTTCTTGAATGATCGAGGATTTTCTCCGAGAAACTCCCGCGTATGAATTCTCGGATCGTGAAAAATCGTTACAATTATAATGTCGGACCTATAAATCTTTAGCTATCTGACGCTCCCAATGTTGAGATTTCAGGATCTTTTTCTCGCCGTCTTGTATTTCTCCGTCCTCCCTCGGGGACGGAGACTTCACACCCTTCCTTGAAATTATCGCGTTATCCACGCTTAATCGGCCGATCTCCCAAAGTTTCCCGGTGAACGAATAATTATACCTGATGAATATTCCATTTGATCCTACTTCGTCCTTCCTGTCCTTCGCTCGCCTCATTAAGAACCGCCATTCTGAAATCTATTTCTTTGCTAATGAATCTTTGGTCTCGCGAATTTTTCACTCTTCATATCTTCACGCTAGTAATTATTTCGTCGCGAAAAGTTCATTAACTGAGGGTGCGCGCAGATTGGCAGGATCTCGCGATCCTCGTTGTCGATTGTCGCTATCCCTTCGCCATATCCTTCGCCATCGAATTGACGCCCCTCGAGTCGAATGGACGATTCTTGAATCAGAATCACTTTCAAATCCTCAAAATATGTGATCTCTCAATTTCCCTTTGGAGTTTTTTCCTTAGCGCGACGATTGCATTCAACGATCGCGCTTGCGCTCGGCCGTGCAATATTTCTCCTTAATATTTAAGAAACGTAGGCTCTCGGTTACACGCTTATTACACGGTTGAACCGCTTCATTTCGCGAAAGAACGAGAAGAATCGGCGAATCGCGTGTCACGACGAGGTCTACTCTCGTTGTGAATGCCGGCGGACCACCATTAATGCACGTCGCACACGTAACCGCGGACATGGGTGTCCTTAAAGTGGAAGGAGGGAAAGAGAGAGAGAGAGAGAAAGAGTGAAATCAGAGTCCGTGAGTGACCGGTGCATGGGCACAAGTTCTTCCTTCTCCGGAGGGAGCAGTCAAAGCGGCAAATCCCGTGGGCACGTGTAGGTTATTTCTGCGCATCGATCCCCCGTTTCCCTGTTCATTTCCCCCGCGCGCTCGCCGGTGGTTTCTTTTGTGGGCCGTCGGCGCTGTGCCTATATTCGCTCCCGGCTCGGCTAAATTAAGTCGTCGTTTCACGCAACCAACCACGTGGTGCGTGCGGCGGAAGAGCCACGAATCGCGATTAAAGACGCGGTTTAATTAACCGTAGAAAAGGCCGCTCCTCGTCTTTCCCATGAAATTCTTCCCTCGAATGCTCGATACGCGTATTTTTTTATTACTCATCGTTATTACCTGACCGGCCGATGACTCATATCGCGGTGGCGCACTTATCGTCGACGCCGATCGAGGAAATGAATAATGCTTTTACATTCTGTAACGAACGTGGGTGTATAATTAACGGAAAGCATGAAGAGTGAAACCTTTGCATCCACACACATACACACACACACACACACACAAAACACGAGGCGGGCGTGTTTAAAAGTATTCCCTTATAAATCCTCGTGCTCTCTTAATGAATTTCTCAGAGTACGATCAAGTCTTTGCGTCACGGAAAACCCCGCGAGGGAAATTTACGATGAAATTTACAATTCCGCCGAGCGTTGATCATAACGAACTTCCTGCACCTTTCCTCCCCCTCACCCCTCTCTCCCTCGTATAAAAACGGGTTTCAGTTTGCGTCGCGAAGGAGTTAATTGACGTTTTCATTCAGCCGACGATTCCTCGAATCACCCGGCCGATACACGGGGGGCACGTATCAATGTCAGAGACTGCTCGGTATCGCAGTGCGAGTATCGTAAGCATCACTAGTCACCTGCCACGCTGATCCATTATGCATAAGCGCGCTCGTTTCGGCCAACAAAGAGCCTTGAGCTCCTCCGAAGCGACTCGTAAAAGCGAGCCACCTATCACGCGAGAAGACCGATGCGAGCCCGTGTAATGTCGGCGATAAATAGCGCGGTTTATGCGCCCTTACGCGAATTCCGCCCGCTTGCCAAATTGCTCGAAATAGCTCGACCGAACTCGGCAGCATCCTCCGTCCCGCGGCTTTTTCCGCCTTACGTCGATCCTTTACAATCCCGGCACCACCGAGAACGAGAGAGAGAGAACGGAGAAAGAGACGTTTCATTCGGCGAGAACACCGGGGGCGAATTTTTAACCCTTTTGTTCCCGGCTTCTCCAATTACGTAAACACGGCAACCCCGGCGATAAATAGCGTCCTTACGCGAATTCCTCCTCCCCCGAACCGTTCTCTGCGAGACCGTGAATAGCGTCATTCTCGAAGGGTATTCTTCTCGTCAATTCTTTCGCGGATGGGCGCTGTACATCACTCGGAACGCGGTGGGAAATCTTTTTTAACCCATTCGCCACCGGGCTCGCCGAACATGGATGTTACGATTACGCAGTGGCGGGTCGGCGGGCATTTCGTTTCGCGATGGGACGCGGCAGGAAGGAAGCGTCTCCACTATTCGCGATAAATATTTTGTTTCATAGCTGTATGTGCCTGTACATATACTATATACGGCGAGCAAATGGTATTTAATATTTACTGTTACATTTACCCTCGAGATGTAAAATATTTATCGCACGTTTCGCGCGACATCGTGGATAAGTAAGGTGACCATTCGCCGCCTTCGCCGCTGAAATATGTTTTCTATTTCAACTGCCAACTATTTTTTTCTCCCTGTCCCTGACACCGGCGGACACGGTCGCGCCGGCGACAAATAACGCGGTTTACGCGCCCTACGTACGATTCCCGCCTCTTTCCCCTCGTACCGCTGGAAATAGGTGGCCGGCATTTTATACGGCGCACCGGACAATTTTTAACTCTGGGGTTTCTCTTTTAGATATGAACATAATATTGCCTGTGACAAATGGCACTGTTTGTACGCGGCCTCTCTCCCTTCCTCCCCCGTTACCAAATAGTTGGGAATAGAGCGATTGGTCTATAAATAGCGTTCTACTGTCCCTCAGGGTTTTGTTTCCCAGCGAGTTTCTATTGGACGCGTAACGTTTCACCGCGGACGCTCCGGGTATTTTTAACCCTTCCCTTCCAGATTCTCGAAATATGCACGTAATTCTTCCCTGCTAATAACTTTGAAATTTATGATTTCATAGTTATCCCCGATCGTTAGCTATCGTGAATACTATCGTTTGCGTTCGGTAATTAGTTACGAGCAAATATGTTTGAAAAGTGGAATAAATGTATCTTATTAAGTAGAATAGACAGATATAAGTCAGACGCAGCGAGAGAGAAGGAGACGAAGGGAAAGTCGATAAGTTGATAGATTCTTTTATACTTCGTTTATTACTTGTGTCTACTTTTGATATTTCTACCATTATTGTCTAAAAAATAGTTATAATTTTATTAAAACATATAATTATTAATGGACAACTAATAATAAATACTAATAAATAATAATAAACTAATAATAAATAAGATTTTCTTAACAATTACAGGGTTAAATTAAAAAGCTTGAAGGAAATTCAAGATAATTACGGCTTGTCTTTGTTTCTAATTAATCCTTTTAATAATTAGTAAAGTCGAGAAAATATAAAAGAGAAAAGGTAATGAAAGTGTCGAGAAGGAGAAAGGGAGCATAAAAGTATACATAATTATATGTACTTGTAATTAATGTTTTTAATGAATAAAATGTCAGCGCGTCAAGGAAATTCGAGATTATTATTACGGAGAACTCGTATCTCCTTCTAATTAAGATTTCTAATGAACGAAGAGTCGGACATGTAATTTCCATTGCGAAGCAACACGTAATCAGCCCGAGAAGAAAGAGTTTGCATTTATCATTTAACATTTATTACATCATCGTTTGTTAAAGATAATAGTTTATATAGCTATATTAAACATTAAATCAAATATTATACGTTAAATATTTGACTGAAACGCATGTTTGCGAGCATGTGTCATTAAATATTAGATATTAAATATCGGAATTTAATATCACCAAATATCAAATACGTATCGAGTTGTGTTCGAGTATCGGGACACGGGTAAATCATCCGGATCGCGGCTTTTCCTATTGTTAACCGTCGACACGACACGTCTATCGCCGCGAATATCGTGCGGAAACCCGGGGGAAAAAGGAGCTCACCTCGGACGAGGGTAAGGATACCCAGCGGCATTACCAAGACGGCAACCATGAGATCCGTGATGGCCAAGCTCATTAGGAAATAATTAGTGACGTTCTGGAGCCGCTTCTCCCAGGTGATCGCCATGCACACCAGGATATTCCCCGCGGCTGTCCCTAGCACGAGGAGCGCCAGCATCGCCCACCAATTGTTGAATTGCCCTGCCTCGTCGTGGCTCGTGCTCGTCTCCAAGCCGATCTCGCTGGTGTTCGCAGGGTCCCACAACACCAGCGAGTCCTCGTAAGGATCCGTCTGGACGATACGCACCGTCGTCGATGTCGTCATCGCTCAGTCAGAACTTCACCCACTGAAACGCGTACTTTTTCTTTTTTTCACGGCACGCGAGGACTCTCCATCTGTGAAAGCGCGCACTGTGTTAGGCTCGTCGAGGGACACCATCAGGCTGGCGAGAAGATTTATCGGGATAGCCGACGGTTGTTGTAACGGATTGCGGTTAACAGTCGGGAACGTATCGTGGGATCTGAGGATTTACGAGGTGGGAAGATTACGAGGGATGTACGTGCTATAATTAAGTTAAATTAAAACGAGTCGATTTCATAAAGAGGGGCGTTATGAAACCGCGAGCTGGGAAAAAGGAGAGCCCACGTAGCCGGGCAAAATGATGAATGAAAGCTGAAATACTTCAGCAGCCAGAAATTCGAGGAACGAGAGCTCGCAGGAGCCGCGATATCGAGGACCAACAATTCGGAATGTTGGGAATTTGCGAAATAAAAATTCGCGCCATGAGAGCTCGGCTCGCGGAAAATTCGCGCAGAAAGGGGAAAGCTGGCGAGTTAAAAAGGCATCCAAGGATTCGAGAAATTTTAAGATAAAAGGATCCGGGAAAATGAAAATTATATCGCCGAGATAACGATTCGGGAATCCGAATATTTCTCAGGATGGAGGTCGGGGAAGAATTCGAATTGTTTCAAGCGAAATCCGAGAATGCGAGACGAATTGAAAGTTTGAGGATCTGAAAAATTTGGAGGAGCAAAATTTGAAGATCCGCAAAGCCGCGGAATTCTTGCGTCGGGACACTTTGACTCCCGATGCTCGAGCATTTGCCGCGGATCTTCGCATCGATTATCTTTCCATGACGGGCTGGCAAAACTGCCAGGATATTTCGGCGCGGAGACGGGAGAGGCCATTCTCTCCGCGTCTTCGACGAGTCACGAGTATCGATGGCGATTCAATTTCGCCGATGTGACTGATCCGATATAGCGGATGATATATTGGTGGAAAGCGAGGATTACATGCTCAACAGGTTACATCGGTGAGCGGATCGCTCGCGCGAGCGATCATGAATATTATTTCTCGTCGGATACGAGGATTGTGCGAGCGAACTTTCAACTTTCGCCGTCATTAATCTATCGCGATATGCGAATTGAATTCGCACGGTCGCGCGAGCAATCTCGAAAAATATTAGAATATTTGCGAATGTTTCGCGTGTTTCCAGTCAATTTATGACCCTTAAATATGGGACACCAAATCGGGAGGCGGGAAATTAACGGTCCAATGATTCATAAACCTGCGAGAAGTTGGCGGGTTGCAACGCTTCCCGGAATTACAGCTCTGAATATTTAAACGGATGTTCTTCAGAAATTCATGAAAGCGACCACAAAAGTGACGATAATTCCTCCAGTTACAAACAGGCATTTTTCGCGATTGTTCAAAGAACGCGGAAATTCCGGGAAGAGATATTACGTCCAAGCGGTAAGTAACGAAGGCTGAATCAAACAGATGCATCCGCGAAGTCTCGCGAGGCGCTTAAAGGGGCGCCGGTGAGAAACGAGGGGGATGACGACACTGAAGAATTCAGGCGTCCAAAATCTCGCGAGGTGCTCCAGACTCTCCGTAGTTTCGGGGATTCAAATCGAGGAGTCTGCTTCGAAGGAAACCCGAGAAACCGAGACACCCCGGGGAATTTTCCGAGGAGCGCGAAAGAGAGTTCGAGGGTATGAATTGAATTACTAAAATGAATTCGAGGAAATAAGTTGAATTACTCAAATGAGCTTCCAGAATAGGTCTCATGGCGATCCAACTTGCTTACGCGACAGGAGAGTGTAGGGGAGGACGGGGCAAGTTGGCTAAAGGGGTAAGTTAGCTAATTGATTATTCCCGTTATTTTCCAACAGATTACAGAAGAAAAATTTTATCATCATCTTTGATATGTTTGAAATCTCTGTTTGCTCAATTCCGTAATCCGCCAGAAAATAGCAGAAACAATCGATTGGCCAACTTACCCCTTTAGCCAACTTGCCCCGGTCTCCCCTACGATCGAGAACTCCGCACCGAAATTTCCAGGCAGATTTCTCCGCGGACACGAGCTTGACGGAGAGCTCGACGGGATCAATTAATATAATACGAGTTCGAAGGCAAGTTTCGTCAAATTGACTATTCAACTCTCTCTCTCTCTCTCTCTCCTCCTCCTTTCTCGTTCTCTTTCCCCCTCCCTCTCCGTCTCTTCCCGCTGCCGGTGGTTCCCGGGGAATTTCTGCAGACTCGGGGGAATTCAAATCGACCTGTGACCGCTCTATCTAATGGGAACTCGCGGAGTACGAAGTTGCCCGTGCGATCTTTCGGAAAACCGCTGCGGCGACCGAGGGACGCACATTGTTCGCCGAACTTTCCTCCACGGCGATAGAACACCCCCTCTCTCTCTCTGCGCGGTGTCCCGATCGACGACTCGGCGATGGTGAATTCAAACGGATGCACCAAGCGCGCGGCGTCACTGATAACGGAGCGCGGTTGCGAGGAATGCGTCGGGAGGGGGTAGGGAGGAAGAAAAGGGGGGGGGAAGGGCGAGCTAGTGATAATTGCAAGTCGACCTCGGAACGGAGCGCGAAGGGCGAGAGCAACGATCCACGGGGGTTGTTGCTTCGCCGCGGACTACTAGCCCACTGGCTTTTATTTCACCACCGCCACCCCCAACCTGCCGGCGTTTCTCACCCTCGCCTTCCACCGCCGTCTGCGCCCCCCTCGGGCGAGGGGGCGTCCCGACGCGCAAGCGTCGCCACCGGCCTGCCCACATCGGGACACCTGTTCGTCCTTCGCCTCGTCGTTACTCCTCGTACTAGGTGCTGCACACACCACTTGCACTCGCACGCGAGACGCGCCTTATCGCGCTCACGATGATTGATTATCGCGTCGAATTAACATTCGAATTAAACGCAATTAAAATATCAATCGACGATCGACGGGACGATTAGATAATCGGCAATTTCCAGCTATTTCGGGCGGGCAGGCGGATAGGGCGGGTAAGTCGGATGTTTAATTGAGAGCCGTTTAATTCCGTTTAATTATGAATCGGATGAATTGCGAAGTGCACCGCGCCGCAAAGTAGCCGCGGTCGACCGGAGAATTATCGCTCCCGATCGCGACGCCGGCAAATTGCACTTTTTTCGCGCGTTTAAACGCGCCCGGGAATTAGTCGTATTCGGAGTAATCGCATTTAATCGGGAAATTACGCGTATGACGGTGCGCGCGCACGCGTTTCGGACGCGTGTAAAATTGGGTATACACGGTTAAGGTAAATCCCCTTTAACATAGTCGCGCGAATTAAATAGCGCTTATTAAAATATACATTGTCGCGTGTATCAAATTATAGTTTATCGGAATAATCCCACGCACGTTCTTCGTGTATCTCCGAACGGAGGAGGCCAATTTCACCGTTCGATCGGATTCAGGGAATTTAAGCGCGCGAGGAGAGCGGAATATTAAAGAGTGCAGGATGGGAAAAAAAACCCTGTTCGCACCTACATACATTTCTCGGCCGATGAGTTTTGCATACTGATATCCACGTATTCCTGTAATTAATACAGCTTTTCCCCGGGTATTGAATTTACAGCGCGGCTATTTCTGCGATATTATTCCGCAATTTTTAAAAATCCCCGAATCGCATCGATTTGATTTTTTCCCGTTCGATTCCCTTTAATATTTCTCACGGAATAAATTAACGGACGACAGTGGCGATTCGCGCGGACCTCCCGCGTATGCCGAAAATTCGCCCGGACGCGCTCGTTCTCTCTTGTCGGCGCGTAACGCGATACTCCCTGATTTTTAAGTTTTGCGCGCCGCATCGCCGATCGATCGCGATTCCCCCCGCCCCCTCCTCCGATATTCCCCACGGGCCGAGGGGAAATAAACGAATCGATGGATTATCTATTCATATTGTTGCTAAGCGAAAACCTCATTTCTCCCTAAATGGAATATCGATTTCCAACGCATAGTGCACGAAGGTATCGTGAGACGAGGATACTAATCAGAGTCCCACGATAAGCTCGTCGCGATAAATTAGACTCGTATTAATATTCCCGCTGAATCGGCGCGCGCGCGCCTCCGTGGAAGAGTTGCCGCATTAACGTGAAGCGATAGTTCCGCGAATCGCGATAAAATGCGATTTATTACGCCCGCCGGGCGAATTTTTTACGTCGCTTCCGCGATTAAAGGACACTCGCAGGGCACTCCCGAAACGCGCCCGGCAACCGGAGTCCACCACGAATATCGCTCGTAACGAGGGCCGCTGTGTCCGCCAGAAACAGAAGGAGACGCTTCTTCATACCGTCGTATGTCGTCGCGCACGTCTCTTTGTCATTCGAGATCTCGTTCAACGACATGTTTCCGTTGAAACCAGCGCTGCCATCCAGTCACTTAAGTCACCTTTTGTCACTTTTTCTTGACAACTCGGGTGGAAATGTAAAACGGGGATTAGAAAAGCTTGACATAATTTTTCTCCGCTTGGATCTAAAGCCTATAAAGGCAAAGCCACTTAGGCCACTTAGGCTCTGTACAGAAATATAACGCTCGTAAATTAAAGCCAGATTTGTAAATATAACTAGACCTTATCTCGGTATGCCTAACTAGTTCCTATCTTGGTATGTCTGACTAGACACATCTTGTTATGCTACGAATTTATAAGAAAATTCGAATGCGGACTTGTAGGCTGTTTATGTTAAATTTTCTTTCAATTTAGATTTTTACTTAAGCATTATTCTTGAGAAACAAAATCAAATTTAGTTCATTTGTTCTTATTTCAACCTTATTTTGGTGAATTTCACATGAATCTTTTTGAAATCTTATTTTCAATTGGTTCAAGAATCGATTACCTAGGCTCTGGTTGGATTCTATGAATAGGCCTTATTAGGAGCATTCACTTTAATACCTATATAAAGTCTGTTTATGAAATTCAAAAATTGCTTTTCTTAGCCATATCTAGGCTCAACGAAAACAGGCCTATTTTTGGACATGTCTACCTAGGTACGTGTGTACCTATTATATAGACTATAGACTTGAGACAAGCTTCGATTGATTTCTATCCGGACAGTCATTAAAAAATTCATTATCGTCCAAAATAGATCAATATTATCTTGTTTTCTTGAGCCGCTGATAAATATAAAATTAAATCTAAAGTATGACCATTCTATAGATATTTTTGCTGTCTCTCTTAACCCTCAAATAACAAGATCGGGTCGGATCCGACTGGATCCATATTCTAATGCTTCTGCACACGTGCTAGTGAAGCGTAGCGTGTTGTGGTTTCGTGAGTCAAGCCAGTTCCAGCAATAGCTGGTAACGTAAGGTAAGTGGGATTGCACTATCTTGTCCGGTATAAGGCCTAATTCCTCCACTCAGCTTGCTCTCCCGGTCGAGTTTGACCCACTTTGTTATTAAAATTACTTTATCTCGATTAGATTTTATTTTATTTTATTATTTCATTGACAAGATATTTGTCATAAATGAACAATGATAATAATTTGTAACTGTTTTTTGACCAATTAATAGGCTGGACGGAAACCTTCAAACTTTATCCGTTGAATATTCAACCTATTAATTAAGAATGTTACTCTCTTGCTTAAATGGTCTTACTCTCAGAATTTGACGAAAAACGTCACTTTTAGTGACTATTTCGATGTCTGGAGAGGTACACTTGTTACCTTTTCTGCCAAGCAGTCACTATTTTTGTTCCGGTGATTGGATGACAGCACTGGGTGAAACACGAGTTTTCTTTCGATGCGCTCGTTCATCTCGTGCGGTATACGTGCTGTGCGTGCGCGCATTTTCCGACAGCCTGCATTTTCCATCGAGCTTTCCTCCCACTCTTCCTGCTCCTCTTCGTAGCCTCTTGATGCAAGGCGCGCTTCGCAAATTCCCTTCTTCCAATCTGCACGGCACCAGACCCACGTCGTTGCGTGCGCGCGTATGCATTCCCCGCTACTCGACGTATCGGGCTTTCGAAATTCTGCAACAATTACCGGGAGACGCGCTGCAAACCGCAGGCCCACGTTATTAAACGCGCCACTTCGGCCGGACAACTTCTTGAGCCGGACTTAAGCTGCCGCTCAATCCACTTAGAAATATATCCCTCGATTTCAACTGTACCCTCGATCCTTCAGGATCAATTATTTTTGAAGGGATTAGAGCCCGAGTTCGCGTCGGGCTAAGGACAGTTGGCGCGCGCACGCATCAGTCGGGGAAACGTAATACAATAAGATTTATTATTTCTCCCGAGGAGCATTTAATTATTCGCCGGGCAAGTTGAATCGCTAAACGAGACAGTTGTCTTATAATGAGATATCGAGCTTCGCTTTATTTTCAGGCTGCTACTTCGTCGTTAATCGCTCTTGATATTTTCGCGCTCCCGTGTGAATTTGTAATTCCCTCGCAGCTCTTCCCTTCCCGTCGTGCGTTCGTTCCCTAATGTATCGCGCGATTTTAATACATTTCGCATCACAATGCGCGATATTCGAGAACATAACTTTCCTCTTAAAACTTGTTATATACACACACGATAAATTCTGTTTTATCTAATAAACCGCCGGGTAACTCCGGTTCATTTACCGTTTCCTGTTAAATTGCTTCCTTCAATGGAAGTGCAATAATTTCTGCATGCGTTTTACCTAACAGACCGCGCGCAGCAATTCCATCGCCGTGCCGGTTTTGTTTTTCCCCCCGGATTATTTCATCCGATAGAGAAACCTTGGCACATTGTGTAACTTCGAATATATGAATGAAATTAAATATTTCCGTTGCACATTCCGTTTTAAATGTTAAATTACTTTTAAGCTGAATTACTCGATATCCTCGAGATAAGGGAAATAATAATATCTGAATTTCTCCTCTGTCCCGCTTTTCTCGCGCGGCACACATGCACCTCTATAGATTCTTCTCGGAAGCAGTTATGCGGTTGTTATGCATTAAACGGGGTCGATATGCCGCGCACAAGCACGCGCCCTCAACCGCCTTTTATTGGCCTTAAATGCTCATGGCGCTTCTTGCGCCGAAAATTTCATTTCGCGCTCGAATAAATTCCCCGGTGATGGATTAACGCCATTACGCGCGGAGATTTATGTCGCCCGGATTTTTTTCCCTTTTTCTTACGCCGATTTCTTATCCGCCGGGATCCGGCTGGAATTGCGCGGACCCCAGGCTCCGGGAGATTCGGCGACTTCCAAGAATCAAAGATCGCAGAAGTCGGATCTCGGGTATAATGACTTACTTAAGAACACGATTGGTGATGAGGATAAAAAGTCACATTGCGATTAAATTCGAAAATCAAGACGAAAATCTGAGCAACGGTAAAATCGGCGAAATGAAATATGTGAATCAAAAGCTCGGCCGGAGCTCGAGTTTCCGCGAATTAAAATTGAAATTTTAGCAACTAATAGAACATTCAAATTTAAACATTAAAATTGTAGAATATCTAATAAGGGTGAGAAGAGAATCGGAAGTGAAAATAAGCAGAATTCGGAATTCAACTTGGAAACGCAAATTTGTGCGTCGCCGGAAAGAAATGACGATAAATCAGGAAGAAATTGCGGAAGTCCGATCCTGATCTATATTTCTTTCACGTTTGTTTCTCTCTCGCGGAAATTCGTTCGCAGCGCGTTCCCACCGAATGGCGCGTTTGGGTGTCATAAATAATCGGTAAATAGATATTCGTTGCGGCATCCTGGAAACTTTCTGCGCGGCCTGATGCACGTGCACATGCGGCCGCAAGCCCGAGCGACATTAGATCGATCGGCGTGCCGAGTCACGTCAGCGCACTTCATTTCCGTAGCGGGCCGCAATAAAGCAAGGAGAAATCCTATTTATCCTTCGTCACGATATTCGAACTTGGCTGAATTTAATAAGCGCTGATTGCGAACGCGCGGACACCGTTAAAAGTGCGCGCGCGCCGATCAGATTTAACTTAGCGACTGCATTACGTCCAATTAGACGTCGAGCGGGAATAAATTTCCCTGCACTTGATATTAACAATTACACTGCAAGCTCGACGAGATGCCACGGACGGATCGCACTTAAAATCGCGCGATTTTCGCACTCAAATATGTGTATAATTACGTTATATTAATTATAATTTGTTAATTGCGACGCGATCCATTCGTAATGTAGCGGCTATTTCTTGAAAGCAAGCCGAGAACAACGAATTACCGTGCGTTTTCGCAAAAAGAAAAAATGAATTTTTCCACCTAGAAAAATGCGTGTGAATAAGATTTTTTCTTGACGTCTAACGATTATGCCGCACCCTGCATATCGATTATGACAGTTTAATAATTAATTCGAAGTTGTACGCATGCGCTTAAGAAATCCCATGTATTCATTGAGTGAGATTTTTTAAATTGTTGAATTAATCCTTTCGCATGGACGCTGTTATCCTATATTAATTACTAATTATTCTATATGCGATAATTGGTTTAATTTGATTTTTACTTATTTATTTATCTAGTTTAATTTTTTAGCTATTGTAATTTTGTATCCATTGTATGTTTATTAATAGAGTCACATGCCCTCCCCGTTATCATAATTCTGATTTTATAATTTATGTTTATCATCTATGATCTTTTTATAGTTTATGAACATTAAAGAGTTTCCTAATAAAGATTATTATTATTATTATAAATTATAAAAGTTGAACGAATCGTCCGAAATAACGATTATCGACACTTTGTTCGGCGAATCGCATATATCTGTCGGGACGGTCTTCGTTCGTCGATTCTAGAAACTTAAAACTTGAAGAGTCCGCGGAATCTAAGAAATCTTCAGAAACACGTCATGTAATTATTTCAGTTCCCTGTCTACCGTCACGCTCGACCGTTGCCTTTAGTCCATATTGTAAACGTTACAACGGAGATCCTGCGGAATACGCGACGTGGCAGAGGACGAAGGAAATGGACTGAGAGGTAATCCGGATGATGGGTCATTCTCCAATTGATCGATCATTCCGCGGCCTCTGCGTGACGAGGTTCGCTCAATGAAGCCATTGTTCCGCGAACGAGAATAAAATCGCCGCTCGATTTCGACCGCCTACCCTTTTATAGCCTTTTTCGGTTTCCCACGGAAGAATTCTAATAAATGGAGCTCGGGCTTTGAAATCCGTCCGTTTTAATTAAAGGATTCTGTCTGTCTTAATCCTCCAATAAATTGCTTTTAGAATCCGAAATAGATTTTTAACGGATTTTTTTCTTTTATTTTGTTTTTAATTACTCACACCTCGAGAGATAACGATTGTGAGGAAAATCGGAGGGTAGGACGAGAAAGCGAGAATTTCGGGTTTGTTGGATGTACGGGAGCGAAACGGTTTCGGCGAAATGAAATCGAAGACCTTAAAGTGTTCGAACGTGCGCAAACACGAGAGGACAAAATTCAATGCTCCGAAAATCCGGAAATTCGGAGTGCTTGGAAAGATTTTTATTGACATGTAAAGCATATTTCATTTGTTAATCAATTACTAATATGATTTAAATCGTATCGCGTTATTACATAGTAAAAAACATTTTGAACTTATGTTAAAATCGACCCTTATTAAAAGTTTTGTGTTAACATAACCGTTTTTAACATACTCGTGTCTTAATTTAATATTTAACGTGTTTGTGTTATCTCAACATTTTATATCATGTCGATATTCAACACATGTAAGTGTTAAAATAATACATAACATATTTTATATTTCAGTGTCGATTAACGTATTAATTTTGCGTTAATTTTTTATATAATATTTGTTTTAATTTTTCACATATTCACCTTGTGTTAAATTAATAAGGTTTAAATTAACAAAAATTTGAGTGGGGGCCGTTTGGGATATGTGAAATGTGTTAAAATTTAACACAAAATTGTTTACTGTGTATTTTGCATTGAAATATTATACTTATTCCATTTATTGATAAAAGACTAACAATTCAAGCAGCCGAAAAAATATTTGAACTTTTGAAAATCTAAATGCTTCTTTTAATTTCCAGCTTTTTGAATTTTTTACAGCCCACGCTTTTTGACCTCGTGAATTTTTAACTTATGTGCAAACGATCGAATCATGTGCAAAGTGTAGGAGGTTAATACTTCACGATATTGTTAAATAAATTTCTGCGTGCTTCTCGTTCGGTCACAATTAAAAAAAGACGCTGTTAAATTATAATACATAATTGTAGCGTCTAACTGTGATCATACTTCCTCATTCTCTGCTATATCGAAAATTCCAATATGAGAGCGTGACATTATGATAATTTTTGCTAATTAACCAGCCGTTCGACTCGAGGGTACGTCTGTTTTTGTTTCGAAGACCGCACACCGCCTTGGGAAGTCAAGTGACCTTCAAACAATACGTAAGTGTACTTGAAGACAAGCGATCATAATAGTTTCAGGCATGAAAGCGACGAGAGGCGTCGTGCGCTATTTTCGATTTTCCTAAATTGATCGGAGCTTCTACAAGACGAATTACGTTATTTTGCACCCGCGATCCGTCGGGTTCGAGTAGTGTTGTGAGCAATAGCAGTATCGTGAAACTTAAGGTTGAATACCGCGTTTTAATTTTATTAGATCTAAACAAGAAATATAAAGAATTGAAACTCGTATTTATATACAATAAAAAATATAATGTTGATTTTAACATTTTATAGTATATTTATATATTTATTATTAATTATTACTCATATTGCCAAAGTTTTAAGACGATAAAATGTCACCAATAATATCCAGTAAATTTAATATTTTTGTTAATCAACATTGAAGTATACAATGAATAAAACGTGTTATTCCAACACTACATGTTGAATATCGATTTAACGCAAAATGTTGAGATAACAAACACAATATATCAAATTAACTAAGTAATTGTGTTGAAAGAACTCGAAATAATATTTCTTCTTAAATGATATACAAAAAATGTTAAGTTATTAAGTTGATATAATATTATATATTATTAATATATATTATATAATAATATATAACTCATGAAAACGTCACGAAAATGTAACATATCAGTTGTTAATTTTACATGGAAGTAATCAAAGTTAGTAAATACACACACACACACACACAAGAAAATGTTAACATTTAGATACAAGATGTTTTACTGTGTAATCTTTTTATATTGAATATTTGTATTTTCTGTTTCTCGAGTCGTCTAGACCGAGCAGCATCCTTGCGGCTTTACAACTGATTGGGAAAATTATCTTTTGTTCCAGACGGAACTTACGGCCACATCGCGAGGGCAGAGGCTGTTCCGGTAAATGCGGATGCCGTACCGGAGGATCCGGTTCGGGTAGAGCTGGGTCGGCTCGAAGGTAAATTCCTAGACTCTATATTTCTCTTCTCAACCCTTTGCCATCGAGAGCTGGTATATAGCCGTCGGAATGATTTGAATTACGACCGCAAAGGGCCAATCCGTTCGTATTTCTACGCTTATTTGTTCATTAAACCGAATCTCTGAATTTAACTGATCAAGTTGTTTTCTTTTTTGGTTTCAGATCTGCTAGCTGAACGCAGTTGGTCCTGACCTCGAGCCGTTTGGTGAGCGAGAAATGGGAAAAATAATTAATACGAAAATTTAAGGTGGTGGTTTTTTGTTGATGGCAGGTTCTTGCGAAATTTCATTCATATCAATGCGATTTACGTTACTAATAAATTTTTGCATGTTTATGTATGTACCGTCTAATGAAAACAAAGTTGCTGAAAATAATTAAGAGATAAAGGATTGAGAAGAGAGATATAGAAAATAATTAATACGAAAATTTGGTGGTTTAAATAGAAATATTATTTAGAGTCTAGGAATTTGCCTTCGAGCCGACCCTGCTCTACCCGAAAATAATTAAGATTACTTCTTCAAATGCTTATATCATTTCCTAGATATTTTAAGCGCCAACTGTTTAAACATAATATATCTAATTTTAATCATTAACAAAAATATTTTTATAAACGTAACTTCTATAATCTTTTTTCTCATATTGCATTCAAGCATGTCGTGATAGACATTTGTCAAAAATACTCATTGAGAAACTCATTCGACACGCTCGGCTTTCGGCTTCGCGTTCCGTCGATCGAAATCGCAAATTCTGTTCGAAGACAAATCGAAACGCTCGTAATACCGATGCCGTAGGTTAATTCGTTAAATGCCGTCCGAAAAAGAAGATTAATCGCGTCGCGAGTGTAGTGATGTGAAGTGCAATCAACGCGGGACGACGAGGGACGGCGGTTGGACTTCCGGAACGACGCGGATTGGAACGCGTCGGTGGGTCTGATTGGACGTCGTTGAATCTCAACGAAATGGTGAGTGCTGAATTTCAACATCCCCAGAGTGTAAGGTTACGTAGTACATGTGTAAATCGCATTGATCTTAGGATTAAGAGTATGCAAATGAGTTTATATTCATATCGAGAATACGTGATGATTTTTTAATTGCTATTTATCTATTTGTTCTGGAGATTTTATCAGAATTAAGAATCTTAATACGGAAATCTCATGAGTAACAAATGTTTAATTATTTAATTAGGGAGATTTTAATGCGTGAAATTTACACGATGTCACTCATCAATTCTAATTGAATATACAAATTATTTTATATCTGCATTGAGAAGTTATAATATATTTTGTAATGGCGATGTTTATACTGGAGCTTTATCAGAGAACTTTATTGAAAATCTTAATATGAGAATCTCAAAAATAACAAATAACAAACCGGATGGGAGATTGTATACTTGTTTAGCAGTTGGGAGGTTTCAACGCCCGAAATTTACGCTATATCGTTGCCTAACTTGTTTTGATCACTCTCGGATATTATGATTTCGGCATTTTCTCCGGGATTTTCTGTTCCAATTAAATTCTAGAACGCTATATTAAACACCGAATTAAATTAAATTAATGCTATATTAATTATAATGTGTATTAAAATATCTCCGATCGAAATTCGGTTCCACATTAATCCCTTATAAGTTTTACTCTTTCATCCCTAATATTTTATAACAGATTCGAGATAGCCTGAACTTTCTTTTTAATCCTTTCTTTAATCCTTCTTTTTAATTCTCTCGATAAACGGAACGCGCGGTTAACACAGAATTAGGTCTCGGTTTTCGTGATCGAAACGAAATGATAAATAAACAATAACGAGCAGCGCCAAGCGATAAAATAATAAATAAGAGCAATAATGATAAAAGAGTGGTGAAATTAGCGGAAAAACAAATATTTGGACCGAGCACGAAAAGAGTGCGCGCAAATGACACTTATTCGATACAGAGAGAGAGAGAGAGAGAGAGAGAGAGAGAGAGAGAGAGGGAGATAGTGAACCGCAATATAGATAATCTTTTTACACCACGCAAATGTTTTGCGGCGGCGGCATTATTACCGGCATCTCGAATGCCGTATTTGATTATTTCGAATATGGCACTCGAGATGCTGCTAATAACGGATTTTGCTTGGCGCGGCTTAATGGCGCGTTTGATTTTTAATTTTCCATCACAGCCGGCCAGTCGGGAAAGCACCTCGCTTCTCCCTCGCTTTGTTATGCATTGCTGGAAATGGAGAGCTTCGGGTTAACGAGCTTCCGTGCGTTACCTATCACTTTTATTCCACACGATTTCGCGGCCTGGTTAATCCGCAAGATATATGGGGTGTCCCGAACCTAGTCATCTTTGATCTATGCGCTCTTTTTTACAAGCGTGGAATTGATTTTACTTGTAATACGAAGGATCGAACGGTCGTTGGGTTATGAGCAATTTAATGTCGCGGGCTTTCCGAAAGGTAAGCTTTTTGCCCAGCTTTTTGAGCAGGTACGCGAAGAGATAATAAATAATAAGGCAGATAATGGGATCGTTTCCCTCAGTTATAAATGAGCTTTGAGAGATCTCCTTTCTCCTATGTTTTGAATTTGAGAATACATTAAAGGGACACATGTGATGTTGAAGAGTAAAACCACGCAACAGATGGCAATCTCTCGCAATGTTTCTGTCGGGGAAAAACGCATCTCGGATGTGTGCGTAAAAGCTCGCTCGCGGCAAGTACGGGGCACATTGTACGAAATAAATCGGCCTTTCTCGTGCGGACCGCGTAATTAGCATATCATCATATTTAATCATATTTAAATCTGGAATAATATATGTCCGCAAGCAATACCATCATAAATTATGTTTTCCCGTTTTTACAGAGAGAGAGAGAGAGAGAGAGAGAGAGAGAGAGAGAGAAACTAGCTTATAGGTCGTAAAAATAGCTGTTTTGCATTCGCGCTCGTCGCACTTCCGAGTCTTTTCGTTTTCTATCAGTTACGTTTTATGCCGGTAAAATTATAAGAATCACAATATATATTTGTTATTATTTTTAAGTACATTTGAAGATATTTACATTTACGTATCCGCAAGTCACGCGTAGTTACCGTAATTATCTCATAATGTGCAATAATACGTCAATAATTATATAGTAACGCAGTAATTATTAACATATTCTATAATGTGCGGTTACGAAGTTAAAACGGGGAGGGTTTGCGACCGATACATACGAAATAACGAGCAATTTACGAAAGCGGGCACAACGAGCCAATTGACAATCATAATTAAAAAAGGAAAAATTTCCCTCCGAAATATAAATTAGGCGCTCCAGCGAATTATTACATCGATCGTCCGGCAGATTGATGTAAAACACGTAATCACGATGAATCCGACGAGTAATTCGATTAATAATTAATGAGCAAATTTATATTTGACGGTTAATGATTAAGCGTTGTAAAACGATTAATGATTAACGCGCATTACCGTAACCGTGGACGAATTCCCGCTCGGCGAATGCTCATGGGAACAACAAATTGTTTTCGCGCGACATTATAAGCGCCAGCAAGCTTGGAATCCTTGCGGAAACTGTCGATTGTGTCGCCGACGTCGTCGATTCGATCACTTTGTTGACGGCGGGCGCACGTCGTCCTCCAGCACGGCGTCATCCTCGCGGCTATCCAGAAATCGCAAATTGCAAACTGCGACAGCGACACGTAATGGAGGTACCGTGTTCCGCCGTTATACCCGTCTCCTTCGGAAAGCGTTAAACTTACTTATGAGCATTACGCGAGCCGAGTCGGAACTCGATGAATTTCGCGGCAACGAAACGTTTCCTCGTTTAGACGACAGCTCAAGATGCGCGCAATGTGTAATGTTTGCATAAGCGCACGTTCGTTATTCCGAGACGAATTTGCGAATCGCGGTGTTGCCCGTAGACGCGTGCTGAGTTTCGGTAAATATTTAGGATTAATTTTTGGGATTAATATTTGGGATTGAACGTTGCGCGCGAGGATTTTAAGGATTTATCGCCCGTGAGTCAGAATAATGAAAAAATTGCGAAAGAAATCACAAATTAATCCACATTGTATTTCGAAATTTGCCCAGAGATGGATGTTCACATCTCGATTATATATCATATTAAAATGTGTTACATGTTAATATGACGTTTTAATATTACGCATGTGTGGGCGCGCGACAATCTCTTTCATTCGCGATATTCTCGACTTGCAATTCGCGGAAAGCTCGGCATCAATCATGCTCGTCGACTCTCGCTTTTTATCGAAACTCATAAGATTCGCATTAGCGCGATGATATTCTCAAATACATTTAGGTCGTTCCAGCTTTCATGTAGAGCTGTTTGTCCTGCGCAAAGGCCGGAGTGCTTTTACCCTAATTAGATGAGCCTAATGAAGGAATAAAATCAACGGTGAGCGAGAAAGAGCGCGAAAGGCACGTCCGACGAATCCTCGAATGGATCGCGTCCAAATTTTTCCCCGGCCTTTGCCGCCGCGCCCCGAAAATGATATGTCGACCTCGCGGGTCGCATTTTCGAATGCTCATTCCGCGGAACTTCGCATTATTATACGCCTAGCTTATCTTCGGATCCGCTTCTAGAAATACCGGCGGTCGCAAAATCACGTTCCCGATACCGGGAAATAAAATACGGAATTGAATCTTCTGCGCCGAAAATTTCGCGGAGAGTTTCCTATTCTGTTCGCGTTTTCACTTCAAACATCAAATTATGAGCCCGCAAACAAATATTTCGCTGAGGCGGGATCTATTTTCAATTTGAAATCGGGATTTTCGGTTTAATCTCACTATACTCCGTTTATTTTACTTGTTTGTTCATAACCATTATTGTCTCATCTTATTTATTCTCATTTATTTATTTTGTTTATTAATTGCCTTAATTGTAGCGTTGCATAATAACTCGTGCCGCAACCGCTGTCGCTCCGTTAATGTACTTATTGTCGGTTTTATCGATTCGAAAAAAGGGAAAAAAAAGGGAGAAAGAAAAATCGGAAAACGCGCTGCTCTTCCATCGGTAGCGCACTCTGACTTTTCCGATCGGTCGAGTACTCTTGTCGTGTATGAATTACGTGATGTGCTAATGCTATTTTTAAAGTTGGAAAATGTTTCCCGACGGCGTATCTCGTACGTGGAATTTACTTCAAATGTGTTTCGCAGCTATCTGAAGCTAACCCATTTTCACGGTTGGTTGAGAATTTTTCAGCGCGTACAAAGTGCGCGATGTAATTATTTTTATTTTTCTCCAGCAATTTTTGTGTCGGATGTGTGTGAACAAGTTAATGTTTTTAATTTAGTAATTAAATTCGCTCTTGATAATATTATTATCTTTCCGCGGCAATTTAGATTTGGCGGTTCGAAAATTCAAATTCCTCCCCAATGATTTTATTTTCGCGAAAAAAATCGTGTTTTCTTTTGTCTTTTCAATTAAAAGGCACTTATTATTTTTATCTTATATCCTATCGAGCATGGTTACATGCTTCTACAAACTGGCTGCTAAAAGGACGGCCGGCAAACTTTGCCTCGCAAAACCGCTTCCGCGGCGAATAACCCGACTATGTTGTCGAATCGACAAATGAGAATTCTTTCCAACTCAGCCAATTACGCTCCTGGCTTCTGGGATCGCGGATTATAATAATCGTTCGTCTTATTTTTGCACGCCAACTGGGTCGAACAGCTGTCGTCAGCAAAAGCGAATTCACCCGATGGGCTTTCGTGATAAGCAACGTACTAATATCACTCTTTTGCATCGTTTTAATACTTCACTCTAAATATATTCCGGGATGATACTTTCAACTAATTTCAGCGTGTTTATGATTAGCCCACAAGCAAATAAAGACTGATATCTTCGTGATACTAATATAGTTTGTAATTTTTACGTCATAGAAAGGTATATAATTTGAGAGATAATTTATATCTTAAACACAATTAAAATACATCTGTATTTGATTCTCAAAATAATATTTGTGAAATTAGAAATATATATGAAGCGTTATTCGAGGAATATATTGAAGGAAGAGTGAAATTCTCTTAGCATTATTTTCTAGAGATTTCAATATCTGACGTTGTTTTTAGGTTCTACGTTCAGGGAAAATCCATTTTTACTCACGTAACATCCCGGAAACTTGATACGCTGTGTCTTGCGAAAATTCGAGACATATTTCAAGTTCGTTTCCAGGATTCCGGGAAATGAAAGTTTGATCAATGCCCGTGCCGATTGAACGTTATTTTTCATCGTGTTATTTTTGAGCAATTCAACCGCATTTGACAAGTAAGGTTTAATAGAGTATACACCTCCTTTTATCGACACATCCAGTTCGTGTCGTTGATAAATTTGCGGCGATAATGTAACCGCAAACACGCGAAAATTTCGTCACTGTCGTCATCTCGCGGTTTTTCAAACACCGGGATATCACCGTTTCCGTGTTTATCATATCAGGATTCTTTCATCGAATTTACTTCCACTCGCGAAGCGTCGTAACGTTTCCGGCCGAAGGTAAATGCGAGGAATCGTTGTTCGTGCGCCGATAAAAGCGAGTTAAACTTCAAGCAGATAGTCGATCTTTTTACACATCCTATATAGCTCGCATTGTTAATAGTTGATTAAAATGACTGTGTGAATATCAAGTGAACAATACTTGACAATTTGTTATTCTATCGATTGTCGAATTTTGATCGTTCTGTTTTATCTTTGAAAGATCGACGTAATGTTGAAGTCTAATTATCAACTGAGGACCAATTAGTTCCCGAGAAGCTTGTTAAGTAACATCATCTTTCTAATACTATATTTTTCATATTATTTTATAAAAGTGTGAAGGCGGTTATCGAGCTTCAACAAAAAAGCGAACTTGCCTAGGTGGAGCGTGATAAGTGACGATAACTAAAAGCAGTACGAAAGCAAAAAAGGTGATAGCGTGACATGTGCAAAAAGAAAGTAAAAGACAAACAACACCGTTTGCCGTAATTTCGTGAACAAATCTTACTTGATGGGAAACGCACACGCATACGTATACAGAAATTTTCGTGCACGCTATTTTTCCGCTGTAGGCTTGGAAACTCAATTTTCTGAAAGTTTAACGGTGTTCTGTTGTATTACCTTGTTGTGAGGTTTTGCTATACATGTATGTATAAACTTGTATACGAAGCGAATACTGCTATTGGCTGACAATTCTACATGTCATTTTGAGTGAAAAGTCGACCGGAATAAATTTTTGTCCCGTTTTTTTTAGAAATCTCCCGTTTATTCATTAACGTATTTTTATCGTGCGGAAGCTTTTCGAATTATGCGTAATTGATACAAAAAGTAATTTGCAGGAAAGTGACGTGATTTGATAACAGTGATCGCGCTAATTGGCTATCGTGCATTTTTCTACAGTAACTGTATTCTCAGAGAAATATCGTGTAAATCGGGAAAGCTAATTACAGTTTATCTGATAAGAGCGATAAATTTCTGTTTGAAAATCGTTACATCGAAAACCTGCTCGTTTTTTTTGAACAAAAAACAACAATCTGAAATATTGGAATCGTCTTTACCAATGGAAGGAAAAAACGTCAAAACATTAAGTCTGTCATCCAACAGTCATCAGATGCCTACTAAAAATGTCTGACCATTAACCCATTTCGTTTCTCTGCTCGTATATAGGAACAGCAAATTTACTTTACAATACTTCTTTTATCTATGATAAAGGTAGATTCCAGCCTAAATCTTGTTATTGAAATGTAATTTGGACTTTTATCTTTCAAAAAATAATTTCACTTGGCCACCACTCATCATCCCTTCGGCGGTAGATGGGGGTTGTAAATAATCTCGCAAAATATACGTATTTAATTCATTGCCTCACCTTTTTAATTAATTAAAAATAGTAAAAAAATACAATTTGAAAAAATAACGATGAGGTATTGTTGCCAATCATTCAAATGCTCGAAAATGGCTATTCCCGTTATAACATGATTCACCAGGTGTATGTTAGGTGTCACTCAGATTGTATTTCTACGGGGTAATAAGGAAGACTCATGTCAAAACAGTAAAGTGATAGTACTTTATTTCGCTTCGTACATGAATTTGATCCCTATGCTCGTCTTCTACATTTACTCATTACGCGGCTTTAAAAAATTGACAAGTACTTAACGGAATTATTCTGTGCGGATCTTGTCGATCCGTTGGCTCATCGTGACGAAGGAAATTAATTGCCTTGCTCGCTTTCATGAATCAGGAAGGTATCTCGATACAACGAGTCCGTTGTGCGATGCATCATCGCGACGAAAGAACTGCTTGAGGCCGGCGTCGGCGTTGGGTTCGACGACGGAGTTAGTAAAGGTGTTCCCTGGAAACTGATGGCCAGCGGAAGTGCACCTGACGTGCACAGGCCCATCGCGCCCCTTCCGCTCTCCGTGACCGACCGATACCTCGGAAGCCTCGCGGACCTGAATGAATGATCACGGTTTTATTGCGTTAATTTTCGTCGTTTGCGAAGCACGGAAAACGCACGTCGCGTTCGTTGATAAAATTTTACAAAGGGTTGACGTTTGAATCTCTAGTTTGAGAGAATCGAACGATTAATTTTTTCATGACATTTTCCTCAAGTCAAGAGTGATAGAGTAGAAGTTCAAAGTTATGATTTTAGTCGCTACATTGAGTCTATCGTCCTAAATGTGAAAAATTTTGACTTCGTATTCATAAACAGTGACCTTAAAACCCCTAGATACAAAATTTTCATGACACTGCTAACTTTTGAAAACCCATTTTTTGCCCAGCTTAAGCACTTTTGCGAAATTCAGCTTGCTAGGAAAGTCGGAAGGTTAAAACTATCGATTTCTTCTTTAAATTCGTAAAATTAAGTCTTCGTACAATTAAGGTTTCGTAAAATTAAAACTTATCGATTAATACCGCGCATCGGGTACATTCTGCATATGAAGAGAAAAGGAAAAATAAGGATTACCTCGAACATTTGCACTTTAATAAACGGATAAACGCGGCTCGGAAGGTTTTGTTGAAGATGGTATAGATGATTGGGTTGATTGTCGAGGACACATAACCCAGCCAGAGGAATGTATCCACCACGTGTCCTGGCACAGAACACGTGGGACACGCGGCGAAAAAGATGTTAAGCAAGAAAAACGGCGCCCAACATAATACGAATGTGAAAAACACCAGTCCGAGAACCTTGCTAGCCTTCTGTTCGGTTGCAACCGCGTTCGCGGCCAAGGATCTCTTTCTCGTTCGCCCCGCCAGGAATCTGAAAGAACATTAATCTCACAGGATTGTAATTCTAATTAATCTTAGATAAGACACTCCAGAAAGAAGAAAAAAGAGAAGTTTACTTTCGTAGTAATACCGCGAACTTAATCGGACGATTTTTCCGGAAAAACTTTACGTTAATATTAAGGATGTCTATTAGTTCCATATTTCCAGTGGTGCATCAAGGGGGCTACTTATCAATTGATTTTTTCATCAATTTTATTTTTCAAGCAAAATTACGTTTCTATATACGTTTATTTCATTACTTAAATAATAAATGTTGATTTGAAATCAAGTTCGGGTAAATATATATAATTGAGGTAAACAATATTACAAATACGAAAATATTTTTTATTTTTCTCATTAACGCTATATTTATGCATTAGTTGATTTAATAAAGATGTACAAATAATAGAAAGAGGTAAGGTACTTGCAAGTGTTTAAATATGTTTTTATGTATATATATTTTAAGTATTACTATAAGTTATGATCTTTACGCTGAATTTTCAATGTAAAATAATTAGTAATCCTGAAATTTGCGTATAATATCTGCATTTATTAATCTTTAATACTATAATAGTTTTTTTTATTAAAGTCTTATTTTTATATATATAATTTAGAAGATATTAAAGAAAGGTTTGGTAACAATTAGTACCAAGATCTGGTTAAATAGTTTTAATTAAACTGTTTGATTACTGCAACAACATTTAGCACCATATACTGTATATAATATATGATATTACAATACAGTATATGATATTAAACGATTGGTTGCATGGTAACCAAACAATTTAATTGAAGCTATTTAACCAAATCTTGGTTATTATTACCAAATTCTTTTTTCAATGTATGAATCGTGGCGAGGAAACGTTACCTGAGATTCAGGGTTGTCGGCGTGACGTTCAATTGCAGTTTCAGCGCCCGCAAGGTGAAATTCCTTGTTTCGCGCGCGATGTTCTCCGGCGTTTGGGTCGCCTGATCCACTTTCGACTTGAGCTGAGATCCTGCGGCGGGACTTCCGGCGCCGTTCACCGCGAACTTTAACTGCGGTAGGACCTTTCTCACGCCGACACATCTGTCGCCGCTGTAATAAACGAAATCCGGCGCCTAAATCCGCGGAGAAATTCCGTTGCTATTGTCAGCAACGGTGCACGACGTCGCTGATTATTTCGCGATGGTATTTATGCGGATCCACAGAGCCGAAGGACGCCGTATAAAAAACAAGAGAAAGGTCCCGGAGGACCTCCGGGGAGAGTGTTTACATTTTGTTTTGATTTCTCGTTTCGCGCCAGTTGTAATGCGACGCAATATTGTCGCGGTCGTGCGCGGAATGTCTCGAGTTTTCCTGTTAAAAAATTGACGCGTTGATGATGAAAGTTTAGATCGCATTAATTCGCGCGACCTCCGGACTGGCCGTTGCGTCGCGACGCTTGATTTAAGATGCATAGACTGTGACGTCGTCATCGCGTTCTGATATCAGGGACATTGCATGCGCGTCGTCCTTGCATAAAACCGCGCGATAAAAGCGGGAATTTGAAAGACGACCGGATATCCGATATATTTATATCGCGAGTGAACGTCGCCTTCGTAATTTTCAGCTTTTCGAGTCTCGTGAGCGCGTCCGAATAAATTATACATTATACTGAATGAGAAAATTTGGTCTTTTCTTGCGTGGTGGTGACTGAGGTAGATGGTTATTTAATATTAAAGTTCACAATAAAAAGATTCATAAAAACATACTATGTTTAGATTTTGAGAAATAGCAATATTATCAATTTGAGTGATTAAATACCGAGGTAGTAAACAGACGTTATGATTTACGTCGAATCTTACGTCATTTCTCGTTAAAGTTAACTTAAAAATGATGTGTTTTTAACGGTCCTAAATTACAGAGCAGAAACGTCATTAGTAACGTCAATTAGACGTTATTGTAACTTACAAAATAACTTGACAAAGATTATTTAATATTGAGCATTACTAAGATATTTGCGGATACTAATACTGGCAGTATTTTAGTATGTCAGTAATTATTTGGCCGGGACTTATTGCTTAAATGCTTGAAAAATAAATTATTGTCATTACAGAATACTATACTAAGCCATTTTTAGAGACACTTTTATCAATAAAAGAAAATTCGGAATACGGTCCGAAATCTTTCCGAAAACAAATCTTTCTACGTTTCTACGAAAAGAATTTATTATGCAATTCCTCATTTTTGCATATTTGCAGAATCATCCCGTTGCGGGTTTTATCGTACATATTTCGAGATACCCCGCGTATTGTATGCTCGAGTCGAGCGATAAATAATATCGCAGCTTAACCGCGCGTTCTCCGGCATTCTGACAGCCGAATCCCCCGCGGTCGCAAAAAGTTGCTCACCTCTCGTCCGCGTTGCAACCGGAAGCGTGGACCTGCCTGGTCAATGAGGTGGACGACCTCATGACGGTGGTTGTGGTCGTAGTCGTGGACGACGAGGACGCCGTAGACGATGTTTTCGCGGACGCGTACCTACCCCCCAGTCTGCGGAACTGATCGCCTTCCGGATGCTCGGCCGCGAAACGCGCTTTTTTGCGAAGCAGTTGCACCGTCAGCACGTAAGTCGCCACCATGACGATCATGGGTATGTAAAATGCGATCAAGGAGCCGAACACGAAGAATGCCCGGTTGTTAATGACGCACACTCCCGGCCGCGGTGTGATGTTCGATGGGTTGATTATACCTGAAACAAGCCGAGTCCTCGTCACGCTTTGATTAGTCTCTTCGTTGATTAGCCATCGATCTCTCATCGAGCCGATTAGAGCTCTCGATCGGCCATCAAGCGCAACCGCAGGGTGCCTATGAGGTCTAACAACCCCCGTCGAGGTCGAGTCTTTATCTTAAACCTCGTTTCGTACCTGGAAACTCTCATAGAATGTCTTGCTTCGTTCCTGGTACTTTTAAACAGGAACACCTTATTCCAAATCTCGGAAAATATCTTCTTATAGGAAAAATATTCTCGTTTGGATTTTGTTTCGACAAAAATTACACGAAATGCAGGGAGAATCGAAGTTAGATTCCCCGAGGCTCGTTTCGCCGATTAACGACGACGTAAGGAAGCGCCAAGAGCGAATTATTTTCGATAATCTATATAAAGCGCCGAGTTTCGCGTCGAACTGGAGCGCGATACTTCGCACAGTCGATTTACTTGCGGCCCCAGGTAGTAGGGATAAAGTTGTTTAAATTACGCGGGATTTGTATAACTTGGCTAATTAGAATTTCCATTCTATTTACATCGCGGAGAGACGGAGAAAAGACGAGGCTGAGGCTGCTCGTGATTATCGATTAGGGCAGCTGTCGAGGAGCTAATCGCCCCATGATAAATGAACATAATGCCGATAGAACATCGTTGGCGCCGATCTTTAAGCCGACTTTTTTCACCTTTATCTCGCGACGGAACGGCGTACTGCGCGTAGCTGCCCGTAAAAACGTGAGATCCTTTATCGGTTCATCGACAGAATCGGAATATTCGGCGTAGGGACGTTCGTCCGGAAAATTTGCAATGAATTCTCGTTCCTTGGCAAAATCGCGAATTAACGTTGAAACACTCGTCAGAGGCAGTGAAATTGAGTATTGTTAAAATGAAATTTTGAATTAAAAATTAAAATTAAATTAAAAAGTTAAATTTAAATAACTGATGAATGTTCCGTTAAAATTAGATATCAAATATCAGTGATAGTGAATATTAACAACCAGCGGGAAAATATATTTTGATATAAATAAATAAAGTGCATTAAAATTAGACAACAAATATCAATCAATGCTAATAAATATTAATAAACAGAGAGAAAATTCCTTTTTAGGACATGGCACACTTGGCAAAGATTTTGTATCTTTCGTATTTTTGTACGAGAATAAATACGAGAATCGTACAGTAATATTTATATGTTTTGCTGTGTGGCCCATTGATAGATTGGTATTGACACAGTTGGATATTTATATTAAATTAAATTAAACAGATATGTAAAATATGGTCACACTTCATCGAATAGAAGAACCAGTTATAAATATTTAAAATATAACAGCTTTATGAGCAGAGCACACGGCGAAAATTTGCCGAATTTGTTCTGAGAAGTAATTATCACAAATTCATATTAAAACCTTTTATATATATTTCTATATTTCACTTTTACGTCTATATATACGTATATATATTTTTTATTGAAAAAAAGAAGAAAATATATAAATAAACGCATTTTTCGATAAAGAGAAGTAATCCGTGAACTACAAAGTTTCTTCATTGTTATATTCTCACATAATTATATTTTTTAAGAAACACAGTAATGTCATATTTTTCTTAAATTTCAAAACTTCTTTCGGGAACAGTTGTGAAACATACTTTTATCATAATATATCGAAGAATACGAATTTTTAAAGCAAAATTAGTCTTCCTCAAAACATGTGTTTACTTTATCGCTTATAACTTTTTTCATTATTGATATTAACAGTTTGTTCATGTCATAATTGTATCGTCGAAGACTTACTGCATCGAATAAAAAAATACACACGAGAAATATTAAGTTTTACAAAAATTACGAAAAGGTAAATTTGACTCGGGCATACCATACCAGGTGTGGCTTTCCCGTTACATGTATATAATCTGGGTTTCTAGGGTTAATTATGAACCATCGGACGCGCGCTACGCAATTATCTAAATACTCGCTGCAGCTAATTTTCCCTTCTTCCCATGCTTGCCAACCCCCACGGGAATGATAATTTCTTGCCCGTCCTATTCTACGGTCGTATAATGTATTCTCGAACGCACCTCTTCGGGGGTTGTTTCCCACGCGCTCTCTGTCTCTCTCTTCGCCTATTTATAGTCTCTCATTGCGCCTGCATCCGGCCGCTTTATGAGATACGTGCCGGTTGGTATCGGTAACCGAAAGCTTTCCCGTGGAAAGAGCTATACAGGTAATTTACCTAACACCGTGATGGAGCTGGAGACCAGCATGGCCAGTAGCCAGACCGCGGCGATCTTGAAGCCCACCACTCGTTTCGTAGATGTGTGTCGTGTCCTGAGCGGATTGCGGATCCCCAGGTAACGGCCCAGGGAGATGAAGCACATGTGCATTATGCTCGCGGAACACGCGAGCACGTCGCATGTCACGTATACATTGCACCACACCACGCCGAGCGGCCAATACCCTGAAAACTCGTCGAAACGCTCGCATCAAGTGCGCATACGAAATAAAACGTGCTTTCTTAAGGTAGTTGATTTGTGACAATATTGTGAAGAAGGCAATGGTTGGTGCAACGTAAAAGAACTCGACGAATTTATGCTAAATGATTATTAACATGATTTATGATATACTGCTTTGACATTATAGCAAAAGGATATCAACCAATTTTAGATAATGTTTAAAAACTCGTAAAGGAATCATCTTTTTTCGCGCTTTGACGTATAATATTTAATATATAATATTGGTTGGGACTCGTGTTGAATATTTTTTATTTTTTATATTTTTATGTTTGAGAATATATTTGAGAATATATATATATATATATTCGCGTAAAGAAAAACATGTAATTCTATTTAAAAAATTATTTTGGCTTTCAAATTTCTGAAAAAAATTACTTAAAAAAAACTTTTGTCATCATAATTGTCCCTTCGAACGGTGTAACTTTTCTTTAGACAGATTTTTCATCAAAAACAAGTGAAATATTTGCTCGATTTGCTCGATTTGAGTGGACGACCTTGTATATTATGTGTTAATCTTTAAATATTATATTATATTAATAATTATGTTATGTTAAATGTTAATATTACAGTTTTTACATTATCTTGTGTTATTGCTTCTGCGATAAATTTAGAAGTGATTTATTAAATTATTTGCAATTTATGATCCGCGTCAGCTCTTATTGATTTGTGATTACACGACTACACATAATTCAAAAGCCTTATTTCATCATTGAAATACAATTAATTGCATTGAAAAAATCGGTTGCACGGCTAACAGTGGACCAATGAAACGAGGTGAAAGATGTTTACGATGTCTCAAATTACATTTGTTTACCATGTCTTTTGTAATTCAATCATCAATTAAGCTTTCGTGTAATCAACAGAAATCAATATGGCAGTTAACGTGTTAACGCTTATTCTTAGTAATCGTTCAATTTATTCAGATATCAAAATCGAACGGTTCATTCTGAAATTAATTTATGTTCGATAGGAAGGAATATGGTCCCATGCGCGCGCGTGTTCCATTTTTGTCTTTCTTCACAATTTTATATAACATATAACGTATAATTAACAGTTAAAAAAAATACAGTTGGACGATTTAAAAACGAGCTTTCCAGTTTGAGGCAACATTTTTTCGCGCCAAGAATTGTAAATATAATTGTAATATAATTATAATTATGGAATGGAATTTTTAATTACGGGATAGAAGTTGTAATTTTATCCCGATAATAGGGATAGTAATTACAGTCAAATACTTTATTTCGTATTCAAACGTGCGATGATCTATTTCACTTGAAGTTGCATGATCGAGTAATTTGAGTTGTATATAAATTCTCTCTCTCTCTCTCTCTCTCTCTCTCGTGGAATATTTCACGTGAGAAAACTCGAGAAGAAAGGATTAATTAATAGCACATCCCGTGATTTTTTGCCGACTGTTCTTTCACCAGGATACGACGAGAGAGGATTCGGCTGACCAGGGTATTGCTTTGGAATTTTTCGCGTTGGCTTTCGTCAGGCGTTTTTAGTGATGCCCTCTCTTTAGGAAGTCGATAATGGGAAAGTGAATTCAGACTGATGTTCGTGTAATCGGATATAATCTTCGATTATTTTCACGTCTCGTTTACGGCAATAATTAATCGTAAATTTGCGTCCATAAATTCCTCTCGAGCTCGTATCTCACGAATCTCCATTTCGCAAATTGCTGTTTAAAGAACGAATTATAAAGGGCGATAAATCGCTCAAGAATCGGAGAGAAATGCGAATAACTCGGTAACGATCTACGAGCAGAAGTCTGTAATTAATTACGACCACGAGTGGAGATTGGGGGATGATCGGCGATTATTTCCGATATATGAATACCGCGATATACGAATACCTAAGAATAAGCGTGGTTGTAGCGCAGATGAACGCGCAATTCGGATGCGTCCGGAAGCGCGCGAACATACGACGCACTCAACATCCATGTCCACATCAAACGACGTCACTGTCGGAAATGCGTTTACACAAACCGTCACTCTGCGCGCACGAGTTTCCGCGAGCCGCTGATTTATTTTCGCTGCCTCAAAGATTTGCAGAAGCTCGAAGAATTCTCTGACATGTTTGACATCAGAGAAACGTATCCAGGGCGATATTCATTACGGTCGATAACGGTTCGCGAAATTGCGAGGAATATAATGCAACAAATTGATATCGGCCACATCTTACACGCAGCAGTCCTTATTCTTTTCTATCCTTCCTTTTTCGTTTTTTTTTATCTTTCATTTAAATATAGAGCGCTGTACTCGTTAAGAGAACTGAGGCGAGAGACGCAGAATTTCTGAAGACGCATAGTAACCCGAAAAATTTGCATAGCCGCATTATTAACTCGGAGACTTCGTAGCGAGGAATTTCATTAGTAACAGATTAAAGCACGGCCTGATGAGCAGACACGTCGCAATAAAGGCCTAAGTACATACGAGAGAAATGCATGGACAAAATGGTAGACTGAATTAAGAATACAATTCGTGAGAGGGAGAGAATGCAAATTTAAAACAAGATTGGCAGGAAAAAAAGAAATTAAACGCGCGCGAGATTTGTATGAAATCGAAATGGAAGCTTGAGAAATAAAAACAGGGAGCGCGCAGAATTTGAATGAAAATTAAAAATGTACTCGCGTCCCGAACGTTGAAATTTTCACAAGGTGTCCCAGATACCAAAACTCTTGTCCCGTTTAAACAAACTAAAGAATCTCTCTCCGACTACTATTATTATTAATATTATTATTATTATTATTAATTCCGCGGTGACGTATTCCATCTCTTGTTTTAATGAAGAACTCGGCAAGCGAGTTGATATCGTCAGGAAACTTTGAGGAATTCTGTCAAAGAGCGCATTCAGAGATACGCTGGAAAAGAATCGAGCAAAGAGGAAGGCCGGTAGTTCGCGCGTGAAGGCGCGAATACTGAATACGAAATATTCGCATTGTTCTCAGGCTGCGAATTTGCCAATTTTCGGCCACAAAGGTTTCGCGCGCGGCGATGCACACCTTCCTAACAAGGGGTGTACGCACGTGTTGTTGCGCATCGCGACCGTGCTCGCGATACACCTTTAATGCACCCGCGACACGGCACACATTCGCGAAAATACAAAAACAAACGTCGGAAATGAACCACGGCGCTTAACGAGTGTAAGGAACGATCCGGGAAACGCGAGTCTCTGTTCTCGGATGATTCAGCTCGTCGCGCCCGATGATATATTGATACTGATTATCTTTCTTGCGACGATTAATTAAAGTAGAAAGATGTGATGGGAATAATTCAGTAATATCGTAGAGTGAAGAAAATAAAATTGCGTTTAATCATTCATCTGTTGGATCTCTCGGTGGGAACTTAGAACGGTACTATTTGCTGTAACGATTAATTACAGCAAAAGGATGCGACATCAATAATATAGTAATATCAAGACAAATCAAGTGTAAAATAAAATTGCGTTTAATTATTGATTTGTTAGATCTCTCGACCGGAACGAGTAGAGTTTTAGAACGACTCTATTATTTCGCAACGATTAATTACAGAAAAAAAGTGCCGCACAATTTATTAACGTCAAGACAAAGAAAATATATAAAATAAATGTGCGTTTAATTATTCTTTTATTGGATGCCGATAGGAACGAGTAACTTGGAAGGACACCATTCTTTCGCAAGGATCAATCACAGCGAAAGGGTGCGGCATCAAATTTATTAATATCATGGCAAATAAAATATAAAATATGTTTGCGTTTAATTATTCATTTATTGGATATCGATCGGCACGAGTAGTTTAGAAAAGCATTATCTTTTTCGTGAGGATTAATCGAAGTGGAAGGAATGGAAATTCGTCGAGTGATGAACGTAACGAACAAAAATCAAGTAAAATCGCGTTTAATTATGCGTTTATTGAAGTAGCTTAGAGCAACGTTCGTTCACTGCGACGAAGTAGCGCTGCTTGCTTTCAGATTTATAAGCGATCGGTCGACTCGTCCTCGGCCCTTTCGCTTCCGACGAGAGTGACTCTATCCGCGGGGTTTTCGCGCATCATGTGCCCGCGCGCGCGCGCGCTTCATCCTTCACGTGGAACACGCCGACGACACGCCGGGCATTAGCGGAGTCATCGTCGCGGCTCGTTTATCTCGCGAGAGAGACAGCTCGTGCTCCACGACCTGGAAGGAGTAATGCCTAGGCGGGTGCGCATCAGGTACTGAAAACTCAAAATCCGGCACGTCAACAACGTCGTTTGATCCCATTAAATCTTTAGCGCGCTCTCCCCGAAAAGCCGGGCGTTCGCCGCGCGAGTCATCTTTTGCATCGACGATTACCGGTGTTTCTTGGAGCGCGAAGCGCTCGCATTTCACCGTTCCGAGATTTTCCGATCGCGTAGTTAGTGAAATTCGACGAGCTTTGACATTTATAAAATATTCTCCGGTCATATACATCGGATCGGGGAGAGGCAGGGGGAGACCACTCGGCGGACGCGTTGCAATTTTTTCAAATTTTCTCCCACCGGATTGTTAATTTTAACGTCATTATAATTTAAATGCTTGAAAGTTCGAACTCTTTACGACGAGATCCGAGATGTTATAATTCCACATTAAAATCCGGGATAATAAATATATAAATATATCCGCCCTCCGGAACTTTTCGTATTCCCGAACTTTCAAATCGAAATTTGTAATGTGTCCGAAAGTTGTCAGTTATCCGGAAGAATTCCACGAGGGAGGAACGTTCGCTTTTTCCGCAAGCTTGAACTCTGATATTACGAGGCTTCAGCGGGCGAAAAGTCGCTGTGTACGCAACGGCAAATACACGAATTGCAATTAACCGTTCGGACGACGAGTCGCGGGAGCGGCAAATAGAACGTTTAGAGAATCGACGCTGACTTTACCGCGCGTTGAAATTTTAATTATTGCGCGACGAACAATCTCTGTTTGTCTCTCGCATAAATTAAACTGCGACGGCGCCGCCGGTGCGTGTGTGACGGGGAACAGCTTACGTGTTTTAAGGGTTAATGAACAAGGACCCGCCGTTGCGGCGGTATTTCGTCTAATAATTCTCGGCGCCCGTGATCCGATTACAGGATGCCGCCGTGATCATGGCGTTAATTAATTCGCGTTTCGACTGAAATTACCGGCGAGCAACGAAGCAGGCCGTATCGCCATTAAGTACTTTCGAGTGTCCAATCTACGTCAGCTCGTTGACGGCCTACGATTACTGTCATCTTCGATGACGCTTATCCATCATGCAATTCCGTCTCGAAATCCGCCCCGAATGCGCCCTCGGACTTTTCAACTGATAAACAGGGCGAATCACCAACGCACCCGCGTTATCCCCGAGACAACGCGGAAAAGTCGATCCGATGAAAATTGCACATTACGCAACGGCGCATTCTGTAATGACTCTTTCGTTGAGGAAGATCCGATGCTCCGGAGTTGCGACGGACGCTTTCTCATTTTTCTTTTTTTTCTTTTTTTTTCAAATAGACTGTGCAGAGGAAAAAAGATTGGCTGAGTTAATGTGATAGGCATGATTACGTAGCAAAAAGTGCTAGAATAAAGTAAATATAATTACCTGTTTTTCAGCTTCTTAAATCAAGTAATATTTTTACGAATTTAAATGTACTTTATAGTTTGTAGCAAATACTTGAACGCAGTAATGCTTTCATTTGTAAATGAATTGAATGCAAGCGTAAAATGGTTTCAAAAATATTTAAGGGTATATTTAGAATTATATGTAATATTTCTTTTTCATTGAAGAAATTGAGTGGTTTTAAATTTAAATAAATAAATACAAATTATTGTAATGTCTCTCAAGATATCAATGAACAAAGAAAGGCAAGTAAGAGCCGCGTCGTAGGTGTTTTTTAGATAAAATTTTTAATTAGGCAACGTTTGAAAATTATATAGATTATATTTATTGCGAAAATTTCGATGCCGATTTGGGTCCTTTTCAGCGCATATGGAAAACTTAAGTGCAAAACCAAAAACGTAAAATAAAAGAGTACAAACTAAAATTATTAGGTCGAATTACAAATCATATCCAATTATATAAGACGAGAGACATCTTTTCACCGTTGATGATTCAAAAAATTAATTTGAATCGGCTTTAGGAGTAAAAATGTTCGTTGCCTTTGATATATTAAAGTCATAAGCGTATAGAAACCCCCGATAAGAGAAAACTAAAACAGTTATCTTACCAAACGGATATCCTGATTGGATCTCTCCCAGCGCAGAATAAAACGCCAGTTATCACTCTTGTGGACAACTGTTGGTGATAATCAGTATCTCGCTTATATATAAATATACACAATGTATCTCGCTTATATACAAATATATCATGAGGCAAACACAAAACTGAAGACCTTAGAATATAGGAGAAATTCTAAACATCAGAAAGCCTCTTGATTTTTGGAAAATTTAAATTTAAATTTTTCTGTTCAGTAAATATTTTTTTAAAAGTAAATTCTGATATTTCCAATATTATGACTTTAATGCAAATGTTTGATGACTTACCGCAAATATTTTAACACATACAAGTAAATATCTACTTACACAAAAGAAATATTATATTGTATAAAATTAATTATATTTTTTCTACTTTCGGTCTCAATATTGCCAAGGAGTATTGAAGCAACCATTTTGCTTGGATCAAGTAAATATTACTTGAACGATATGACTTTTTTTCAGTGTATGAGAACTAAATTTGATTCATAAGACGCAAACATTCTGTTTCTTTTCGCCAAAATGCGCTTGGTTACGTCATGTCCCGTTAATTCAAGCAATCTTCTTTTCCGTGCGTGTTTTTCCCTCAACATAAATCGATTTCGCTGGTCATCTCGCGGGCAAAAGTACTAAAGCGACCTAACCGAAAAGTGGACGCTTCACGGGACATCTCATATTTCATCGTGACATATTCTGTCGCAAGTTAGAGCGTGATTTAAACGCCAGAAGTGACTTCTATGAATGCGAAATTTCGCAGTAACCAGCGCGCGACCGGAAAAGGCGCGCAAACGGACTTGACGACCTTCCACGGGAATCATCTCCTGTTTCTATGTTTGTTCCGCTTGTTCCACGGCATCTTAATCCCGCAGATTACATTACGAGCGTAATCCGATCGCGCGTGTCGCCACGCAGGACCTAAATTCCGCTCCGCGTACGCCACCCAAAACGCACCGTTCTATCCGAGCGCCCATTATTCGTCTCTACTCGCCAAGAGGTCGCGATTTTTCCGCGACGAAATTCCCGCCTTTCGCCATTTCGTCTCGTTCTATTTAACCTTCCGTTCCTATTTGCCGTGTTGAAATATAAGAACGGAGGAATATTCGAGTCGTTCGACGTTCGAAGCAGCATCGGTCCATTGATTCTCTGGATTTTGTGAGTTTCGGTTCTTAAATTTCTTGCTTCCGCATTATTGCATTATTCACTCTTCGACGTTCATCTCGGTTATTTTATACGCGGGATGACAGGAAAGATTTATGTTCAAAAGAATCACATAGCTTGTAAAAAAAAAAATCGGCGTGTTTTCCGACTTCTTACAAAATGTAGGAAAGAGCTGCTTTTAAATTTAGATATATCTTTTTCTAATTTTCCCCAAGACGCACTCTCCTCGTAATAGCGAAAACGGGGAAATTATTTTACGCGCTGAGGCAGCGACTCGTTTTGTATAATTGCGCCAGATTCTCTCGGAACGGCTCGAAATGTTAAGTTAGTACAGTTTGGAGAGGACTCGAACTCACCTAGAAATCCTTGTATGGCACCCAGCGGCATGACGAAGAGGCTCACGAGGAGGTCGGCTACTGCCAGTGACAGCAAGAAGTAGTTCGTCACGTTATGGAGCCTCCTGTCTAACACTACCGCAAGACAAACCAATATATTTCCCAGTCCACCGGCGGCTATGAACACCGCCACGAACAGGAAGCTCCAATCGAACCGACGAGCCTTGGTGCCCGCGCCGTCGATCCTTGATCGGTGCGAGCAGGACATGGCCAGATCCTCCGCGATGCCGCCGGCCGGGGTACATTCTAAAATCTGCGAAACGGCCGGATATTTGTAGGCGTTACTTGAGACGAATGGCTGGAACCTCCGACAAACGTCGAAACAGAAGGCAACAATTTTTAGGTGTCATCCCCCGCTTGAAATATATCGCCTCGTGGGATAAAGATTCCTTAAATCACGCCCTGGGATGACCTCTGAGGCTTTCGAGATATTGACAACCCCTTGTCGCTTTGATATCGTTAACGTTAAGAAATGTCGAGAGACGTGGCCGTTAAAATCGAGGCGCCCAAATCTTCGAGCGCCGACTGTCCGAAATTTTGATACTTTCATTTTTGGAATATTTGATGTGTTATATCTATTAGTTAAACTTGAAAGAATATATTTCTAGATCTTCGCGTATTTTTGAGAAGTTAAAAGTTACGAAAAATTGAATTTTCAGAATGTTAACGTTTCTTTATTTGATTCCTCTCTTTCTCTCCCCCCTCTCTCTCTCTCTCTCTTTCTCTCTCTCTCTTTCTCGGAATTTTCTTAATTTTTCACTGTCCGAGTATTCGAAGCTTCAGTAACACTCGTACGCCTCAGGAACTTTATTCTCATATCTCGGCGAGTTAAACTTCCGATTCCGGGCTTCTTTGAACTTCTATACTTCAACGTCTCACCGTTCGTCGAGTAAACTCACTTGTTCGGCGAACGACGTGGCATTACAATCCCTTGTCGGTATCCTGGATAGGAAGATACCCTCGATGCTCTCGAGGCCGTTGAGGAGCAATGACACGTTGACATTGCAAGTCGCGTAATCGCAAGGCGTGCAAAAGAGAGTCATCGAAGGGGCGAAGGTTCCCTTGTCGACCACACAAAGGTGGTCAAATCCGCTGGGACTGACGTCGCACTTCTCAGCGCAGCCCAGAAGCGTGTCATTGCAGGATACCTGGTGCAACATTGTCGTCCAGTTGCTGCCCCAGGATGTCAGGTTACCTTCCGGGACCAGCATGACGAGCCTCGGAGGGGTCCTCTTGGAATTAGAACCTCCTAGTTACGATCGATAGCACGCTCGAGTGAGGTCCTTGTGTCGACCCGAGGTGCTCCTGAAGACAACCTGAGGGGAACATCGGGTTCTCAGTCTCGCAAATTTTTTACATACTTCTAATATTTGAAATTTAAAAACGTCAGATTAGGATATCTACTATCTGGAAAACCCTGGAATTCTCAGAAAATTTGTTTATTTCGGGGGATTCTCGGGGAATTTTATTGAAAATCTGGGAATTTTAAATAGACATTCGTTTGCAAACCAGATTATCGCGTTGTCCATGACAAATATTGTGTGGTTGACTGAATTTTGTTTAATAATATTTCCTTCGTTACGAATAATAGAAAAAAATAGTTCACGATTTTTCAATTTGATTTATAATTAATTTTAATTAGTAAGGAATGGCATTATATAAATTGTAGACGCAAACTTATTAACATTCTGTATACAGGATGTCGGAAACTTTTCTGTCAATCGCTCGTGTGAAGGTAAAATGGGTTAAACTGTGTGAATATATCGCAGGACTCAAAGGAAGGCTGGAATCTCGAAACTTCCACCAAAAATCTCAGCCTGTAGTTTCCCAAATCGGCTTAAATTAATGTTTTCAGGACATTTGTCGCATCCTGCGTCTCATTCCGCCGACCCTTTTTAATTATCAGAGATCGGAGGGTGACTTCGCCGTCTGTTCCTTTATCGTCAGAAATTCAGCGATAACGACGTAACCAGGCGCGCGCTGTTTGCGCGCTGATTGCGGGCGGGGATCTTACGAACAAAGCGCGCACGCTCCCTCCTCTTCGCGGCAAACAAAGGACGAGATGTCGGCGCGTAGACTTTCGAGGACATCGATAAACGGAAGATCGGACGCGCGATCTTCTCTCGCCGGGAACGGATTTTCGAGAGAAGGCTGCAAAAGTTCCGTTCGTTCCCTCCATATCCTGGCGGACCGCTATTTATTTACCGGGACTACCGGTCGGATTAACTGACGTATGCTGGATATCGACAGTCTGTTCTCCACCTCGTGACAATACCGATCCCCGAACAAATTGCTGCTCCAGCCAGCTCTGGCCAACTCTGGCCAACTCTCGCCTGTCAATTATGTTTCAGAACGCCGCCGCGTTATCGGAGAAAATCCGTTAAAATCCCTTACAAATCGCGAACCGAAATCTAAATTCGCGGCGGAAGATTAATGTGTTACATTATCTCGCTCTTTGTTCTTTCAAGGCTCTTTTCTGAACTTTTAATAGTATAAATTAAAAATTTTTTAATTAAAATTGTTTAATAAAAATTAGTAACATGAACCTTAATTAATGATTAAGCGATACGAGAATTCGTGGATTTATACACGTTTATGTTGAGTTATCAATTATTTCATGGTATAATATTAATAAGGATGATAAGGAAAATGGGTTTCGTCCGCCGCACTCGCATTTTACAATTAGTAATTAGAAACGGTTATCGTGGGATTTTACGAGCGAAACCGGAAACGATTTTCGCGCAGAAGCGGAGGAGGAACAGTTTCTAGGCTTACGCGGTTTACGCAGAAAGTTGATAACGAGACATTAACGGGCGGCATGAATAATAAGGTTGATGTGGGCACATTAAAGTGCGGCTGAATATTGCTCGCGAGAGAGAGTGCATCTTGGCCTATTTATATTCGAGGAACTTTGCGATATCGCGCATGTAAAAATAAACGCTCTCTCTCTCTCTCTCTCTCTCTCTCGTGTGTGAACTTGGGAAATATGTGTTGAGTTTACACATCACTTCACGGCCTTACTCGTCGTAAATCATAAATATTTATAAAACATTTATACAAATTCTTACGAGTATAGCCCGAATGAAATATAAAAACTCGTATAAATATTTAAGCATAGTTATTAATATATCTAGTAATTATATATTTTGATACATAAAGATTTCAGAACAAAACATGATAACGCGGTATAACGAATATAATTAATCGAATCCATTCTCTTATTATGATCACCAAGTCCTCGCAAAAGTTGGTCGGATTTTTAGCTGTACTTGTTTTATTAACGGCAATTAAACGGTAACATGTTAAATCGAAGTATTTACCATCGTTCCCCATCACGCTCTGCTGCTTTTCCAGCAGCAGTCGCGTCTGCGAAACGGCTCATTTCTTACAAGCCGAGGAAGTTATCGGCGATTCGACGAACCTTTAAATAATTCACGGGCATCCGGCACGCGCGCTTAACCGAGTGACGGATTTTTATTCGGAAACTCCGTGCATCTCCGGAGAGGAGGTGTCGGGAATATCGATCGAAATCGTCGCATCGTGGCCGGACACCTTTTCGCGGCTGGTTTTTCATTCGAAAAATCGCGCGTCGTCCCCAAAATTTCATTCGCAGGCATTCCGCGCTTTTCGGTCTCGCGATAATCTGAAGTGCAGCGCCCTGAGTGGGTTGATCGGCGCCGAAAGTGCATCGACGAGTGCAGGGCCGAAGTGCATCGCACTGGCGCACGGCAGTGCGCGCTCGCACCAAAGCGACGAGTTAACTCGCTCGAGATTCACCGATGGGAGCGAGATACGGATGTAATTTATTAGCAGTCCCGCGTGGAAAGTGACGCGGCTTCATGCGATGACCACTGACGCCTCTAAGGCCAATGACAGCGTGTTTCTGCCGCCGGTCATCAGCTGGGAAATAAACATTAATCAGCCCGTCCTAGCCGTGGAGAAGGTGTAATTCACCTCTTTTCGTTAATACGTTGTTAATATGTCGTTAATTAACCCTGATAAGTTACCAATATATTTACAATCATTTATCTAAGACTCTATTCGATGTACATAGTCATTATATTTATCGAATTTGAATGTTAAATTTTCATGAAAAATTCACGCCGATCACATTTTATGATCAATATAACGCGTGATAAATATATCCTGCTGATATAATGCATCATTATTGGATTTAAAGAGAGACATTTTACAAGAACAACTTTATAAGATCGCCGTTTTCTCACTTGAACCTTTATCGGGACCTCCGTCCAACTCAGAAATCCCCAAAGCGCTTCGAGAGAAGAGACCAAGACGTTTGAAGGTATAAAAAACCCGTCGAAGGATGCCGGGGCTGAAGTATGCTAAGCACGTGTCACTTAGCTACAAGCGAAGAAAAAAAAAAGGAGTTGCCTCGCTCGCTGGAGCGTGATTTTTAAGTGCCGTCACTTATGTAGGTGCAATTCGATTAGCCGGCTCTGCGCACGGAACTCATTAATCGCGCGATCCCTTTATCGGTGCGACGTTGCCATCGATCTCAGCGCAATATCGCCAATGCCTTGAGCTTTCCTCGTAAGCCGTTTACACGAGAAGGCAGAAGGCCGGCATTTTATTAGGTAGATCGCCTGCGACATCCGAGACCTGTTGCTTTAACATCTCGCCGCTACACTTGATTTAATTTTAAACATCGCGATAATTAAGACACTTTCACTCACGTTCAATTAATTTACCGACGCATTGCTCTTAGACGAGGGGACAAAATGGTCGACTGTTGTGCTCCTTTGTGTTTTCACCTCGTCGAATTTCGGTCCATTTTATTTTCGCTTGTTTCTCGTTCACCTCGCTCTTCATTTCGCTCCGTGCATATTTTATTCTCCACATCGCTTTGTTTTTGTTATATTAATGTCATGCACGCGCTCATCGCGCGATACTTCTTATTTGTCGTAAACGTCCGTGAACTTGCACGTATAAATAATTTTCTTTCAGCGAGAATCATGCGCGCACACACACACACACGGGGGGTTCGATGATATCCTCGATAGGAAAAAAGCGTGCGAATAATCCTACAATTATAATCTTCCGCTCTTTATGCGTCAAAAGTGGAAATAATTGCATTACCATCGGCCTTTCCTCGGTCGGTCAGCTCTTTATCTCTCCGGGGAAATTAGCGTGAAACATTCAATAATCGCGATTAACGCGCGTCATTCTGCCGAAGAGGTCGGCTATTAAAGCGCCGCGTAGGATGGCGCAACAATTATTTATCTCTTAAGAACTCTGGAATACGCGATTTAAATTAATAGACGTTGCGTCGGTGGAGTAAATTTAGAAGAGAGTGTATAAATACAGAATCTTGTTGAATATGTTACTCAATATGAAAATATATCACGACACAGTGCGAAAATAAAATTGTCTTATTTCGATCAATTGATCGATCGGTTGTGTTGAATTAAATGTAGCTAAAAACGCTCGCGCTTGCTGGCGAGAAATTTTCAGCGAAATTCGCGGGGATAAATGTTTTTCGACGATAATGGAAATCGCGCCATTATATTTGACCGCCATTGGTACGGATCGGCTCTCGCGGCGTATTTTGATGGAATTATCAGGAGGATGAATAAATATTGTGCGCGATAATTGAAATCGCGATTATTCGCAAATTTCGGCTAGGAAACTGACCGTCCTGCGGCAGATTTTAAGAGGATCTGCGCGGAATCTCCGTATTCCGTTGCGGTAATGAGAAGATTACTCGGTAATATTCGGTTTCAGTCGGTCAACAACTTTTCTTGAAATTACAAAGACGAGCCAGGTGGGGGAAAAAACAGAACAGCGATCGTACAATGCAGTCTTAATCAACTGTGTTGTAGACGTACCGAGATACTTTAGTTAACCGAGAGAAAAAAATGGTTGACCTCATTAAAATTACAGTCATTTTCGCTTTAAGGAGTTGAAAAACAGATAATTCCTTGACTCTAGCATTATTTTTCTCCCTTGTAGCGATATGTACACAGGGAGAGTAAAAATTACAAGTTTTCTCTTTTTTTTAATATAATTTCTTATAATAAATTTTCTTTATCTTGCCGTGTTTTCTGGCAGCACAGGAATAGGACTGTCAATGGAGTTTATTTTGTTAAAGAACACAGTAAATTGTTTAAAGGTAGGCTGAAATACAAATAGCATATGTGAAACGGAATAATTACAAGTAGAGGCGGAATGTCGATATATTTCACGCGGTTACAAAATTGTTTAGCAATTTTTGCTACAAAATTCTCCCTCCCCCGTGTGTAGAAGGTTGTTATAATAACAATACGGCAGCGCAAATTCACTATGAAAACCAGTCCTTCCGGTTATAATTATTTTACTACGCAATTATAGCCACGAATATACCAAAGGCACTTTTTTTTCGCAGGGCAATTTCGCGAACACGCGACGACTAATTTGCATCTCCCAGTTATCGGCCAGTCATTATTATTTCATGTTTTGTCACATACGTAGAGCGTTTCGCGAAGTATAATTAACACAGAGCCGGCGCACACAGGGACGGTTCTTCTCAATTTCGGTTGTCTCCGTGAGCTTTCGAAGTTTGTCCATTAAAACCAGAGATACAGACCGCGTACATTGTATATCGCGGTGGATCGTCTCCTTTATCCCATCGTATTCTGTGACATAATATTACGTTACACTGTGCCACCGTAGATTACATCGAATTGAATACTGTATTACACGTGGACCGTTTTTTTCATGCGCGTGTAGATAACAAACATAAACGCGCTCTGCGTTGCAAAAATTGCGATCGGGTAATCACATGGCGCGTATCGTGTCATTAGGCCGCCGAGCTGCATTATTGTTCTTTTCCCTTACAGTCGATCGAGCGAGGGTTGCTGCGGGATAAAAAGGAAAGTATCTCGCTGTCCGTGCGAGAGACGGATTCTCTCTCTCTCTCTCTCTTTCTCTCTCATGCGCTTGAATTATTATTCGAGTTATATATCGAATTATTATTACCAATACGCTGATATTTTTGATCGTTCCATCGTCATTTTGTCCCCGAATTCTAAACGCGATCGCACGGCTCGATTTTTGGCCGAGGTAGCTGCGAAATGCGCTTCGACAAAGAATGTCTTTGATGCGTGGAGAGTGAGTGTGCGAGCCTTTTATTAATTATGAAATATAAAGAGTAAATATGTGCGTGAACATCGGCTGTCCTCTCTTGGCTGGGATTTTCCCTCCCTTCCTCTCTCTCTCTCTCTCTCTCTCTCTCTGTATATTAAACTGCGTTGAAAATTCCGATCATGCGCGAGTCGTCTGCATTTTTAACAAAGCTGTAAAAATTTACGCACGATTGAGTGTGCAGCCAGGTTCTCGAGCGACGGCTCGGAGCGATATGCGTCAGAGAGGGAATACGATAAAACGCAGCTTTTCGCCGTTTTCATTCGCCACTTTTTCCACGAGACTCAATTACGAGAACAATAATAGTTACTCATTGTTTTACTGTCGCGAGTATGTCCGCGGCTACTTTCTGCAGCGCGATGAGAGAGAACGGAGCGGTTATTAGATTTCTTTTCGAAGGCGCCTCAACGTCAAGGGCTGTTCCTTTCTCTCCACCTCTCTCTCTCCCTCTCTCTCTACCTCAATTCTTAAGAGATGGTACGTATAGACAGCGTGAATGTTTTTTACAGGGAATTTTCTCGGAGACGGTGGAAATGTTGTCGCGCGAAGAGCACCTCTGAGAGCAACCGTTCTTTTAAGAGCTTAAAATTCACCGACGCTCAATTGACCGCAACCAATTACAGTAGCCATTTTAATCGTCGAATGCGCGAATCCTCGCATCGCGACACAGACTTTCGGGAAATAACTTCGGATTTCACGCCATGGCGGGCTTTCGCCGCGGCTCCAGGTGCTTCTTTTTGCGTTTCTTAGAAATTCTCAACAAATGGCCCACATTTTGCAATCGCACAGTTATGCAACATTAAGCGGGTTTTTTTTTTCATTACCGACGAAACCCGCTGAAATTGCGATCAAAGGACATATGCTCAACACGGCATAAATTGCATGAACCGCGTCGTCGTGAGCTTTCATGGCGGGTAAACAAGTTTAAAACTGGACGAGAAAGCATGGTTGGTGAACAAGCAGTGCAAAAGCCGCTGGCTGCGAGTCCAAAGATATCTGTGCCGTTAAAATAAGAAGGCTTGGAAAGGCGGGGCAAATATATATCGAAATCGTGAGGGAGGATCGCTCGGGGGAAAAAGTCGCGCGACCGTAGTTTGATAAATAATTGCTCGGCCCTTTAAAGAGCGATTATATCCGCTCGCCTGTTGAAAAACGATCAGCCGCGCGGAATCACGCTTCGGGATGAGAATCGAGAGACGTTACCAAAATTGAATCGTTATGACACCCCTTTCGAACATCCCCCTGGCCGCAGTTATTAGTCTGGTAAACTGGAGACGTGTCAATTTCATTCTAGTTATCGCGAGAGACTGTACGCGTGTGTATGTATTTGTGTCTGTGCATGTCATCGGCGTTATTAGTCAAGAGCGATCTCGCTGTGGAAGAAAAAGTTTATCTCATCGGGTGCTTCCGCGATAAAAGGGATAATATATGCAAATAACGTACAACGCGGCTTCCATAGTAAGTGTGGAACAAAACGAGTCTCGGCAAATGTTCTTAAAGGATGCATTTTAATCCTCTTATACTTGTAAATTCCAATCCTTCGATTTTCCTCGAATGTTTTTAACTGTCATGATCACGTTACGTTGTTCACTGAACATTTCCGTACCCTCGTCGTTGTTTTGCAGTTTTTTTTTCCGAATCACATGTTTTCTTGTCAACTCGATCTTTATATAGTTATATTATATAACGGTATAAGTTATATTAGTTATATTATATAGTTTCTATACTGTGTGCTAATGTGATTGACAGGTTGCTTGTACTTCCAAAAGCGTTTTACCGTTTTACAAATTCCTTGTCCTAAACAACAGTTGAAGTAATTTCAGCAACAACTTATAATTGGCCATATAGTTATTCAAGGAAGACAGAATCATGATTTTTGAAATTCTTTTATCAATGGGTATACTTTTCCTGTATAAAAAAACAAAAAAATCCAAGTCTTCTAGGCGTCTAAAATTAATTAACATTCAGTCACTTGCAATATCTGTAATATGTGCTTTCTAACTTCGAAAGCGTTTGTAGTCAAATAAGCAATTGAATCATGCCCCTCCATGTATCTTCCACTTTTAACGTCTTTTATTTTTCAATATTGTTACGGCTATGACGTGGTGCATCTACTCTTCAAGACGGTAATGTATATCTTGTAGACTGCGATCGTTTCACGTAAGTTTTCTAATTTCTTCTTTTTCAATCAGTTCTGCTTCAATTGATTAAGCTAACTTTTTATTTTTGAATATTCAAAAATATATCCTGGTCACAAGAAGCAAATGCAAAACCATAATTTGATTAACACTCCGACGATCGCAATCGGGGAAAGTTACTATCAAATTCTATTTGAAATATCAATTGATTAAACTTGTTTTTAATATCCATGAGATGAAAATGAATGCATTTTTCTGATTATGGAAAGTAGTTACTTTCGTAAAATTATAATTTAACTAATAGTTCTATTAACTAACAACTTAACTTTAATTAGAATATGGTAGTATCTGAAAGATACGTTCGATTATTGGAGTAATTTTCCGACTACATCGGAGTGTTAAAAGAACAGTTTTTATTTTCTACACGGTAAAAAATGTGTTAAATCTAACACATTTCACATGTCCCAAACGGTCCACTCAAATTGTTGCGTTAATTTAACAAAAAGTGAATATGTTCAAAAGCGACACAATATTATGTCAAAAATCAGCATAAAATTAATATGTTAATCGATACTGAGATATGAAATATGTTATTTTAACATTTACACATGTTGAATATCGACATAAACACAATACATTAAATTAACACAGGTATGTTAAAGATTTAATACAAAAATGTTTACAAGAACCGATTTTAACACAAATTCAAAATGTTTTCTTACTGTGTAGTTGTGCCATTTTTTTACTAGTCGCGTCTTTTTTTATCCATTTCTTTAAAGGTTAAGCTTGTCAATGAATACTTTTACAGAAAAGAAAATGGACCATGTTTGATTTCTTGAAAGCCTGTGAAGAATCTCAGTGCTATTTATATTTTTCAAAATCATGTATTAAATTTTCCCATCCTCATTTTTCTCAAAACGTTCTCCATATGTGGGTTGTATCTTTCACATAATTATGACCAATTGTCACCTCGCATCGCATTATATTTTAGTGTTATTTTACACGTTTAATTTCTTTCATCTAGTGAATATTTAGTGAAAAATCGTAATGAAATGAAGTAAACACACGTCATTCAACTTACGGAGAAAGAAGACAAAGGGGGATGGAATCGTGCAATTCGGCCATGAAAGGAAACATATCGTAAGTCGATCGACTCTACACGATCGTACTTACTTTTTCAATTTCTGCTGTTGACGTCCCGACGCCATCGACGCTTTCACGTCGCCGATGCGATTTGTACATTGTTTGTACCTCAGCCGAGACGCACCGCTTACTTTCCTCGCGAAGTCTTCACTCCCACTTCATATCGTGCTGGAATTGTTCTCTCTCCGATTCTTCGGATACTCGCGGACGGCGATGAAGTAAATGTTTATTTGTTCGTCCACAATCCACCCCCATCCCCCCACCGTCGAGGCTTTATGGCTTCGCCGAAATATGATTTATAGACGTGGGAGCTTACAAAGGGTGCGTGAAACTCGCGAAGTTACCTCTCGGCAGTCGTGAAGGTTCTCGGGGAAATTTCGAATGGTATAATCTTCGCCGTAAGTGCCAAGTAGAAGAAGCCATCGAGGGGCCAGACAGGCGGTACCCCCCCGATATAAGGTGTTTCTGAAATGGGCCGTCAAACTTTGAAAATGTGCTCCATTAACCTTGAGGCGAAAGAAGGTCACGTCCGGCGGTGGATCCGAAAAATCTTTCTCTTCGAGTTATAACTACTTTCACGTCTCTACGGCAAGAATGTCCGACAAAGTTGGGAAGACGCAAATATAATTGTTATTTCCTTTCTTTCCCCGTCTTTTCTTCGTTTCCAATCATACTCACAAGAAGAGAGGATTACAGCAGATCTCGGTATAAAATTCAAGGGGACGTAATTGTCAAAATTAGAGAATAAACGTCAATACGAAAAATTAAAATGCCAATCCTAGCCGTAACCTTTATTTTCGTTTCATTTTATGCAGCAATGAATCGATATGCTAAATTGAATTCTTAAATTATCAATCTATATTTGAATCCACGCGATGTCGATGAGCATTATTATGGAAAAAATTTCAGTTTTCACTGATTCCTGCAGAAAATGGAGTAATATCTATTTTAAGAGAAATATCTACTGCCTGTACAGTAAAATCATTTTGTATTTCTGTTAAAATCGGCCCTTGTGGAAATTTTTGTGTTAAATTTTTAACAAACTGTGTGTCAATTTAACATATTGGGTTTTGATTATCTCAACATTTTGTATTATGTCGATATTCAACATTTGTAAATATTGAAATAATATATTTTGTACTTCAGTGTCGATTAACGTATTAATTTTGTGTTAATTTTTCATATAACATTTGTGTTTACTTTTTAATATATTTACCTTGTATTAAATTAACACAAAAATTTGGGTGAACCGTGACGTGTTAAATTTAACACAAAATTTTTTACCGTGTAGTACAGAACCTTTTGCAAAACGAATTTTTCGATTTATTACAAGGCAGCTAATTCAATTACAGAAATCTAAATCTAAAATATCTCAATCTGAAAAAATCTCAATCTGAAAATCTTCAATTTAATTGTCGGAAATCTTTTAAAAATATATTATTTTGTTAAGAGAATTCGAGTCTAATATATTATCACCGAAATGTATAATTTCGAGATCTCTGTAATAGTTTATTTTTGCTATTTGACGGGAAGAACGACGCGAGGAACTTGCGAAGAAATGCTGCGGATTGAAGTCTCGGAGGATCGCGTGCCACCCTCGGAAGGCGTTCGTAAAGAACACCTTCCGAGCACATCCATGCATTTCTGCTATAGAATCTCGCGGCATTACGTGACTCTTCGATATCCTAGAAGGATTGGCCCGGTCGGCTTTTATTAAATCTCGAGTGGCTCGTGATATTTGAATCGCAAAGTAGCGCGAATCCATCGACTTTTAATGCACGAAAGCTCGAAGAGCTGCGGTCTATTTGAACAAACCGATGAATCAGTAACGAGATGTAACGATTGGACACAAAAGTTGGCGATGTATCTAACAGGAGGGAGTAGATTCTTATTTGACGTTTCTGCACGCATGTACGTTTTGCGAACAAGTGTCCGGGAAATTGCTCGGACGATCATCGGCGTTCTCGAAAAATCTGCCGAAAATCTGCCTTTGTGCACGACTTTATATACGACGAACGATTACCTCTGCGCTCATTAAAAGTTTTTTCACTCGATGCGACCTTTCCCACGAGGTAGCCCCGCGGTGATTCGCGACGTGATAAAACACTACGACGCGACGCGACTCCACGGACGAAACTACTGATGACTAATGTGAGAGTTCACGGGGCTGAATGAATGAATTGACGCATCGTCGGCGAAACAAATACTCCGACACGAGGATGAGAATATATGGGACGGTTCCTCTTCGACTTCTCTGACTTTGGTGTATTTGTGGTTATCCCGGGAAATTATTGCGGAGCCCGTCGCTTAGAAATCGGCGGAGTGCCGGCCCTCGCGGCGATCGGACGTTTCTGTGTTCATTGAAGAGCCTTTCATACATTCGGCTCAATTCGGGATTCATTTGAGATTCCCGTCAACCCGTCAGGATCAGGTTTTCGACACCACGTAGCAGCTTCGCGATCGTCCACTCCCGCGCAACGAATCGAGCGCGCACGACGCGCGATCGGGACGTTGCAGCATGCAATGATGCACGGTGCTCGCGCTCGGACCGCGCGGATCATACTGAAGAAGAAACACGGAGGCTGCGTGGTGAGATGAAACGAGACGGAACGAGGAGGAGCAAGATGAAGCGAGATGGAGTAGCGGCGCGTGTCAAAACTCGCGCGCCACCCTGTATCTCCCTTTCTGCCTCTGCTGCCAACCCTCTCCCTCCCCCAACCCCCTCCTCCCTCGGTGCCCCTGGCCGTTTTTTCCTCATTTTTCTTTCGTTTCCGCTTCTCGCCCGTGCCCCCTGTTCGCTCCCCCTCCCACCCCTTCCCACTTGTGTCCATTATCGCGGGCTTTCTCTTATTTCTTATTCTCGGCCGATTTCTTCCTTTCTGCCATGTAATTCTTCCGGGGCCTCTTCAATGCTGCGTCTTGCTGTTCTCGTTTTTCTTCCCCCGCGTTGCTTCCTCTCCCTCCTTGTTTTTTTTTCCTAGTTTCTGTTCGGCGCGATTTATGACGAGAATTTGCGGCGGATGACGACTAAATCCGCATGAAGTTCCTACGTGAACGAAATGGCGAATTCACCACCCTCGTCTGCAAATTACTTCGGGAACTATGGAAGGGATCTGAATATTTTTCTTATTCATGCCCGGTTTCTTCTCTGGGATTACAGTCGCGTGTTCTGGCATTATTTATTAATTGCGATATCATCGTCTCATCCAGGTCGCGATATTAATTTAGAAATTCCAAATAATAATACGTTACGTAAGCTGCATTATTTACGCGCGTTCGCGCATTCGATATATCATTATTTTTTATAATTAACATATTTTATTAAAATATATACTCTCACGTATTGATATTAATTTGTACGTCGAAAGTCCTTCAAAGTATTCTAAATCTCCTTAACGTAGTCAATTGGAAAGAAAGTCTTAGCTCCCCCTTCGGGAAGCAATGTATTTAATCTTGTCATGTCTTTCGCGTTAGGTTGATCGACTTCGTTAATTGCACGTTACTTTTTTAATTAAGGAACTCCTCCTAACTCTCGGAAACTGGAGCAGCGCTTGTGAAACGTATCGCGCGCAATTATAATGAAATTATGCGGAAATCATATGAAATGTTTCTACAAAATTTTCATGCATTTTAATATACCGCGCTATTTTATAATATAACATCGTTTGCAGTGCACAATATTGATAATGCTTTATTATTTGATATATTAATCAATGTCACGTTGTGTATTGTTATATTTTATTCTTAAGTATTTCAACGTTGCTCGGTTATGGAGAAAACTTTTAGAAAATTCTGCGGACAATACAAAAATTCGAGAAGGGTCGACGAAGTAATTTTGAGGAGAACTTTTTAGAACTCGGCCATTCAAATGGAGAGAGAATACTAAAGCATATACGCGAGATGTACGATGATGCTCGAGGGTTATAAAAGAAGATATACGGAGAGTTATGTATAGTTCCGATATACAGGATTTATTAAATTATTACAGCTAGTTACAATACGAGAATACACGATCTTTACATATACAATATATTATGCATTATTTACTTCGTGTCATTTATACGCATGCATTCTCGCATTTTCCTTTCTCTCCTTCTCATTCTCATTCATCCATTCTCGCTCATTTATTCTCGCTCTCGCTTATTTTCTCTCTCTCACGCTTTCTTCTTTATTAGTTCTCTTGTAATCTCTTTTACATACAAAACGGATTATTCACGAATGAACAACGAACGACCATGAACGACACGACTTTGTGTTGCTAACTAACAACGCGCGGCTTCAATAAATAAATCGTCCTCTAGCGCAATGTACAAGTAGCAATAATGGCCCTCTCTTTTCTTCTCACTTATGATTTACACGTGTAACAGCTGTAATGAACCACGATACTTGTACATCAACTCGATTACACTAATTAAAGATACACACTCTCAAGGCGAGCGCATAATCTCTCTTCCTCTTTTTATCTATCTCTCTCTCTCTCTACCTATCTCTATCTTTTCCTTCGTTTACTTTCTTCTTCGTCTTCTTCCTCCTCCTCTTTTTTTGTCTCTAACTTATGTCGTTTACCATTATGCGCAGTGTAATCAATTATTTACGTCGGTCTATATGTTGCACGATGCAGCAGCCATTCTGATAACAGCATATCCGCGTTCCGCGATACGTTTAATCCTAAGGCTCTCTACTTGCACGGGAATACAATCTTTTCTTCGGACAAACGAAGTAAATGAGAGAAATGTGAGCTCTCCGGTGCAAAATATGTTACATTGAAGAAGCGTAATCGTTTGTTTTCCTTATCGCAGTGATACTGTGATTCAGTAGATTCGTTAGATACAGAGTGTCCCAAAAACTGTCGCGTCCAGGTTTCACACGCGAGAAGAAATTAGGTGTCGTTGGATTTCTCCCTTCGTGAAATTAGTCTCACAACGTTCAGTTTTTAATATTAAATATATATACCTTCGTTTTTTTTTTCACATTTAATAGCGAGATAATCGTAATTCAAGTTGGCATAGAAAAGAATTCGGTTCATTTAGTGTTTTTTTTGTTTTTTTTTTGTTTTTTTTTTTATTGTAACGGAACTCATATATTTGAACACGAGTATACGTGATTTGTATAATTTGTATACAGAAACTTTAATTACAAATTTTTGTTACAAGTTTTCAAAATTGATATACAATTTCAGCAAGTTTTTAAAACGATTGAATATCAACATTCTAATCGTGTGTAGTTTTATATATTCCCCTTTCTTATTTATTCAAGTCGTGTAGCTTCTGCTGGTAGGTCTAACGCATAATATTAATTCGTCGATGCGAATATCTCTCTCGTACCTGAAGACCTGTCTTAAAATCTTGCTAAAATTCTCAAATCAACGCCTGCGGCGATGGATAGGATTTATATTTTCTTTTTGCGACACTTTGTATATATGGTGTGGTTTCATATCGCAGGAAAACGATCTCGATATTACAGTTACAGAGACGGCACCACTTTATTGACTTCATTTACTTCTCCCAGTTTTGTGCGGCGTAATCCATTCTGTATATCTTGTTCTATCGGGTGACAATAAGAACGTTAACGACCTACACCGTTGCGATCATATAAAAAATATGCGCGCGCCCTCGGGCGAATATAAAATATACTCTCATTGTATACACAAGCCGCGGCACATATACACTCACACACGTCGCTTATGTTTAAAACGATAATCGAAGTGTCGACACTCGACATTTACCACAATCGCAAAAACTTTTTTCCCTTAATTAAATAATAGCTACGTTCGTTGAACATGCATGTATTCCGGTTTTTCCTTACGAGAGCGAGTCAAAAAATGGAGGAGCTCCTTAAAAATAAGTGCGATCCGTTGGTTAGATATTAAATAAAGCGATATCTCAATGAAAGGAGAGAGAAAGTGGATTAAATTTACGACACATCGTCGTAAAAGATTAAATATTATATTAAATTAAATACATATTAAATTTACGACGACGTCGTTAATGTCAAACTGGACGTAAAATGCAAGGACAAAATATAAATCCGCGCGACTAATCAATAATTCTCAGTAATTTGAAAAAAGTAGCAAGGCCACGTCAAGTAACGTTTCAGTGACGTTCTATTAACGTTTAAAACGTCATCGAGACGTCACTTGACGTCATCTTGCTAATTGAGAATTATTACTTATACATGTCTATTAATTAAATGGATCAACAAAAATACATTTCGTATTGAGGAGAAATGAATGTACTCAATCGGATGGTAAGTCCCTTTAGATTTAATTCACTCTCGCGATTTACTATTAATACTTGTTCGAGAAGCATTACAAAAGAAAAAAGCGGAAACGTCGGCTTTGGTATAAAAGAAACACGCCCGTGCGTTTTCCGCCGCGCGTCCCCGACCAGTTGGTGACGCGCGGCGAAAAGACAGTCCGAGCCATTATACTTGAATTACCTCGTCTAAATACAGTTTGTAAATGCTAAAGTGATAAAAAATACTATTTTCTCTCGCCTCCCGTATATGTATATATACATGTACATTGCTGCTTTATAGTTTCTTCGTGGCTCTGCAAACTGCGTCATCGTAATTAATGTCGCCGTTACTTAAACTTCGTTGCCAACGTGGACCGTTCATCGTTGACTTGACTTTCTTTAGAATTGGAAAATTAACCGTTGATGGTAAATCGTCATCTTCGCGAGAATCCGGCTGCCGGCTGAGGAGAGACTCAGCAACGTTTCGTATCTACATGTTAAGGTTATATGCGCGTGCGCTTTTTAATTACTCGTTCTCGGAATTAGCAAGAATGCAGTTCTCCGGCTGCTTTTAACGAAGAGAGGGGAGGGGAAGAAGGGAGAGCAGGTTTCCTACGGATTCTCGGAAAAATGACGAGACGTAATTACGCGCGAGGCAATGTCGCCGTGATATCGTTCCTTTCGAGCGATGTGAGTTTGTCGGATGATGATCTTCGTAACACTTTTCGTCGTCTTATAGCAAAAGTCTTTGTGCCCGAGGTTCAATTAGGCGATATCGATATCGAAGTGCTAAACGATGTTCAAAATTCGGGCGAGTCGAGATTTGCTAACATCGTGTCGTGAACGCGAATGCAAATCGAATTCACGAGCAGTCTTAAGAAAGGGCTCAGATACAATGAAAGGAGTAAGGGACAAGGAATTAAATATATGGAATTAGGAAGCTGTAGTTTAAAACACGATAAGAGGAATTGAGAATAAGACATGAGGACGTTTTAAACTACACTTTTACTATTTTCTAACGAACCTCTATTGTCGTTATTAAGGGGATGCCATATTTGAAAACTTTACCGACAGAATACTGATTTCTTTCTGCAAAGTTCACGTCTTATTGGTTGCACAGAATTACAAATGCTTCTATACAGCGAAAGTACGTACGAAAATGAATTGAAGCATTGTCCGATATGTGACGAAAACGATGAAAAATCACAAAACTGAAATCTCTACCTGTCAAGCAGAGTAAATATTTTACTAAAACAAAAATTGTGCAACTTGTACATATCGAGTGTGTGTTTGCCTCGATGAGGAAAGTTTCGAAGAACATTTCTGCACAATTGTATATAAAAATCTAAAAAAAAATACGAAAAATTTACAGAAAAATGTTTATATATCTTGACATTTTATAGATTCTCCGTTAGATATGATAAAACAGAGTAGCGCACATTCATCTTATTCACGTTTATATCGCATTAACATTTACGTAAAACATATATGTATAAGAAATACAAAGTAGCGTGATCGTGTTAATATTTATGTAATATAACATTTTGAGGATCGCTTCTATACTATCGACGCTTATCAAGTTCGTCATCGACTTCGTCATCCCCTTAACACTTTTGTCATTTTCTTGATCGATTAACTAATCTTCATTTGTGTATTGTTGATCGTCAGTCATTTTGAAAGTTAATTTCCAATCAACTACTAAGCCTTATAAGCACTCAAGTTATAAGAAATCGAATTTCGACAATATGTGTATTCTTAATCTGAATTCTCTATTCTTCTTTTATTGTTAATCGAGGCATGGTTGTCTATATGTCGAAGTTTAATTCCTCGTTCTTAATTCCACGTATTTAATTCCTTGTTCCTTATTCCTTTCATTGTATCTGAGCCCGAAAACGTACAATCGATATTGGCCGAAGACGATACTTATGACTGAACTGTGCTCGCTGTCTTAACTTAATCAATTCATTAGCTCAGTTAATTGAGAATATAATCGGGGTCGCCGGGGTATGTGGGGAGGAGAGGGAGGTGCAACGGATTAATATTACAAATCTTATGAGTCTACTAATATATAAATCCTAGAAATTATATCCATAAATATATCTACGAATTGACATCTCTGCATCTCGAAACGCCAGCTTAACTTTCCTTTGCTAACTTTCCTACGTTATCGCTCCGCACTTCGTCCAATTATTACGTTAAACATTCCCGAACAAGCTCCGTCTGGAGTCTTAACCCTTTATAGTTTATCTGCAGGAGGGCTGATCATTTCTCACCGTCTCGTTGTCGTGAACTATATCCTTACAGTAATTCAACTTCTCTGAGAAACGCGAGAAAATATAAAAGGCTCGATTTTTCTTTCGTTCTGTGTTTCGTCCTATAAAGGGTCTCACATCAGACGATTCGTTCGTCAACGGCTTCCAGTTGCCTGCAATTAATTGTGTTCTCGTTCGTGTTTGACTTATAATTGTAGTATCGTGATTCCGCGAAATTATCACGAGAACAGAAGAAGCGTTAGACTCGCCTTTCTCGCGAACTCGCTGCCCGCACGATATTAGCTCGTCGTTAATTCACTCGTCCGCACTGGTAAAAGTAGAACTGAGGACCCAACGAATAAAAAGACTGGTAAAAGTGTTATCCCTTACGCTGACGCAACTTAAAGACAGTGTACTGGCCGTGTTTATAAAACGATTGTGATCTCACTAAAAGCGGCTGTTCGGTAGTCCCGGATAGACTCTCGTCCTCGAATTTGCATCGATTCGATATTGAATTAGTTGGTAGTTTAACTTCTAATTAATAAACTCGTATTTATTGAATTAACTCGCGATTCACTCGTGACTGATTATTTCGTCGAGTGGCCGAATTAATTGCGAATTTCGCTTGTGACTTTTCGTCCTCTCTCTTTTAAAAAAAAATGCGAAATATCGATACACCGAATTTTTCTCTCTTGGATAGATTTTTCTTTTTTTTTTTTTTTTACAGTAGCAGCTTTCATTTAGCATTAAGAGTTTTACAATAAATACGTCTCATTGGCTAAAATTTCTGGATGTTCTCCATGATAATATCAGTCTTTGATGCCGCATTCAGAGCCAAAGCGTAAAATGTCGTCGGCATTTGGTGAAAAGTTCGCAAACGCCAACCAATTCGCCGTACTTTTCTCACAAATGGAAATCGTTCACGATCAATTAGTGAACACACGCCGCGAGACAACGACACAATTAATTGTTGCCCAGTTAATTTATACAGCAATTGTTCGGTAAATAACGGTTCTCTAAATAATAAACAAACCACCCACTCTAGCGTAATTCTTTAACTCTGGTGTAAATCTTGTTATCTTCGATGATTGGTAAAAATGGCGATCATCGAAGAGGAATTCTTCCCGTATTTCCGGTTTTCAGTTAATTCGTGAGAAATCCAAAATTACGTTCACGAAGCAATTCATCCGAAATTCCTCTCTTATATCATTTCTCTATGTTTCTCTTTGTTTCTCTCTAATTTCCTTTTAAACGTCTTCTCTTCGTTTTTTCGCGACCAACTATTATTAATTCAAGAAATTGTAACATTTTCCAAAAAAACGGTGGAAAGAGGTCGGCGACATTTTGTGCTCGATGCTAACGATAATAAACCGTCGTTCAAGTTTGTTGCTGTGGCACCGTTGCTATCGACACAACCGGCGATGTCGTGCGGTTCCTGTCTTGCGCGCAACGAGGTGGTGTCAAGGTCAAACGGTTGAACGTGTCGGGACGCTTCAAGCTGTCAGCAGAACACGGTCAAGCGTCTGTCTCGCCTTTCAACCTCAGACGCGCGAAGTCCTCGAAGATGATGTCGTCGTCACCGTCGGTCTCCCTGAGAACAGAACCAAAATTTAATAAAAACTGGCCTCTTCTCAGTCGTATCTTTCGAAAAATGTTATTCGAATGATGTAAGCATATATTGCCTATTTTTCAGTGCTATACGTTTAGTTATCCCATCAAGGGGGCTATTCATAAATTTAATTTTTATCAAGTAATAAAGTTCCTATATATTTATTTCATTGCATAAATAATAAATGTTAATTTGAAACGAAGTTGAAAAGACACATCTACATAGTATTAAGAATGCAACAATATTAGAAGAAAAGGTTGTATTATGGCTTCCCATTATATTCTATACAATAACTTTGTCGACGATCAATATTTTAAATTGAGAACTGAACGATTACATTCGTCAGTGTTATTTCGTCGAATGGCCGAATTGTATTATTCAATCGATTCTAGATTTATAGTTATTTATTACTTAGAATGTTATTTATAATAATATGGTGACACTGCTTAATGATTTGAAAAAAAAAACAGGGATGTTAATGTGAAAATAGGGAAATTCAAAAGTTTTTAGATAGGCTAAGAGTCAGTTATTCGGCTACTAATTTATTAGTTATCACTGACAAAACTAACCGGAGCGTGCGTTGACACTGTCAAACATATTTATTCTTCCACAGTAACTAATAAATTAATCCCTGAATAACCAGACTGACATTGATTAGCCTATCTAAAAACTTTACATTCCTCATTGTAAATCACGGGAGCCTAAATTTCAACTCAAATTGGAGAATTCTCTCTCGAAAAATTCAATCGAAAGAAATTCTATAAGGATTTAATTTAAAAATCGCAAGGTTTAAAAACCTTTCCTCCAAAAATTAGTGAAGAAGTTACTTAAAAAATGGTTGCCTTGAAAGATTTAATTAAAAAAAAAAAACCGTCAGTGAAAAATTTACTTGAAAAGAGTTTACTTGGACAGATTTAATTTCGAAAAATCGGAAAGTTCAAGAGGCCTCGGCGGAGCCCTTCTCGCCGTTAAATTTGAGTCGAAATTCCGGCTGACTTACGTGTCCAATTGAATGAGGTTGGCGTCGAGAGGGACTTCCCCGCCGTCAGTTTTGTGCGTAGGGCTTGGTCGGGCCGTGGACGGTGCTGGTTCCTCCTCTTCCGGTTTGGGGTGCATCAGTATGAAGGGCAGTTCCGCGACTAACTCGCTGTTGATCGCGATAACGCCGGCATAAAACAGACATAAACATTCATCTCGAGTCGGGATCTCGCATTCAGCCTCGTGGAGAGTCGATGTCGATCGACCATGAGAAACGGAATCTCCGTTTCTCACAGACGGGCATGCAGCCCTTACGAGTAGACGTGTCGAAACTTACCCTCCGAGGGTGCCGAGGCAAAGTTTCACTTTAACTTTGTACTGGACGATTATGCCGAGGTTCTCACGTTGCGACGGGTCGACGACACTGCGAATCGTATTTGTATCGTTATTATATCGATGCGTTCACTTTGCGATCGATGTCGGCGCTATTACGTGGAAGCACATGCGGGATTAACAAATGCGCGACAGCATTGTCATGCAATGACGACGGAGAACAATACAGAAGGCAAATTGCGAGCTGACTTTATTTGCCAGAAACGGAAAAAGAAGAGAAGAGAGAGAACAAAAAAAAAGAAGAAAAAGAAAACCACGCAAACGTCACTTGACTCTGCACAACACCTTCGACGATATCTATTCAAACATTTATGCCAAGCGGTAACCACGTACATATCTTTTGCATCACGTTAACCGCGAGAGTGCGGCTTCGCAGAGGAAACGAGCAATCGTTAAATGTTCCATGCAATTTTTCCACGCAAGCACAACGGCGATGGCGATATTATGTTCCGACAAGCACAAGCTCGCGCGCGACAGAGGTGGTATCTCGGTTTATATCTTTGCCGCCAGGTAATCCGCATCCTAAATCTCCCAGATCTCAACTCTTTAATCCTTTTGATACCATCGTGGAGTGCTTTTACGTTCTATCGAGTTTTCGGGCAAATTTATTAATGGTAGTTCCGTTGGAGACGTGAAGAAAACAATGAACAATTGTCTGTTTCAATGTGAGTCATCGCGATACGTGTACATAATAGACAATACAATTCGTCACGAAACAGACATCGCGCGTTCCAGTTAGCCAAGTATCGCGAAGCTCAATTTAAAATGTAGTTTAGATCATAGAATGTCGAGAAAAACAATCATCACAGAACATTATACGATTAAGATAATATTAAAATGTAAATTATTATATAATTTAATATAATATTGTATTAATATAATCTCGGAGGACTCGCAGTACACATATTTTAATTATTTTATTTTAAAAAACTGAATATTTTTGTAAGATAAATTAGTTAACATGTACGGAGAAAATGCTGTTGAATCAATAAAATTTTCAGTAGTACGCGTAGTTGGAATAAATCTTCTTGGTTCGATAGCGATATCATTAAAATTAAAATTATCATTAAAACTACTTTAATTATTAAAACAATATATAATATAGTAGGTTGAATTTCCAACAGCAACGTAATGGGGGTAGATCTTCTTGATTCAAGTAAATATCATTAAAACTACTATATTATGTATTGTTTCAATAATTAAAGTTTTAATGATAATTTTAATTTTAATGATATCGCTATTGAATTAAGAAAATTTATTCTAATTACGCGTACTGTTGGAAATTCTATTGATACAACCACATTTTTTTCTGTGTAAGAGAATTCATAATGTATGAAATTTGATACAGAATACAAAAAATACCTAGGTTCTCGTGCGAAAATGGCGCCGAAAGGATTAAAGAAATCGGATCTCGGAATTCACACGGATGCCGGGTTTTAAATTTCTGGCTCGTTTAATATCTAAATTCCGCGAAATTTTTCGAGATTTAGAGCGGATGCGAGGACTCTCAAACCTTGATTGAGGTCACCGAGATCCATGGATCTGGATTTAAAGAGTTCAAGACGCACGACAAGACTTCGGGTGAAATTTTTTTTTTATGCGAATTTCGCAAAACGGAGTTACACGTCGCTCGGCAATAATCGACAGACGCTTGTTCGCTCGATCGTCGAGGAAAGCTTCGTTGCAGGCAACCGACATATACTTTCTTTTTCCGGCCGTGGTGAAAAGCGTTGCGGACGAAAATGAAATTCCCAAAGGCGTGATCGGCTGCGTTGCGTGCGTCAATGACACGTGTGCGTACACGTAACGTAACAACAACCGCGCGCATTCTCTCGTCGCCACGCATTCAGCGCTGAAAAACACCGCGGAGCGTTATGAAACACACTGTGAGCAAATATTTTTATTTCCCGTAGCGCAACTGTTCGCGCGTAGGAAACTTTTATTATTAATCCATTCGTGTAATGCGTTTCTCAATTTGTAACAGCGTAAAGGAATAATTAATTGTTGCGCAAAAGTTTTTCTCCCGCGAAGCCCTTTCGAGATGCAGGGGAGCTTTAGAACTTTTTAAATCGAGTACGCAATTTACGGAGTCCCGACATCGAAATGGCATCATTCTCGAAGTTACCTACTATTTTTTATACAATCGTTTTTAAGATGAATTATTTATAAAGTGGATGCTAATAACGTATTTACTAAGGCTCCTGATTCGCGACTATCCTTGTTTAATGACGTCAGAAGTGCGAAAACGCATGCCAACAATTTTTGCGTTCAAATAAAAAAATATATCCACAAAATGACATTTATAATCGATTCAACATACTAGTAAACTTGCGTGAATATTTTTTTTTTTATTCGAACAATTAATAAAGTAATAACCGTAAAATTAATATTGGCAAAATCATGAGAAGAGATTGGAAAGGAAAATTCTATATCAAGTTAATTAAATTTAATTAAATGTTGCGTTTATTAAACAGCTGGTAGCCAAGAGCCTTAAATCTAAATGTTTTTATTAAAGTATAGAGTAAGTAAGTGTTTTTCTCTGAAAAGCCACGGTTTTAGAAAAATGTATATTTTCCTACTGAAGCGAAAAATGTTCTCAATGAGTAAAAATATATATATATATAAATAATATGAATAGACGTGTTATTACTACCCACCGGATTAATATCGTTTTTCCAGATATTTGTTTAATACACACCCTCCCTATGCTCTCTCTTGACACGTTCGCTACCAACGTCACGCATGAACGACGCACCGATCTCTCAGGAGAGGCCGGTGTCACATACGTGTGACAGGGATTACTTTTTCATTCTATGCTTACGTAAATATTAATTAAGTCTGTTTTACATTATTACGCAAAAAAGAGAAAATACAGAGTGGCGGGATGATTACTGACAGTACTTATAGTACTGTTTATGCGTTTCGAAATCGTTTCTAGCATGCTGCAAGCTAGTGAAACGTACTGCCTTTTTAACGAAGATAAATCCCACACGGAAAAAAAACCTGGTTGCATTAAAAGAAACAACCAGATGAGCTTTGGTTGAAGGAAACTACATTCTCAATATTAGCTTTCACGCGTATTCTTAATACGAATAGGGTCCTCGTTTCGTTATTAATTTTAAAACGTTTGAAATATCTTCATCCTGACAAAGAATTTTGGAAATCATTTTCAATAAAATTTTAGAATAATATGCGTATAATTATACATCAACTAAAATTGGAGTTAAGAGTTGACTATAATTTCGAATTTACTTTTATACGCTCTATATTTTAATACCCAAAGAACAATAAGACGTTCTAATGTCATAAAGATGTCTTCAACGCAGTAAGACATACATATTGTGTGGGTGGGCTATATCATAAAAGCACATTGTTTGCTAATACTGCATAATGCTGCAAATGTGTTCCAGTTTTCAGTCACAGTTTGCTGTCACAGTTTACTTAGTAATTTCAGAACAATTGAAATATGCTCATTTCAGCAGCAGTACTGTCGGTGCTATCAGCGCATTTCGCAATGCACCCTCAGATGCATTCCGAACGGTAGTAGCGAACGTGTTACACATGCTTCAGTAGAGCTCACCGCTCGTGATAACTTCGAGACTTCAGCCATCCGATCGTGAAATGTTCTCGACGAGCTGTCGAAGCCACGATTCACGAAAGATCGCGTGGCGCAGGATCCGGAATCGAAGGCCGCGAAGAGTAACGTCCGTAATTGCCTTGAACGTTTTTGGCGCTAAATGCGTGACTACTGAAAAAAGGCGCGAGGCGGCATCGATTTCTAGGCGTGTCTCTGCGTGTCGCAGGCTCAGATTCAGGCATCGCGTCTTACAGGGTGCTGGACGCCAGATTGGTGTCCTCGTGTTTGAGTTGGCCGTCGAGGGCGAGCCCCCATTTATCTTTGTTGTTGGCCAGAAGGGGTGTCAGGGAGAACACCTTGCTGAGCGTGAAACCCGGTCCCACCGGGCATCCCTCCCTGACATTGAAGAGCCAGTATGAGTGTCAGTGCGCGACCGTCGGCCACGTGTTGCCACGTGGGTCGAAATTTCGCGGCCGCGAAGTCGCGTTACCGACGTCGATCTCGCGAAAACGTCGCGTGTTGAACCACCGTTTTATGTCGAGAGAACGTTCAAACGTGTCTTTATGTTCCTTAATATTACAGATACTGAGAGCATTAATTCGTACGTACGCTTGATTAATCGTCGCGTCAAAACACTCGCATGCTTGAGCACATGTTCTAAATCAGTTGATGAGTCATCTCTCTCTCTATGGCGTGTCCGTCGAATTGACGAGAAGATGAACGAGACGCAGAAAATCAATCTCTTTCCTTGCGATCGCGAATCCAACGCGTATCGAAATACCTCCTTCACGCAAGGATTCACGCGAATCCATCCGTGCTTTTAAATATATCGCTGGTGTTTAATAACAATGGAGAATCGAAATATACACATTTAACACGCCAATTACGTACGCATGATTAGCCTTCGTTAACCTGATTAATATTTATCGTTTAATATTAATAAGGTTAATATTAATTAAACTTTGATTACCGTTTATTATTAACTCAGTGCGATAGCACTGCGGGCGATTTTATTGGCATTCCTCCGCAGATGTTTCGCGGAACTTCAATTTCGTTGAAATCCGTGCGCTTTGAGATAAAACGGGGAACGAGTTTACGGTATCAAACAGATCATTTTTACCACATTCTTCACACATATACACAATGATAATACGATATGTCAGCTTGTGCGTCACACTGCAATACAGACTACTATTACGAGGGACGAAAACGGGACGAGGATTCGACAATCCTATACTGTTCAGTGCCTAAAAGAAAAGATACAGGACGCGCGCGTGTGTGTGTGTGTGTGTGTGTGTGTGTGTGTGTGTGTGTATGTGTGTGTGTGTGTGTGAAACAATTACGTTTATAATTAAAAGAGAGAAGTATACTCCAAAAATCTACGGGAACGTTTGAAGAATATGTTCGTGAAAGGAGGAAGATATATAATGTTAAAAAAAAAAGAGAGATAAAATGTTTCGACAGGTGAGAAAGGGTTAAAAAGAGGACGAGGCAGAGGGGGAGGTGCGGTTTACAGAGGAAAAGATACCACCACCAATAGAGATTCATACGTGGTTACAGGCCACCGCGTTAAATATATTCCCAGCACAAAATCACCAAGAAAATATACTGTCATTCCACTTTTCACGTTCGTTTTTGTCTTGTTGCATCGGTAAGAAAGAGAAAAGAGATAACAAGAAGAGTAGGAGAAACCGGAAACGTGATGAGAGAGAAAGATATATATATATATATATATTAAATGCTACATATATATTTTTCCCTCTCTATATATAATATCTCTCGTCAATCTCCCTTATTTTTCGAGCAAAGCATCGGCGTGCCGGAATTTAACACTCAGTTAAGGTTTAATCTCCCAAGGATTAATTCGATCACCGATTTAGCTCGTCGCTTAATTCAATCTTCGATTAATCGCGCGAATGTCGCCATGGCAACGAGCTAATCTTTTAGCGACTTCCGCTGTTCCCGGTAACTTGATGAAGCCGCGGTGAAAAAAAGAAAGGAAGAATTTTTACAGCGTCACCGTTATGCTCTTCATCTTTATGGCTCTCGAGCGCGACGAGTTCCTATAAAGTCCTGCCGTTCGCGATGAGATATCGTCGTGATTACGCGCGGCACAGAAAACGACGCGATCCATTTGGCCGGTTTCCAGCCTCCTTGCTTCTTCTTTCTTTTTTCTCTTTTTAGTATTCAGCGAAAAGTGAGAGAGAGAGAGAGAGAGAGAAGAAAGGGAAAAGAAGAGAAAAGAAAAGAGAGAAAGATATATATATATATATATATATATATATATATATATATATATATATATATATATATATATATATATATATATATATATATATATATATATATATATATATATATATATATATATATATATATATATATATATATATATATATATATATATATATATATATATATATATATATATATATATATATATATATATATATATATATATATATATATATATATATATATATATATATATATATATATATATATATATATATATATATATATATATATATATATATATATATATATATATATATATATATATATATATATATATATATATATATATATATATATATATATATATATATATATATATATATATATATATATATATATATATATATATATATATATATATATATATATATATATATATATATATATATATATATATATATATATATATATATATATATATATATATATATATATATATATATATATATATATATATATATATATATATATATATATATATATATATATATATATATATATATATATATATATATATATGTGTAGAGAGAGAGAGAGAGAGAGAGAGAGAGAGAGAGAGAGAGTAATGGGGGGAGGGGGAGTAACAAGCGCTCTCTCGATCTCTTTGATCTTGATCTCGCACTCACATTGTGCTAGACGCGAGATTGGTGTCCTCGTGTTTAAGCTGACCGTCTAGTGCAAGACCCCGCTTGTCTTTGTTGTCGGCAAGCGTCGGCCTCAGAGAAAACACCTTGCTCAGGGTAAATCCTGGCGCTACCCCTATACTGCCAGTGCAATCATCTTATTTTCCTGCTCACCACCAGTCTCATGTCGTGGGTTATCGCGCCTAAAACTTCGTCTCGCGACTCGAACTTCGAGCCGATCTACTATCCGCGAATCGTGCGAGATTTCTTGGAATTTCTTTCTTTTTCAAATCCAAGACACTTAGATCGTGGATCAATGATAACGCTAAATCGATCGCTATTCTCGAGTTATTAATGATGTTGCATCAACGGTGTATTAAATGGAAGAAGAAGACAAATAATTTTGAACTTTGCACATATATGTGTAATAGAATCCTGGGAAAAATGATTATATATGAATGTTGTCTCTATATACCTATATGTAATCATATATAATTATATATATCCCACATTTTTAGAAATGTACAAATATAATTGAGATAAATTTTTATATTTATGGTTGCCCATGATGTAAAAATCTTAGATAAATCTATTTTTTGCGCTTTTCATTCAATAATACTTTTATTTTATGTGGATATATGTAATTATATACAATTATATATATATATATTTTTTTTTTATATGATTATATATAAACATTTTTTTCCTCGGGATGCTTCGATCATAATTTATGATTATCTTTCGGCTCTGAGAAACGTCCTTTTAATAAAACTGCGATATTTTTCTTTAATATCTCGAAATTTTTGTGTGAAAAGTAAATCCAAATAGATTATGAAGTACTGCTTTGAGAAGAGTGTCGAAGATATTTTTACTTAAAATTGAAAGACTCTTTCTTCTCGATATTCCCCTAGAAACTCGATTTCAAGCTCAACGACTTCATCTCCTCGAATTCTTTGGAATTTAATTTGAGACGAAGGGAAACAAAAAATAAGATCGATTAAAGATTCTTCGGAATTTGATTTGGAGGCGTGTTTACTCGAAGCGCTGAAAATTCCATTTCCTCGAATTGAATTTCACGTGTAATTCTATTAACCGAGGCTTTTTAGGTCGAACCGCCCTACGTTGCGATGCGCTTCTCTCTCGCCAGCGGGCCGCGATATCATCGTCCCTTGATAACGGGCGAAAAGTAATTAGCTGGGGAATACTCACTCGCTCTCGGCCTCGGCGACGGTGCACTTATACTGCGCCGTAGAGAACAGGCAGATGTCCGCGAACTGCCTAACCGACACTTTTATCTTTTTCACAGTTCGGTTGCTATTGTTCGCTATGTGCACGTTCACAGCTATGTTCTCGCCGTGATGGTAGAGCTCCTTGTCAAGCGAAGCTTCCAGATGCAACTTGTTGGGGGACATCATGAATTCTTTGCTCACCTCCACCGAGGGCTGCTCGCCCTGTTTCGACGGCGCGTACATGATCTTTCTGATGGCCAGCCTTACCGAATTCCTACGTTATAGATCAATTCCGACGATTAATAATTCTGGCGGTAACCGAATAATTAATTCGATTATTCGTGTCGTGATTCGCTGACACAGAAGAATCGGGACTTCTAAGAATGCTTATTTCCGCGATGTTAAGCCGAAGTCCAAATACGTCGTATTTGACATCGAAACTTACTTCCAACCAAAATTTTTTCACTTTGACATAAAAAAGATCTCTTATATTTTTATTTAAAAATATAAGATGCGAAAATAAAATTTCCTTTTTTTTTCATTCAAGAAAATATTTCCCTTTTTAAGTTAATTTTGATCAAAGTTAAATTTAATTTTCTGTAATGATTTTCTAAATTAAGTAAAACCCCCTGTTGTTTATCCGAGCGACTGGAATTTTTAATAGTTCGTCGATCGGTTATGAGTCGCGTTGGACCGAGATTCGTACCGTTTGTGCGGTTTGTCGTCCTGCGCCTCACCTACGAACGCTTTTAATTCGTAGTCCACGCCGCAGGGTTTGCCAGTCTCGCTGGGCGCCGGTTGCAGGGTGACCGAGGCCGGACAGTGAGGCGGTAGCTCGAAGTAAAAGGGATACGCATTGTTACCCAGTTTTTTGATCAGCCTTTCTTGCAATCGTGTTAACTCCCGTCGCGACATCGGAGATTCCGGCACGGGATAGATCTGTTCCGCCGCCAGATAGAGGTCTTTACGAAATGTCAGTCCGAGAACGTCCAAATCCTCCCTTCCGTACTTGAACGCCGCAAGAACATGGCCGAACACTTTCCGGTCTTTCACGTAGTCGGGGTCGATCAGGACGACTCCGTCTGGAATTGTTGAGACGACCTCACGATGAAATTTGAAGGGGAGGGAAGTAAATGTCATAATTGACGTGTGATCGCTTTAAATTAATTTATTAGGGCTAGAAATTATATTTAAAGCTTCGAATTTTCGAACCTTCGACGCATTACATTCGAATAATGAAATTTTTAAATATGAAAGTTCGAACTTCGGATATTCGAATATTCGGATGTTTGAATATTCGAAACTTCAAGAACTGGCTAAGGTGTGTTCATTTTGCAGGCATAGTAAATAATGTTTCCTGTTCTAAAATATGTAATTTTCTCTTACATTGCGTTATGCTGTTACATATTATGGCAAGATTTGCATTTATTTTGATTCTCCGTTAGTCGCAATATTTCTCACCCCTGAGCGGTCGTAATGTATCCCACAGATACACTAATTTTCTCATTATTTTTCTTTGCTTCTTGAGACAATTTTTCTTTCATTAGCACTTGGTTAATAGGCCAGGACTAAAGTATATAAAGAACAGAGAAGAACAAAAAGAATAAAGAAAAATATCGACAACGACGAATTTAATCTTGAGTCCTACAGAAGCGGCGATACGTTATTTGCCTGAACGTATATTTATTGAATACTGCGACTAACGGAAAGTTAAAATAAATTTCATGAGATTTGTTGTTTATTATTTGGCGTTTTCTTCATTTACTTTGTTCTAAACTAGACAAGTACAAATCTCAGAATTGAACTATAGATTACCCAAACAACGTTTGCATCTAAAAGATCCTATATTAATATTTATCTAGGTTGAACTGATACTCTCTAATCATACAGCATTTTTTCGTACTTTCTACAATTAATTCCATTAACAGCTTCGGTATCACGAATCTTCGAATTTCGTCGTCGGATGTCAAATTATATCAAAGTTTCGAAAATGTCGGAACAGTTCTAGCCTTGGAATTTATAATACGCCTTGATGGTTATTTTATATTGATGAAAAATATAATACGAGCGAGTATCTTGCGAAAAGAGAGTCGAGTCGAATCGAAAGTCGTAAACCGGGCCAAGGGAAATGCGGTTATTTTCGCTGGCAAGCGCGTGGGTCGATTATGATCGATACTTGCCAATGGGATCAACGTGCGTGATGTGATCGACGAAGTCCCTCTTGCCAAGGTAGACCGTAATCTTGCCATTGAGGCTGGACTTCTTGAAGACACGCGTAGCCTGCCGTTTGTTGGCACTGTCGACAGTGTCCATCTCGTCGGAGAGTACGCTGCTTGTGCTGTTCGCTAACGCGCTGATCCTTCCGATCTCATCTGAGGGCGGAGCTTTGCGTAGAGATTCTTGCGAGACTATCCACTGCCAACAAGAAATATTTCTTCTGTCATTCTTCGCGCTTACTCATTATATTTCATACACACACACGCGCAATATTTAAGGAGAGTATTAAGGAGACTTGTGAAAAATTTGGTAGAATTACAAAAACTATATGTATGCTCGCGCACATGAAGTCTCAGTGATGAATATGACGAATGTATACCTTGTCACACAATTTTTCCGTTGACATTGCTTCGTCTGACTTCGATCAACGTTTAAAATTTGTTTCTCTTGACGCGTGACATAACACCGATACGTACACGTTTGCCAACTCGTACGTAAACAGCATAACGGAGTTCTTCTACCTTCCTACCGTTCTCACCGTGAATCTCCCAGATTCACCTCTATCATATTCTTTCCTAGTTCTTTCATCGACGCAAGTACGACAGTATGATTGTCGTCAATTAATTTCTAGCCAGCGGCGTCTGACGTCGGAACTCAATCGGTACTCGACACATCGTCGAGATGATTCGAGTTGTTCGAGAGATTGAATTCAATCATGTTGCGTTTTTCCCATTACTGTAGACGTTTTCTTTATCCTAGGAATTTACCTCGTACAAGGCGGACAAAACGAGAAAAAAAAAACTAAAATTTGACAACGACGATGATAACAATCAAACTTTGTTGTCCGTTTCATATATAATTTGTTTTTCTTCTCCAAGAGAATCGTCGCGTGTTCTCCGCAACGGTGAAAAACTCAGGCACTTCGTCGTACACACGCAAGTGGCAAATTTCCGATACCTCGCCGAGGTGAAACAAGCCATTTGCATTAAATTCAGACCAAAGCCGAATCGCGATCGCGGTAAAACACGGCGGCAACACCGCGGGGCGAAGCCGAGCTCGCACTGAACCGCTCCGGCAAATGGCTTGTCAATTTCAATCGGCGCTCATATATTTCTTAATACGATAATGCCTGTGCAATAATTTGTACTCGCAGGGTTTACACGCCGCTTGCTCTCGATCGGTTACGGATACACGGACGACGGAGTGTAATGCGAACTGGATTTACGTCGAGTGTACTACTCTCGAGAGATACTCCACAGGCGAGCACACTTCGAAATCTTCAAAATTTACACTAGAGCTCTCCGCACACATCCACGCACGCACACAGGCGCGGCACAGACAAATATTAACTCGTCTAATTAGGGGATAACATTAATGCGATAAAGTTTTCGTTAAAGCGAAGTTTACCTTTGAATTAATCGAAGTGTGTAAGATCGTATTACCAATTTACACTTCCGTTAATCCGCGATAACTCAGTAGCCCGCTGATTAAATCGCCGATTGAATTTTCCGCGAGGAAAAATCGATGTTAAGTTCGTTAAGGGAGGAAGAGAGAAGGAGAACGGACAGTTTCAAGGGAGAAATATTTTACCGTTTAATTTTCTCTTTCTTCGAAAAAAATACCCGCCTCCTTATTCCCGCGTTCTTCATTTATTTTTCTTCGACCTTTATTAGATCATTTCTTCACCGGGTTATCTTATAGAGGGTTTTTTTTTTTAATTATAGCTCATTAGATATAATTTTAGATATTTATTTTTATGGAAATTTTTATCATCATTTTTATTTTTATTTTCAGCTCTTTATTTGTATGAGAAACTCGGCGTTCCTCAGTTCGCATAATTTATCAGTACAGCGCCTTAATGTTTTGCCTTCCGTTTCTTATCTTACCGAATGTCATTTCCGATTGATTTACGAGACACCGTGTATAAAGGAAAGCACGCGAGAATATAAGGTCGTGCTGCACGTCTACTGTCGATGTAACGGGTCAACGGAAAGGAATAGGGAACTTGCGTACGCGTTTGACGTCATTGTGCCAAATGTTATCGCACGAGCACCAAAATATATATGTTTCGTTATCAATTTGTGCGCTATGATCTGCTCTCAAATTGTATATCACGAAGATAAAGTGAGGAGAGATTAGGTTGGGAGGCGTGCGTGCTCTCTTCGCGAACTCTTTTCATACATTTTAATGAAGCTGCGCGTTTCACTCGACGTAGTGGGCGCGTGACGATGTAAAATTAATCAATCGTTTTATTTGATGTTTATGCAGATGTTCGTTGGAATTTTTTTCACACGTTCGCTATAAATATTTATGTAAACATTTAAGTGGGGGGGGGGGGGGAGTAAAGGGNAATATAATATTACTCATTTAAAATATATTATTCTCCCATAATGATATTTCATTTATAAAGCAATATTATTATTATACAAAGGTGTGCTAATAATAAAAGCAACACTTTTACATCGAACTGTAGCAATTCGCGAGCGCGTGACGACATAAAATTAACCAATCGTTTTATTCGACGTTCATGCAGATGTCCGTTGGAATTTTTTTACACGTGCATTATAAATATTTATGTGAACATTTAAGCGGGGGGTAAAGAGAGAATTTCGAGACGCTGAGAGATGAGTAATATTACTTTCGAGAAAATATATTATTCTTCCATAATTATATTTCATTTTTGAAGCGGCCTCTCTTATTATTAAACAAAAGTATGTTAATGAGAGCAATACTTTTACATTCAACTATTGCAATTCGTCACTGTTTCTTCCGAATAATGCGTCGGTCGAAGTTAATTTTAAACTTCGGGCTAACTTCATTTAGTTGCGAGGCTCCATCAAGGCTCCAATAGGTCGAACACGCGTGCAATTTTATTGAGAGAGATATCCCAGATGATAATATTCTCCCGACTCTGACGTCTGTTTCATTTTTCTTCTTTTTATTTGCATTTTCCACACTTTTCCCCGTTCTCTTGTTTTCTCCCCTCACGAAGCGCGGAACTTCGCAATTTTGCTTCGACGAATGTCGAAAGCGCGACACAGAAGCGACGACGACAACGACGTCTACGGTAATCCGTTGTCTCGGAATCCTCGTACGTTAATTGTCCGCGATTCCTGGCGGACAGAAGTCCTTTGAACAATCCAGGTCGAATTTTGCATGCTGGGTCAACGGACGGAAGCTGGTCTTACGATTCATTTGACGTCACTCGCGTGTTATCTCGCATGCCCTGGAATCAACGTTCAGCACCGCCGTCTGAACAGGCGTTCGCGGATGCTATCGTGGCTCTTCATTCATACACACGTACATATACGGAAAAATCAATCTGATTGCATTAATCAGAAAGGGAACAGCTAGATGCGTTCTGATTGAAGGAAACCGAATTTCTGTTTCGTATAACCGGAAATTCTTTTCTTCGACTAAAACGTATCTGATTGTTCCCTTTTTGGTTGATAGAACTAAACTTTTTTTTCCGCGTATAATTGAACAGTCAGGAGAAAAGGAGGAAGGAAAAAACAATTTCGCAAAACGCAAACCAATCGGCGGAGTTCATTTGTTCGGATGAAAAAAAAAGAATCGTGTTTACTCGAGGGAAAATATCAGGCAAACCGATCAATCAAATGGAGAATCGAGCCGAAAATGTTTACGCAAACATTTATTGATTTCCATCGCGTAATGCGACTTTTTATATAGATACCGGCGACACAGACACGAGCGTTTTATTTAATATTCGCCCGTCGATTTAATTTTTTCGTTGTTTCTCTTTCTCTCTCTCTCTCTCTCTCTCTCTCTCGTATATTGATAACGTCGGTATCGCTCACTCGTTAATTTGCTGATCGAAAGGGCGGCGCGGCGAGAGAAAAGAGAGGAAACGAAAGCACGGATTAATTCATTCCGAAACACATTGTATCGCGCATTGCACGTCAAATGCAGTCATCGCCGGTGCCACTTTTCCCTCGAGAGTGGATCTCATATCCGAAGGGGGCAGACGGGTGGTTGGGG